>NW_027175832.1:12796553-12811553 GCF_023055335.1 Clinocottus analis | reverse complement strand
ACGGGTCTATCGGTGTCAATGGGCTTTGAGAGGGAGAGAGGGAGAGAGAGAGAGGGAGAGAGAGAGGGAGAGAGGGAGAGAGAGAGGGAGAGAGAGAGGGAGAGAGAGAGGGAGAGAGAGAGAGAGGGAGAGGGAGAGGGAGAGAGAGAGACTCAATTTATCGCAATAATGTGGCAGTATCGTGATAGTATTGTGGGACGTCTGGTGATTCCCACCCCACTATTTCTGTTGTAATGTTTTAAGAATAGCTGTTAATATGAACACACGTTAATATTTCATCTTTTTACAGAAATAATGCAACAGGAGCTTATTCCTTATTGAATCTGGACTTTTTGCTAAGCTTCCACTTAATTTGACCAATAAATGAAGATTCCTTCTATTATTTAACTGTTGCTCAGAGGAACTTTTTCTCTTTCTGCGGTCTAATCGCTGTACAGTATTTTGTTCTGCATGTACAAAACACAACTTGTTTTACAAACTCTTTCATAACACATATCTGTGAGGAGGCTTAAAAGCAGGCCAGATACTGAGCAGTCCTCTGTCCTCCTGCCTACTGGAACACGCTCTGGTGGCTAGTGACTCCACACCACTCCATTAGCTGCAGTCCAAATATATGAATAGAATTGTTAATAGATTTTATGTCAAATTGATTATGTGACTAATTATTCCAGTAGTAGTTGAACTCAAATGACCTCCCCATGACAAATACATAGTGGATCAATGTTATGTAATGTTGTCCGGGCTCACGAGTAGCACTGATGCGACCAACTTTCTCAGTTGGTTGAACAAAGTGATTTATTCTCACCCTTTTTGGTACAGCATGGTATTAATCAGTGCTGGGAAGTCTCCCATGAATTGAGTACTAGACGGCTACATTCAGAGTTATATATTTACTGCCCGATACAGACATACAGCGGTATTAAGCTATGAAACCGGAAATGCGAGACTCAGAAAGGATGTGTTTAACGGACCAATCGAAGCATTGCAGGCTTGCGTTGCTTTGATGGATAGTCAGAAATTTGGGTGACGCACGCAAAATGGCCGATTTTACCACGCAAGGGTGGCTATGCATGCTTGCGTCTCTGCGTAAAACCTGTGTATAAATCAGCTTTTACGGTGGTGGGGACAGGATTCTGTACAGCCAACGACCATCTCGTCAGTTTGGAGAGGCCTGGAAGTAGTCACAAACTACAAGAGACCCCCCCCCCCCTCCTCCACTGAGGACAATCACCGACTGGCCGACGACCTCAATGGGTTCTACTGCAGGTTTGATAAGCCCACTTACACCCGCTCATCTACCCCATCATTCACCGCCTCCACTCTGCCTCCTTCTCACTTCTCCCATCCAATGGCCCACTGGCAATGAGGATCTGCGAAGAGGTTGTGAGTCGGCTCCTCCACAAACAGAAGATCAGGAAGGCCGTGGGCCCAGACGGGGTGTCCCCCTCCTGCCTGAAAGTCTGAGCTGACCAGCTGGCCCCCATCTTCACGGTGGATGTTGCAATAAATATTCGACTGCACCATATGCCGCAACATCTTGAATCCCCAGGGACATATGCAAAAGTTCTGTTTGTGGACTTCAGCTCTGCATTTAACACCATCATCCCGGAGGCACTTCACCACAAACTCTTCTAGCTCACCGTACCAGCCCCCAACTGTCAGTGGGTAACAAACTTCCTTTTCCATCACTGTGTGGTTTGGATAGGCCACCAAACAAGACAGAGCCAGACTGCAACGGATCATCAGGTCTGCAAAGAGAACTATTGGTTCCAGCCTGCCCTTTATCCTGGTCTTGTACACTTCCAGAGTCGGAAAGCGGCTGGAAAGATCACTGCAGACCCCTCACACCCTGGACACAAGCTGTTCCAACTCCTCCCCTTTGGTAGGGCTACAGAGCACTCTACGCTAAAACCACCAGACACAGGAACAGCTTCTTCCCACTGGCGGTCAGTCTGATAAAACATTGAACAATTAATCAGACACTTCCATCTGCACTAGCTGCACTTTCTGGACTACTGTTTACTGTTTTTCTGTTTCCTTAATGTCTTATTTTTCTGGTCATCTTTTATATTTATCTTTTTATATCAAGCTCTTGCATTGAATAGAAGTACGAAACGCAGAATCCGGCGTCAAATTTCATGTATGAAAATGTACATGGCCATTAAAGCTGATTCTGATCTGTGCTTTTGTAAATAATCGGAATGAGTGCAGATATATGTGAGCCATCAAGTTTGATGCAGTGAGCGCTACACACCCTCTACACATCTTTTTAAATTGGAGTTGTAGATTTTATACGGCTGCTCTCAATTCATGCTCAAGTTTGAGCTTACATCTGTTTTCCGATGAGACACAAAAGCAGAAAAGACGACCTCACAGATCTCATGAAGATCGGCTTTTGGCAAAATGCCAAGAATCAGCGAATCGCACATGCACAACCTATTTCCGCGTACAGTGAACATTTAAAAATCTGCATTTCCTCTTGGTATTACAGGTGGTGGCCATCTGTATTTTAGCTGGAGGCCACCTGTATTTAAGCTTTTATGAACATTATTATTCTTAATGTTTTGTTTTTTTTTGTATTACAGGTGGTGGCCACTTGTAATACTGCCCCAGTTTGATAAATACTGACTTAAAGGGAACATGGTGTTCATTTATTTTAACGAAAACCACAAAGTGTGCAGGCTTTGTCAGTGCAAGTGTATCTTTCGTGCTTTTTGGAAGAATATTTCCTCTCGATATGCAAAGTCTGAAACGTCCATTTATGGAGCACTGCAGGCAGCAGCCTGCTGATAATGTTTGTCTTTACCTGCAAATACATGAACTATTAGGGGCCGATCACACCAGACGCGACTCGAAAAAACGCGATGTGAGCAAAACCATTGATTTCCTATGGTACTTTTAGGCCTTTCATGCACGCCTTTTAAACGCTGCGTGGTGCGTTTTGTAGCGCAGTGTTTCCCCTACCATTATAATAGGGGGCGGGGCGCCCCCCTGTAATAACTCCCCGCCCCCCTCTAATTTTCTGTATATCGCCAGATCACAATACGTCATTTAAGGTTCTCTTTCCTATAGAACAGCTCTTCACTTCTCCTCTCCTCTCTGTCTCCTCTCTGTATCGCGCACGGCGTTGTTTCGCACCGATGCGCAGAGACACGTGCGCGCACACAGGTGAGCACTGAGCATCCAGCAGCGGGCAGAGAGCGTAGAAAAATATGTAGCGTGAAAAGCAGATAACTATATCTACGTTTTAAACGCTCCCAGGTAGAAGATGGCAACAGTAGCTGCTCTCTGAACACGGAGCAGCTCTCCTGCTCAAAGTGAAACGAGCCAAAGTGCTCGTGTCTTGTTCCAACAATGAGCTGCTGGCTTCACACATTACAAAGTTCACAGACTAAGTAATTAATAAGTACATGGATAAATGCCTTTACTTTCAGGTAAATGTTTATGGTTAACAAATTACGTTGCGCATGCGCGACCCGATGATTTTTGGCGTTTTCCCAAAAGCCAATCTCAGTAAAGTCTCCGTGAAATCGTCTTTTCTGCTGTTCCGTCTCTCAAAACCGGAAAGAGATCTTATCTCAAGATGGAGACTGAACTTAGAGCGTCTGTATTAAGTCTACAACCGCGTTTATAAAAATATGTGTAGAGGAAAGCAGCTCACTGCAGCACTTATACTGATACAACCTGATGCTTAAACATCTGCAGTGTCATTCTGTTTTGTTCTGCAATTTGCTTTTAGTTTTCCAAAATTACCTATATAGTAGTAACTATATATCATTTATTTTTTGCATAGATAGAACTTTATTCTTATTGTTTTAAATGATTGCAATTTTGTTTCCTTTTTTGTGGTCTGACGGGGCAATTTGGTTAAATTGAAAGTTATTGTAATTTTCTTTATTCTGTTTATTTAAAAAAGCACAGATACAATCACAAAATGATGTTATTTACAGAAAAAGTAATGCTTTTTAATGTTTGAGTCAATGTCGGTGTCGTCGGTGTCCCCCTCCTCAGAAAACGCTCGAACTGACTCCTGCTCAGCCGAAAAAATAATAATAATAAAATTTGCGAAACAGCAAGTCCGCGAAAGGTGAACCGCGTTATAGCGAGGGACGACTGTATACATATTTTTTGCCGCTATCTGTCTCTCTCTGTCCGCTGAGGGCTTGCTCACCTGTGTGCGTGCACGTATCTGGGCGTAACTCCGCCGTGCGCGATGCAGAAAACAAAATATAGTTGTAACGCGACCATGTAGAGACAGAAATGACATGCTGTCGTGTAGATACGATCAATAACATACGGTCATTTAGTTTGTTTAATAACAGAGCAAGGTGTGGACCTGTTCTATAGAAAATGACTCAGCCAGCCACTATATTGCAGGATGGGAGCGCGGCTTATCTCTGTGGGTTTACTCCATTAAAACAGTTAACATTTCCACCATTAAAATAACCCCTATTTCTGCTTTATACATGTTGTGGAAATCCAACAAACGTCGGAACATGAAACGCCCCCGTGTCTGGGTTCATAATATTTTCCGTAGTCGCACACATCTTTGACTTCTCCAGGAACTGTCTGAATGACGGCAATTTTCGCAATGCGCCACACAACCATTCGCTTCTATGCCTTCAGTTTGCATGTAATCTTCTTGTGCGAAAAATTCGCAAAGCTTTTGGTGTGAACGCAGCTCAGTCACTTTCATACTCAGTGGCGAGTGAGCGGACCCTCTTACTATCTGTTTTTCCTCCTGCTTTTGCCTCAGTTTTCTTTTTTTAAATGATCCGCTATAGATTAGTCGATTTTTGTACTGCAGTAACGGCATGGATCGTTTTGTCAAGTATTTCGCCATATGCACATTTTGCACTGTGCACACATAAAAACAGGTGCATAATCGTAGTATCGAAAAACATCCTGGTGAGCGTCTCTTCCCTGAGGGCACAAATGCCGTCCCACATGCATGCGGTTCTGGATGGTTTTCTGATGGACTTAATGTTGGAGGAGCAGAGGATTAACTCAAAGATGGAGGAGCAGAGGATGGAGGAGTAGAAGTGTACCATCATGGGCTTCTGCTGCCTCAGGAAGAACATCCTCTATGAGCTTTCTTGGTGGTGGAGCTGCTGTTCGACTCCCATTTCAGGTCTTTGGTCATGGTGGAGCCCAGGACGAAGGACTCCATGGCATTAATGGGGGAGTCACAGAAGGTGAGGGTGGAATAGACGGGCTGATGTCTCTGCTCATAATGATCATCATAAACTGGCACAGTCTGGAGCCCTGCAGGTGATACCTAGCCTGATATCTTTGGTGCACAGCAAGGGATAGATATCCTTCTTGTGCACTTTTCCACAGCAGTTTCACATGGTCTCCGGTTTCTTCCTGCTCTTGCAATGTTTGAATGCAGACCAGATGTAGCTTGTTGTTCCACCCAGCTGTAGAGCTGGCCCTGGGCCCAGATAGTTTTAGTCCTGTGACGATGTGGGACCCAGGCCTGTGTTGTTTGCAGAGCCATGCTGACTAGGGCTGTTCCATGCATGACATGTTGTCTCATGGCAGCTGAGTTCAGATACTTGCAGGACGGTTATATAAACAGTGGTGTATCCTGGACTGATGTGATCTGTTGTCAATGTGTTCCTCGGGATTTTAGAGGTCATAGGTGCTCACTTTCTGAACCATAGGTCTGACTGCTACCACATCTTCTGTGGATCATTATTGAATCAGGCTTATCAAAAGTCTCTCAAAAGCTTGTTGTTATTGTATTTAATTGTCAAAATATCGATGAATTAAGCAGGCTTCATTCTCACAATGAAGCAACTGCCTGATTGGTCTTACTCCTTTAAACAGACTCAAACCAGCAAAAGTGACTTTTCTCAGCTTTGTGAAGCCAGGAATCTGCTGTGGATTTTCTTTTGGCAGTTGAGCTCCCTCTTTTTGTTGAGCTAAAAAGGCGTGCGTCTGTATCAGCCCCATGCTGCTGTCTTCTTTACTATAGATGGCCAAAAGGCAAAGACAAACCACTTTTACTCTCTGTGAACGGCTGCGTCCTCGGCAGACTTTGCTGTCTTTCAGAGACTGTAGCAGACTCAGTTTTAAAGCCTGAGTGAAGGTACAGGTACCATATGAAAAACTAAAGAATCTGTACGTACCTAGCTTCTAAGTAACATTCTGTTAACTTACATTTAATCTAGGTCTTGGCATGGCCATATTCAAATGAGCCTACTGTTGCAGGTCAGATCAGCACAAAAGAAAAAAGGGAGCGAATATAACTTTTATTTCCCCGATCACGTTTATTTTCCGCCGTTGATCTTTATTGTAGCAGCTGGTCTACAATGCTCCAGACGACTTTTTTTCCCCCCACATTTTCTTTTCTTTCTAAAAACACAATTCAAATGATTAGGAAATTAAAGATAGTATTTGTATGGATTAAAACAAATCTCATCAGTAGTAGTGTTGCTGATGTATTCTAATCTCTTTACAGCTAGTGTAAACGACTCATAATTCATCTTTAATATCTATTTTATATTCATTTGAAAACATCTGGATTCATTGTAGCTTATCACCAACACTACGCAGTGTGTGGCAGTACTCATTCTCATTAATCAGAGCCTGAACGCATCATAATGTAACTTCAGGAACTTCAGGTTCTCCATTAGCAGTTCAGCTAACGTGATAGGCTTTGCTCCTGTTGGTCTAAACACTGATTAGTTGTTTACAAAGGCACAAAATGTTTGTTCAAGATTAACTGCTTCTTGCCTGGAAAGTAGAAGAGAGCAGGGGGCCTCATCAGACTACCTGCAGTTCGCGCTGCAAGCTCAGCGGACCCGGATTGAACATTAATCGCGCATGTCCTTCACATCTCCACCACATTCAACCAGACGTCAGTGCACTTGTTCAAGCCAACACAGACTGAACTTTTTTCACTGAGCAAGAAAAACTGAACTGAAAACATGAAAAGCACTTATTGCTTTTGTATAAAGTGAATCAATTGCTGGTCTTTAACATCTTTAAGCTAAGCAACAGACTGAACATGGACCAAAGAAGGAGTGGTTTGTCCCTCACAGGGACCCTGGGTACTGAACAGTACCTGTTCAGAAAAAAAAGAGAAAAAATATTTATAAACTATATTTGTATGTATGTTAACTTGCTGTTGTTCCAGAGTGCTGTTATATTGTTCTGGTGACATTACTTTAAAATAAAAGCGTGCAATACACTAGTTTTTTACTTCATTGTTGAATTTGGCGCACAATCGCAAAAAATCATGCGACTAATCACGATTATTTTTTTTTAAAATTTTGCCGCATGTTGTGGCCTCTCAGAGCTGTTATATTGTTCTGGTGACATTACTTTAAAGTAAAAGCGTGCAATACACTAGTTTTTTACTTCATTGTTGAATTTGGCGCACAATGGCAAAAAATCATGCGACTAATCACGATTATTTTTTTTTTAAATTTTGCCGCATGTTGTGGCCTCTCAGAGCGAAATGGCTGCCACAGATTTTTTTTCATATTGCAAGAGAAAAGATAGACACAATGTAAACAGTAGACATTTTCATATTTGTTGACGTTATGAGTCGTCATATCACCCAATGGACAGGGCTTGGCTGCTTTAGTTAAGTCTTCTACTGAATAGCTTAAGAGCTAACAGTCACATGAATGTGGCGTGAACCTGAAACATTTGTTTCCTTCATCATCATGTTGGCCTGCATTGTTTCAAGCATGCCATTTCTTATTACAGTTTAGGTCACTTTTTTTGAACTGGAAAGTTTAATCTGCAAAAATGTGTGAGATATCATGTGTCAGTCTGGACAATATAGGTGACTGTGCCTCAGTGGTGAACAGGGTCGTCCTTCAATCAGAGGATTGGCGGTTCGATCCCCGACTTCGCTAGCCCATGTCGATGTGTCCTTGAGCAAAACACTTAACCCTAAAATTGCTCCCGTAGCTGCACCTACGGTGTATGAATGGTTGAAAATACTGATGTGGCACCTTGCACGGTAGCTCCTTTCACCAGTGTATATGGGTGTGAATGGTTGAATGATGTCATGTAGTGCGCTTTGAGTGGTCAAAAGAATAGAAAAGCACTATCCAAGTACAGGTCTATTTACCATTTCCAATAGAACCGACTCACTGACAGACTGGCTACACTTTCCCATAATCCTATTGGATTGAAGCGTCTTTATATATCCTGACAGATTCCAAGGATGGCTACTTAACAGGAACTGTAAGAATACAAATGCCTGATGGTCATCTGTCTGACTTAACAGACTCATTGAATGACTAAAATAATCAGACTGCATGTCTCTTGCACTCAGTCATGTTCTGGTATAGTTGAGTCCAAATCTAGACACAAGTTTGTGTGTTAGGGGAGTTTCAGCATGAAATATGGAACTTGTTGAGTGAGAAAGGGGATGGGGTGAGAACAGAAGGGCTGCAACAACTGATTTATTTTTCTGATTAATTTAATCTTCCTATTAGAGCTGCAACTAACAATTATTTTAATAATCGATTAATTGGTTGACTATTTTTTCGATTAATTGATTAATCGGATAAACAAATAATAATTTTAAAGCAATAATTTGCAACCTTTTATTACAAAAACAGAACTAACAGTGCAAATTCACAGTGCAAAAAATCTTAACGATAGAGAATTTATAAAAAATAAAGAAATACAAATCAGAAAACTTAACAGGATTTGTTTGACGTCAGAACTTGTTCTTAACACTCAGATGCACACAGTCACACACAGTCACAGTCACACACACTCACAGTCATGCACACTCATAGACACACACACTAATAGATATGCACGCAGACACTCACAGACACACTCACAGAGATGCACACTCACTAACACACACACACACTCAGACACACACTCACAAACACACACACTCACAGACGTACACACTCAGAACTCGGAGAACAAGAGATGATATTCCAGAAGTAACCACTCAATGTATCAACAGATAACTTACGGACTGCACTTTACCTAAACAAAGGTTGCTAATTAGATATTGAACTGCAAATCCCAGCAACACTTCCTGTGCATGAAGCCACATTATATCGGACTGTTGAATGCGGGTCTGCGTTCTGCACCACAGAGGAGATGTTTACGCATTGCTTCTCTTGAAGCCTCCGCTGTGTTTTAAAACGAAGATGTTATCTAACCCAACAGTGCGGCTCAAACACGGGAATGAACGACTTGCTAGTGAGCTAACGACAACGGTTAGCCTAGCTGTTAAGTTATTGCACATGCAACGCGACAATGCAGTGACATACAAGAGGATACAACAGGCTGCACCTAACCTTATGTCCGCTGTGCTCCGATCCACTCAACTGTTTGGTTCAATACGCAAACATCTTCGTGACTTATTGAGTGGCGTAATAATCGCGCAACACAACAAATCGATAATGAAATTCGTCGCCAACTTTTTTAATAATGCATTTTTATCGATTCGTTGTTGCAGCCCTACTTCCTATTATTTTCTTGATTATAAAAGTGTTTTTCAATCTCTAAAATGTACGTACAAAAAAATTCAAATGAGGACATTGCAGCATAAATAAACCTGTCACTATAACTCAAATCTATTAACGCCTTTGTTCTGATTTGATGCATAGCTCTGGAAATGCAGAGAGGAAAGGCTAATACTTCAGTCAGAGGTACAAAAGGACATTCAGCCATGCTTCCCCTGCTCGCAGCACTTTGCAAATGGAGCTTGAACTTGGGCTACTGAAATAATTCAGGTAGTGAGGGTACAACAACAGTCAGCAGCTAAACGTGTGATGAAATAACAACAACTAACAATAGAATAGGGGAGGGTGAAAAGTGGATTGACAAAGCTAAAACCCAGTTCAAGCTATGCAGAGAGCTACTGCTGACTTGCTGAAACTGCACCAACGGACTTGGAGGGATTGGATCAGAAAGTGAGAGCCAGGAATTTTCCTTCAGTTGTTTCTTATGGAAAGCAACTGCCTCTTTTATAACAGCATATTAAAAGAACACACACCCTGATGCCAAGGACACTTTGGTCGCCTCATGGTGGTCCATTGTGTGCCAAACATACAAAATGAAAAAGGAAATGTTGAGGCAGGTTTGGCAGAAGCAGGGTTTTCAGCATCTTTAGCAAGACTATGCACCTGATGTTTTGATAGGCAAAGGGAATACGCTGACGCAACATTGCCGTCAAATGAGAAGCACATCTGATTTCTAACTCTGTGTTCAAATAAGAACAGATTTGACTTAATGTGGTGGAGGAGATTGGGAAGCAGGGAAATAATTACTGGCTGTATTTTAGACAAAAAAGAAAGACTTTCGGCGCGAGGAGTTAAGCCCTTTTCAGGATGGAGCTTTAGAACTGTGCAGCACCCACAGGGTGAACCTTGGTGTGAACCTCAGTGTAAAGAGTGTCTCTTTACACTGAAGCTCTATCAGCTCCTTTTTGGAGGTTGTCAGATGCTCTTTCCACGTGAACGATTGCTGAGCAGTTCAAATTTAAATTTCTCAATCTGTAAAGACGGCAAATCGTTGATTGGACTCTGGACCGAGTGTGCTCAGCTTATCAGGGAACACAGCGGTAGAGACGGGTCCTATATGCCGGAGAACCAGTTATGGTAGACGTATGATATTTTCCTTGCAGACCGAATTTAATTGTCCCGAGGGCCGGTGGGTTGTTCGGTACGCTTGAAGCTTTTTGTGTGTTCCTCAGCTTCTATTCAAACATTTTTGTCATTACTCTCTGCTGTGTTTGTTCAACATCAAACCAATTTGATTTGATTAGAGAAGAAACAGCCCTCGTGCTTTTTATTTCATTTAAAATATTTGCCAGGGTTACAGCCTTTTACTTGCAGAAAATGAATCTCATGTTAGGCGTAGGAGCAGAATGCTCATCACTGCTATGCGGTCGGAAGCTACCCCTTGCTTGGATTGAAATGTCCTTCTACTATTGGCCTGAGGTAATTCTTTTTTTCTTTTGAGCATTTTTATCTTAGTCGACATAAAACTGCTTCACAGCAGCATTGGTGGAAACGGCAACCGCAGCAGCCTGAGTTCATGGGAAGTTAGTGTGCTGATGACAGCTGCTTTCAGTTGGAGTGATGAATAAAGCACCTGACAGAAAAATAAGGGTGAATCAACAATTCTGTTTTGACTCGCAGACACAGTCCGAGTCAGCAGACAATTAGTAGAGAGTCTGACAAACTTAATTTAATATGATATTAGAATGTGTTTCATTTTGTGTAAATGTGGTTGGAGAAAATAAGGTTGTCAAGAGTGTAGTCTTATTTGAATACTGTCTAATAAATATTTGAGCACTTTGTAATGCAATACATAGTATAATGCACAATGAGTCAACCAGCCTTTGTTTGATAGTTAGTTTCCCACACTCGGGTCCGTGTGAGAAAAGCCTGATTTCACCCACAGCTTGGCCATAGGGTAACACACAGTGGAAAGGGTGTGCAGGTGTTTGTACAACATAAACATTTGTCTTGACTGTCTGTTTTCAACTTAAGCCGGTATGTTCTGAGTTTTGGTTGGCCAACCTTCAAGTTATACAGGAATCTCCTCAATTACAAAAAGATGAATTCTTGAGCATCTGTCAAGCACTTTTTCTCTGCACCTGTAGCCATTCTGCTCATCTGCTTTTCATCCAAAGTTAATCTGAATAATCGATTAGCGTCTTTATCAAGATAGCCGTTAGTTTCAACCAACGCTGGATAGTTGGCCGACTGATCAGAGCACACTCGTATACAACCTATTCATACTCTAATGAAGACGAAGCTGATGACACGGCAGTAGATGACTGAAACCCAAAGGTAAGACAAACTGACAAGTCGTATATGTTGCATGCACCTGACAGTCGACATAGTCCAACTTAAGTAAATGCAAACGTGTGTGTGTGTGTGTATGTGTGTGTGTGTGTGTGTGTGTGTGTGTGTGAGTGTGTGAGTGTGTGAGTGTGAGTGTGTGAGTGTGAGTGTGTGTGTGAGTGTCCGTGTCTGTGCATGTCTGTGTGTAGAGAACAAGTTCTGACAAATACTGTTTGATCCTGTTCTGATTTTTATTTCTTTATTTCTTTTTATAAATTCTTTATTGTTAAGATTTGTTGCACTGTGAATTTGCACTGTCAGTTCTGTTTTTGTAATAAAAGGCTGTGAATTAATGCTTTAAAATATTTGCTTTTTAAATCCGATTAATTGATTAATCAAAAAAATAATCGACCGATTAACTGATTATTAAAATAATCGTTAGTTGCAGCCCTAATCAAGTTAAGACTTCTGACTTGACTTGGTTACTTTATTGTTTTAACTTTCGATTTTAATAAGTGTGTGTGTGTGTGTGTGTGTGTGTGTGTGTGTGTGTGTGTGTGTGTGTGTGTGTGTGTGTGTGTTTGTACGCTCTTCAAGAAGTTGTGTCCTTGCTGCAGAGAGCCAAATGCTGTTTTCAGTGTTTAAATAATGATAATATATTTACATTGCTGCTATTATACGGCTTGCCTTTAAACATGGAAACAGCATCTGAAGGAGGGGGCTGAGATGCATCAATGCAATGTTCACCTCCTTCAAATGCGGAGCCTTAAATTGCGGCTTTGAGCAAATCCTCTACATTCACTCGTGTACTACTGCGCAATGATAATCATTGATAACAAAGTTAATTGTAGTAATTGAGTGCCAAATAACACCCCTAGCTGGCTGCTCCATATTCTTGCTGCCCCAGTTGTGATTTTAGATTGCATGGCAGGGTGATTGATGTGTGACACTACTGCGTTTACTTCAAGTGTCTGTTTGCATGTAGTCCCACCAAGCCAGCTGGGTGCTTACTAGGGCTGTGCGGTATGGCCCAAAATTCATATCACTGTATTTTGTAAGATTCTCTTGGTTTCACGGTATACCACGGTATTATTTTTGCCGCCAGCCAGCTACATAGCAGTGTAGTCAGCAAGCCATGCTAAGCCGTAACAAGTGCAGGAAGCAATATTATTTTTTCACTGGTTAATGTTAAACGCGCAGCGGGATACCTATGTGTCAGGGTTCTAACTCCAGTCATGGTTCAAACTGTAGTTGTGTATTTAACTTCTTAACAACAATTGATAACTCACAACTAACGCTCTTTAACAGGGTTAAACACAACACTCTGTGACACAAACAGTTTGTAACACTAATAATTGTATATTTATACAATTACAAAGTCGAATTGCATGCTGGTTATAGCTCGCACGCAAAAAACTGTAATAGTACATATTCAGGGCTCCAGACTAACTTTTTTTTACTCTGTTGCACACTGGCCCCCAACTTAAAATTTTAGGGGCGCAAGCAGAAAATTTAGGGGTGCACACCATAAATCATGATGAAATAAATGCATGAACTACAATCTTTATGTATTATAGTAATAAATAAAATGTCTGTATGGTTCCCTTTTTTATCAGCTTGTTTCTGCCCAGCTTTTTGAACACTTGACTAATGGCATTAATATTAGTATTAGCATACAGCAAGATATTGATTAAAACTACATGGTGCCATCATAGCATTGATTATACACGGCTATGTAGGCCTATTCAGTGTTTCCCTTAGGTTTACAGCTTCAACGACACCGACAATCACACAAACACCAAAAGCATTACTTTTTCTGTAAATAACATAATTTTGTGACGCCATCTGTGCTTTTATAAATAAAGGACAATAACTTTCAATTGAACCAAATTGCCCTGTCAGACCACAAAAAATAATAAAAAATAAATGACTAAATGACTAAATCTGTAAATAAATCACTTAAAACAATGAAAATAAAGTTATATCTGTGCAAAAAAAAAAAAAAAAAAGTACTTACTACTAAATAGCTCATTTTGGAAAACTAAAAGCAAATTGCAGAACAAAACAGAACGACTGCAGATATGTGAGCATCAGGTTGTATCAGTATTAGTGCTGCAGTGAGCTGCTTTCCTCTACACATATTTTTATAAACGCGGTTGTAAACTTGATACAAACAGCAGAAAAGACGAAAAAGACTTTGCGGAGATTGGCGTTTGGCAAAACACCAAAAATCGCCAAGTCGCGCATGCGCAGTGTAATCTTTTAATCGTGAACATTTACCCGAAAGTACAGGAATTTCTCCAAGTATTTATTAATGACTTAGTTTTATATCTGTGTACTTCGTAATGTGTGAAGCCAGCAGCTTATTGTTGGAACAAGACACGAGCAATTTGACTCGTTTCACTTGGAGCAGGAGAGCTGCTCCGGTACTCCTTGCAGGAGGGCTACTGTTGCCATATTCTACCGGGGAGTGTTTAAAACGCAGATATAGTTGTCTGCTTTTCACGCAACATATTTTTCTACACTCTCTGCCCGCTGCTTGGTGCTCAACGCTCACCTGTGTGCGCACACGTGTCTCTGCGCATCGGGACGGAACAACGCCGTGTGCGATACAGAGAGCAGAGCAGCGCAGAGGAGAAGTGTTTACGCGCGACCACATAGAGACAGAAACGACAAGCTGTCGTGTAGATCCCGTCAATAAAATGAGGCGGTTTAATTTATTTAATAACTGAACAAGGTGTAGACCTGTTCTATAGGAAAGAGAATCTTAAATAACGCATTGTGATCTGGCGCTATCGAAAAAATTACAGGGGGGCGCCCCGCCCCCCTAACATAATGGTAGGGGAAACTCTGCTATTGTCCCTATCCGACGAGATGACTACATAGTTATTTCCATAAATGTGAGCAATTGTAGAGTTACATAATTTAACAGATAATTATTTTTCCTTAACTAAAACTAATTAGCTCAAGATCCACCCTCAGGCTCCACCAGCATGTCACCAGCGAAGTCCTGCCTAGATCAGGCAGGACTAAGATTCCGAGTGCTGACGGCCAGGTGCCGGGTTCCCGCGAGCAGGACTTCAAACGCCGCTAACTCTTTGTCGGCTGATTCTTGACAAACCGACAACAGAATTGAAACTGAAACTGTTATGTAGCGCCCTCTTTGCTCGTATCACCAGTAATGACTGACATGACACAGTGATTCCGT
>NW_027175832.1:12774053-12791553 GCF_023055335.1 Clinocottus analis | reverse complement strand
GACCAGTTGATGCAGAAGAGTAACCCGCTAGCAGTTAGCGACATGGTACGTTACCAACCTGTCACTGGGGCCACACCCTTAATATGGCTTAACTTTAAGCCTTAACATAGTTTAACTGGTGAAATTAGTTATGTATAAATGTAGCCACGTACAGTTGTTGTGAACAGGCTAGTGCGCTATAGAGAACAAGCATGTTTATATCTGCTTCAAGTTAGTACTTTTAACACAGGGGTCCATTGAGATTGATCACTTGACTGCAGTTGTTCGCACTCATTCACAGCACCAGAGGCTGCCGCCTGGTAGAAAAACATGGCACTTGATCATGTGCATTTGATCATGCACTGCCACACGCTGCATTAAGTGAGCTTAGACCTATCTTCAGTCAACATTCATTCACTTTACACTACAAAAGCCTACTACTGCTTGTGACTTGGGTTGCAACCACTAATGACTTGAAAGGGAACCAGACACATCTACAAACTCATGTTTTAGCTCTGGCAGGTGTTACTTGTCTTCCTCTGCTGTGGTCAGATTTCCAGTTACTGGAGATTTTGCATCCTATCACAATGTTCCTAATTTTGTAAATGGACTGTACTTTTTTTTCTAGTCTTCCGACCCTTGAAAGCTCTTTAACACTACATCATTAACTCATTCACTCCCTGATCGGAGGAGCTACCATGAAGGTACCACCTGTCCATCAGGATCAGGAGTAACCAATGTTTATACACTGATGGGAGGAGCTACCATGAAGGTGCCACCTGTCCATCAGAAATAACTAACATTCATTGTATATCAAGCTGGCGCCGCAGATGGCAGCCCCGGTACTGCGCTCCCTCGTATCTTTCTCTTTTTGTTGATTTGTCTTGTTTCCGGCTCTCCCTCTCTGATCACTTTCAGCGAGGAGGAACTTTTAACCTTCCATCAATACACTGGTCAAACGTTTTCGCTGTTTTTTTATCGAACCACTGTGTACATACATCTACTGATGCCTAATCTAGACACATCTTTAGTGATGTTCCTGTAATCGTTGGACGTTTCGGGTCTTTCAACCTCATACGCCCTCCTCCAGGTGACCCAGCTGGGGCTGATCAGACCCCAGCTTATGTCCAGATGGCTAGCTAGCGACCATGACTCCATGGCTCCCCTCTTTTGAGCCACAGCCATCTTGAGGCTCTCTCTGCCGCATTGGATGGCTCTCCTCTTACTTTCACCCTCGATGCCTAAACTGCTGAAGGCTCTGGCCAAGGAACGGCCTGCAAATCCTCTGCATCCAACCTCCACAGGGAAACACAGGGTGGTGACTGCAACATGGCTGGGGAACTTCAGCTGATGTTCCAGGTCCACCAACTCCGCCAGTCTCTTGCAGACGTCAGGATGCCTGCAGATGATGTTCTTCTGGCAGGAGTTGGCTTGTAGAATAACCAAAATACTTTCAAGAGATTTTGTTTGGAGGAACAGCGGCCCTTCTTGGAATTTACCAGAGACAGCGACGTGAGAAGCGTGCAGGAGTGCTCGTTAAACTGCGCCAGCGGGGATTTCGAACTGCGCTCGCGTCAATTTATCTGGCGAACGTCCGCTTTCTGGCGAACAACATAGATGAACTGCTGCTCCTGAACAAAACAAATAGAGACTTGAACAGATCTGCCGCCCTGTGCTTCACCCAAACCTGGCTCGTTGCTCACATCCCGGACAGCGCACATCACCTGCCGGGCTTTCAGCTCCACCGAGCGGACTGCGTCACGGCACTGTCGGGGAAAACGAGGGGAGGCGGGATC
Organism: Clinocottus analis; assembly: GCF_023055335.1. Classification (NCBI taxonomy): domain Eukaryota; kingdom Metazoa; phylum Chordata; class Actinopteri; order Perciformes; family Cottidae; genus Clinocottus; species Clinocottus analis. The sequence continues at coordinate 12,789,778 of NW_027175832.1, read as the reverse complement.
TGCTTTTATATTAATGAAGGTTGGTGCACAGATATCATAGTGTTAAAGGAATCATGCAGCTCTAATTTAGAAACACTTTTAATAAACTTTTTATTCATCGCGTGAGTTTTCCTCATTCATACTACCTTCGATGGGTGTTCCCGCTAGCTCCCTGCTGTATCCAGCTTGCGCTGCTGCTTGTTCCCTGTTTGCTCTCCGCTAGCTCCCCAACAACCACCGAAGGTAGCGGGGTTGTCTCCATTATGAAGAGTGAAGAGGTCAAGCGGAGACGGCTGTATCACCACTCGATGTGTTGCTCTTGTTGGAGATCACCGTTGTCAAAGACCACGACTTTTCATAATCCAACTTTAAAAATACAGCATCTCCTGGTTGCAGGGCAGGAAAGGGCCTGGCTCCATGACGGCAGTTGAAGTAGTGGGCCTGTTTAGCCTTTTCCCTCCCGTCCCTCTCTTTCACAGCTGTCCTGTTGGGCCATTAGGGTAGGAGATTTTTTTATCCAGAGTTGGGAGTGTGGTTCTGATTTTCCTCTCCATCAACAGCTCGGCTGGACTGAAGCCTGTGGTGGGGTAGGGAGTGGACCAATAGCTCATCAGAGCCATTACAGGATGTTTTTGCTTGAAAATTTTCTTTGCCGTCTCTCCAGCTAGTCCATGCTGCCGGCGATCGGCTCGCCCAGGTCTTCTGCCTGGCCTGCCGCCCTGTCTGCACTGCACCCTACCCCGATGATCCTCTCCACGGGTGGTGAGTCCACGGAGTGGCTGCGGCACCATGTTATTCTTTCGGGCTGAGCCCGACTGGGCCCCATGGGCAAAAGCCCGGCCACCAGACGCTCACCGACGAGCTCGCCTCCCGGGTCTGGCTCCGGGAGGGTGCCCCGGTTTCCCTTGTCCGGGCGAGGTAACTAAGCTTCTAGTGCTGCTCTCCATCAGGGTTTTTTTTAAAAGCAGCAGTTCATTTATGTTGTTCGCCAGAAAGCGGACGTTCGCCAGATGAATTGACGCGAGCGGAGTTCGAAATCCCCGCTGGCGCAGTTTAACGAGCACTCCTGCACGCTTCTCATGTCGCTGTCTCTGGTGAATTCCAAGAAGGGCCGCTGCGCCTTGCCTTGGTGGCAAGGCGCCGGGGGTGGATGAAATCCGCCCTGACATGCTGAAAGCGCTGGACATTGCTGGGCTGTCATGGCTGACACGCCTTTTCAGTGTCGCATGGGGGTCGGGAACAGTGCCCATGGACTGGCAGACCGGGGTGGTAGTTCCCATCTTCAAGAAGGGGGACCGGAGAGTGTGCTCGAACTATCGTGGTATCACACTGCTCAGCCTCCCAGGAAAAGCTTATGCCAGGGTGCTGGAAAGGAGACTCCGACCGCTTGTCGAACCTCGGATTCAAGAGAAGCAGTGCGGATTCCGTCCCGGTCGTGGAACAGTGGACCAGCTTTTTACCCTTGCGGGACTACTGGAGGGGTCTTGGGACTTTGCCCAACCAGTCTACATGTGCTTTGTGGACTTGGAGAAGGCTTTCGACCGGGTCCCTCGGGGGGTTCTGTGGGGGGTGCTGCAGAAGTACGGGGTGCCGATCCGTTGGCACGGGCTATCCGGTCTCTGTACGCCTGCAGTAGGAGTTGTGTCCGTATAGTCGGTATTAAGTCAGACACGTTCCCGGTGGGTGTTGGCCTCCGCCAGGGCTGCCCTTTATCACCGGTCCTGTTTGTGACTTTCATGGACAGGATTACTAGGCGCAGCCGGGGGGTGGAGGAAATCCGGTTCGGGGGCCTCGGGATCGCCTCTCTGCTGTTTGCAGATGATGTGGTCCTGTTTGCCTCCTCGGACCGTGACCTCCAGCATTCGCTGGGGCGTTTTGCAGCCGAGTGTGAAGCGGCAGGGATGAGGGTTAGCGCCTCAAAATCCGAGGCCATGGTTCTCTGCCGGAAACCGGTGGATTGCTCCCTTCAGGTGGGGACAACATGCCTGCCCCAACTGAAGGAGTTCAAGTACCTCGGGTTCTTGTTCACGAGTGAGGGTAAGGTGGAGCGGGAGATCGACAGGCGGATTGGTGCGGCTGCAGCAGTAAAACAGGCGATGTACCGGTCCGTCTTGGTGAAGAGGGAGCTGAGTCGGAAGGCGAAGCTCTCCATTTACTGGTCGGTCTACGTTCCAACCCTCACCTATGGTCACGAACTCTGGGTCGTGACCAAAAGAACAAGGTCGCGGATACAAGCGGCCGAAATGAGCTTCCTCCGTAGGGTGGCCGGGCTCAGCCTTAGGGATAGGATAAGGAGCTCGGACATCAGGAGGGAGCTTGGAGTCGATCCGCTACTCCTTCGTATCGAAAGGAGTCAGCTGAGGTGGTTCGGGCATCTAATCCGGATGCCTCCTGGACGCCTCCCATTAGAGGTTTTCCAGGCACGTCCAACTGGGAAGAGGCCCCGGGGAAGACCCAGGACCCGCTGGAGGGATTATATCTCCCCCCAGAACGAGCTGGAAAATGTTGCGTGTGAGAGGGAAGCCTGGGTCGGTCTGCTGGGTGTGCTGCCACCGCGACCCGACCACGGATAAGTGGCGGAAAATGGATGGATGGATGGATGGATGGATGGTCTCTCCAGCTCTCTCTGCGTGCCCTTTGCCGTGTGGGCAGTGGTGGAGGAAGTACTGAAGTTTAGTACTTAAGTAAAAGTACAATTACCCAGGAGAATGAAAGTAAAAGTGAAATTACTACATCAATAATCCTACTTAAGTCAAAGTAAAAAGTACTTTTAAATTTACTATAAGATAAGATAGTCCTTTATTAGTCCCTCTGTGGGGAAATTACGGTATTACAGCAGCCCTTATTAACAGATCAAGTAATATAAATAAACAGTAGAACAGTTATAAGAAACACAATTTAAAATTTAAACGGTAAAAAACACAAAAATATAAAATATACAAATGAAGTAAAATAAATAGTAAAAAATGTGTATAAAGTGTAAATGTAAAAGTATAAGTATTGCACCATAAAGTGTTCAGTGTTAAAGTGTTCACAGTGTTAAGTGTTCTTTAAGTAAACCGAATTAAATAAATATATACATTTTTAAAAAGTTAGGGACATTAACATTCACAGGAAAGGCATCGAAACATCCACGAGTCATTATTGGGGCCTTTGAAATCGAACATGTTTTTTAAATGGGGCCAAAGGTTGCTCATATCGGAGGGTTCAGATGAGTCCATGTTGTCTGTCGAATGTCGAATCCCTGATTACGTCTGTGATTGACGTATCACAAATACGTTAATATGTTTTCGTTATGGTGCTGAACGCAATCCATATTTTTGTGTCTGCTACATTTTGGCGAAACTGTTCATAAAATGTAACGAATGACACATATCATTGAAATGTAGTGGAGTAAAAGTACAGATAATAGCTGCAAAATGTAACGAGTAAAAGTAAAAAGTATGCATTATTAAAGTAAAGTACAGATACGTAAAAAAATTACTTAAGTACATTAACAAAGTAAAAAACACTTCGTTACATTCCACCACTGCCTGTGAATGGTGAGTGCTGGATGTGCAGTGCTTGAAGTCAAACTGCCTTGCGCACTCCTCAAACTCTGCACTTGAAAATTGGGGTCCATTATCGCTCACCACCTCATCTGGAATGTCAAACCTGGTGAAAATTGTTTTTAGTCTTTGGGTAACTTGTGCACTTGTTGCTGAGGGCAGCTGCAGTATCTCTATAAACCTGGAGTAATAATCTGAGATTACCAGGTAGTTGTGGTGGTTGTGCTCACACAGGTCCATTGCCATTCTCTTCCAGGGTTGCTCCGGAAGCGGTGTGGAGATGAGAGGTTCCTTTTGTTGTTATTTTCAGTTCACAACACACTTGACATGGCGTCACAAGCTTGCTTAACTCTGTAGAGTCCCGGCCACCATACAGACGAGCTTGCTCTCTCCCTACATTTGACCAAGCCCTGGTGCCCTTTGTAAATTTTCTGAAGGATCTCACCTCTCATTGGCTTTGACACGACGATCTTGTTACCTCTGAGGACCAGGCCATTGTGTTCCGATAGCTTTGATTTCACTTGGACGTACTCTCTCGCGTCCATGGGCACATTACTTAAGTGTTCAGGCCATCCTTTCTTTGTGAGCTTCACAACTGACTGAAGTTCAGCGTCGGCTAATGTCAACATTCTGATTTCATCCATCTTGCTTGAAGATGCAGGGAGTCCCTCTACTACACTAGCCACAAAGCGTGCCACCTCACTCTGTGTGTCTGTCTCTGCACATGTGCTGGCCAATGGACTGCGTGACAGGCTATCCGCTACGACCAGAGTTTTTCCTGAAACATACTCAGCCTCTGGATTGAATCTCATGAGCCTCATCAGGAGACGCTGACATCGTATCGCTACATTGTCCAGGCTGCGGCTGTTAATGGGAGGCACTAGCAGCTTGTGATTAGCTTGAACTACTCCAGTCCATTGAGGTATCTGTCAAACTTCTCGCATGCCCACACACCAGCCAGACCTTCCTTCTCTATTTGGGCGTAGCATGTCTCTACTACAGTGAGGAGCCTGTAGCAATATGCCACAGGTTTTCACTGCTCCCCGTGGAGCTGAAGGAGTACGCCCCCCAGTCCATAACCACTTGCGTCTGCTGACACAGCCGTGGGTTTGCTCAGGTCATAGCGAGTACCGGTGCAGTTGTCAACAGCTCTTTGATGTGTTCAAAAGCTGTTTGTTGTCCTACCATTGAGAGTTTGGGGGTTCAGAGTTTGGGGATGTATTTTCCGAGATAATTCACCATTCCTAGAATCCTTCTCAACTCTTGCACGTCTGCAGGTGGTGACAGCTGCCAAATAGCTTGCACTTTGTCGGGGTCGGGCCGGATTCTGAACCGATCAATGAGATGCCCGAGGAACCGCAGCTGCCTGATGAAGCACTTCTCACGATTTAGCTTCAGACCAGCTGTCTCTATGCGCTGCATTACCTTCTCCAGACGACCGTCATGCTCCTCCTCTGTGGTCTTATAGACCAGAATATCATCCATGAAGACCTCAACACCCTCCAGCCTCTGCAGGGTCTCCATCATCTTCCTCTGGAAGATTTCCGGTGCGCTCGTTATTCCTAATGGTAGCCGCTTAAAGTTGAATCTGCCAAATGGTGTAATAAAGTTAGTGAGCTTACAGCTGTCTGGATGTAACAGTATCTGGAAGAACTCACTTGCATCATTGAGCAATGAGAAGACAGTGGCCCCACTCAGTGTTGCTGTAATCTCATCAGTAGTAGGCAGGATATACTGTTCTTTTTTTACAGCCTAGTTCAGCCTCTTGAGCTCAACACACATGCGGGCTTTACCAGTGCTTGTCTTCAAGACTGGGACCATCGGTGCATACCAGTCCGTGGGCTTTGTCACCTTTTCGATGATGCCATTTGCTTCAATTCTCTGGAGCTCCTCTTTTACTTTTTTAAGCATAGGGAGAAGTACACGTCTTGCTGTGTACACAACATTAGGCTGAGCGTTGTCTTTCAGCAGTATTCTCACTGGTATTGCATGTGGATTTTCTAGCTGGGCAATTTTCATCTTTACTGTGCCACGCTTTTCCATATTGTCCTATTTCCACCTTTTGGCTTACTGTAGTAGTGGGGGTATTTCACTGCGCTCGTGATTGACTTCTTGTATCACCCCCGTTGTCTCTCCTTGCATGCTGACTTGCAAAGCAACCTCCTCCTCCTGCCTGACTGTCTCTATAGTCAGTGGTAGCATCAGGCCCTTCATCAGCTGAAACTTCCGTAAGACGTCTTTGTCGAGTAATCCAAGGACGATCCGTGTATATTCTCATCTCTGCTTGCGCTGAATTTACAATGCTCTGCCAGTTCGTACAAAGCCCTGATAAAAGTCTCAGCTTTCTCTTCCGGGCTTTGCATGCGCAGATGAAAACATTTTTATGTCCATCTTCGGCAAACGTAAACGAACGGAAGATCTTCTCTGACTTGCTTCCCATAGCGTATACCAGGCTGCTGACCTGCACGGCGCCATCTTCTTTGTCCAGCTTAGTAGCGGTTCTGAATCGTACAAAACGCTGCTTCCAATCCGGCCATTCTCCTGGTTGTTTGAAAAAAGTTCATTGGGGGATTGAACTTTGCCATGACTGCGGCTTTACTTCTGACACTATGTAAAAAAGTAAGGCAATAGAGTCTTCTTAATTTGCTCAGTTGGTTTTAATGCGTCACCATGTCTCGCCATTACATGTCACCATGTCACTTCCGTATGAACCCCAATATATGTGCAACCGCATTATACTACTGTATATGACACCAACAACAGGTACAGGACAGAACTGGAGGGGCTACAGCAGGGGATCAAAACCACCCAGAACATCACTGGTACCAATCTACTGATCATCAGGGATGTTGTGAGAAGAGGAGTCTGAGAAGAGCTAAAGAATATACTTAATTTCTCTCAATATTTAAACTCAAGTTACAGTTGTAAACAGCTTTGTATTATTGATCCTGAATTATTGTCAAATTCTAGCTCTCTCTAGCTTTACAGGCGGTCAATAAAAGTACATCAGTCTGTTGTAACCACACAACATTCACAACATTTTGTATGTGCATCTGAAGTCCCTGATTGTCTCAGAAAAAAACACTTCATACATCCCTTTGCTCTTCTGTTTCGAGCTGGCTAGTTTTAGGTAATCGAGGGTTGTGAACAGACTCAACTAATGGGCCCATTGTAACTCTAAATGTCATCCTTATTGGCAGGCTCACTAGAGTCGGAGTCCTCTTACTGATTTCACTGTACATCTTTGCTGTCTTGTGTTTGGGGTTCACATAGTTGTAGTACTGCACTGCTGAAACCGTGAGTATCGGCTGGCTGTGTGGGCGACAGCACGACCTTGACTTGATCTGTTGGTTGTTGCAGAAGCCAGCTCTCCCGCCCTTTGATTGGGTTGCAAGCAGTCTGGCACATAGTGAGGCCATTGTGGTATTGTGCTCTTTTGGCATTCTGAAATACTGACTTCTACTATCTAACCCTTGAGCCAGTGAGTATGAAAGAGGAAGACTGTACTGCTTGTACTTACTGAGACTGAATGACTGTTGTCTGCCCGCCCTCTCCACCAGAGACGCGCTGCATTACACACTGAACATTTACTAACGGCACGCCTGAGAGGGACCGACTGGCTGCACCATGAGCACTGCATCATTACAGGATGGACGGAGAGCAACAAAGGCCAAATTATAACAATGCATCCGTGCAATGGCATCACATGTCGTCAATATTGTTGTCAAAAAATATCGGCATCTAATAATTTAGCAGTACATGGGCCAACCATGTTGTTGGCATCAGGGGCGAGCTAACCAATGTTGCTAACAACTTTAGATTTAGCAACTTTTCAGACCCTCTTCTTAGACAAATCTTTAAAAGATCTTAAAAGAGACATGCAACTTATTCAGACCGTCAGGGGAATGTCAAGAAATAAATATATAAAATACAATACAGTGTTTCCCCTAGGTCAGGAGTTAGCAACCGTTCCTATCCAAAGAGACATTGCGTCCTTTTTTCCATCAAAAAGTTTTGCGCATGCGCGATTAACTTTCAATCTGGACGCAGAGGTTGCAGGTATAGACTGACCGCTTGTGAGCATTTTTTTTTTTTTAGGTGAAGCGGCTCGCAGGAGCAGCACTGCTCATTGGGAACAGAAGATACAAAACAATATGTGCTTTTACGTTAGTCGGCGAGGCTACGGAAGCACGCGCCTTCAAAGTGAAAGCAGTGTCGCTGTAATGCGTTTATCTTATTTATTTATTTAGATTTAAAGCGATAAGCTCCTCCCAATGCAAAAAAAAAATGCAGTTAACGCCGTTAAAGGATTGCCAGATTAATCTTGCGTTAACACGTTAATCTGCCCAGCCCTAAATCAGCATCTAATGTTGACTTACGGAAAGGGTTCAGAAAGGGCTCAAAATGTTTGCCACAGAGCCCTCAGGCACTCCACAATTTGACAATGACACACCCCTAAACCCTCAAGGACTTCGCAGGAGCGCGCTTTAAAGTCTGTGAGTCCGTAAGAGTGGAGATTGGGATTGAGCCAATCTGTAGCTGGGGACTATTCCCTGTTGACTCTGTGTAACACTACAGGCAAGCGCATCTCATCCTGCTTGTGAGCCACGCGCAATGGAAACTGGAAAGCAGGTTGTAACGTTTTGTTGTTTGATAATTTCTTGTTACATATCAGCATACACGTCAGCTAGCGTCGATGGCAGTGAAAGCAAATGAATATGTTCACGCAGTATAAAATGCTCTACTTTTCTCTTTATTTATTTATCTGTTAATAGTTTAGCAATGGCGTGGCTCTGCAGGGGAAGTTACACCACAGAATTGTAACAGGTTGTGATAGACATTTTAGTTAAAGCAATATTTAATCTTTTATTTGTATGCTCAGTGACCCCAATATCACCTCAAACTGATACGGCCACTGATAAGGCCGCTCTCAATTCATGCTGGGATGAGAAGTCACGCATGCGCAAGCGTAACCTGTTAACGGCGTACTGTAATTCTCCATGTATTTATTAATGACTTAGTTTTATGTCTGTGTACTTTGTTCTTTTGTAATATGTACAGCCAGCAGGCTCATTGTTTGGTACAAAACACAAGAACTTTGGCTCATTTCACTTGGAACAGGAGAGCAGCTTTGGGTTCAGAGGAGCTTCTCCGGTTTTCCTCGCAGGAGAGCTACTGTGGCCATCTTTACCCTGGGAATGTTTCAGAAACACAGATATAGCTATCTGCTTTTCACAGGAAATATTTTTCGACACTCACTGTCCGCTGCTGGGAGTAGGCTCAGCGCTCACCTGTTGCACGTGTGTGAGCGCATAGGAGCTATGCAGACCTGCTTTCCAGTTTCCATCACGTGTGGCCAAGTAGGGTGAGATGCGCTAGAGAGCCGGGAGTGTTTCACAGAGTCCAGAGGGAACGTATGCAGCTTCAGCTTCTTCTACAAGTTAAAGTGGCGGATCGCAACATACTTGACTGTGCATACCACGCCACCAGAAGTGTTTGGTGCAGTGTACTATTGCTGTCTCTGTGAGGAATCACAGTGCAGAACCGTCTTGCTGGTCGTCACCATGTGTTTAACCACCGGTGAGAGAGAAGAGAGAGAGACATAGGGTGCATGCCAAGTCTCTAAATTGCCGTCTCCTCGCTCCTCGACTGAACCAGACGTGGTTCCGCACCGCCATAGTGAAGGCCGTCCCAAAGCTCTTATTCGGCTCGAAGGAGCAAGGATTGAGGAGCGAGGAGGGAAATCGGGGGAGCCATGATCGAGGAGCCCCCAGCGCACGCTCCCCTCACTGTTTCTCTGTTATTTGATTGGACGCTGCAGCTAAACAGACTGATCGCCGGCGTTTCATACCAGAATGAAGACGATCACAGAATAAACTCAAGCTATATATTTTTGTGTTTTCTTATTCACCATCTGGTTAAAATATGTGTTCATTCATTGTAGGTCTGAACAAAAAAGGACCACAAACTATTTTCTTCAAAGATTTGATCTGTTGTTTCCCTCAATAACCTTTTATGATGTATGTCATTAAAATGAGAGAGCTGGAGAGAGGAAACACTTTTACAACATGTATGTTTATTTTATAATGTCACAATTAGAATTTCAAAACATGCCGACGTAAATAAATCATGAATAAGACTCGTAAATAAATCATGAATAAGACTCAGACTGTTAATCTATCCTGCGTTTATTAGGAAGACACTGAACACAACACAGTATATAAATACTCAATGCAGTTTGTTTAACTTGTAACAGACCACAGAGAAAACATCTCCACTCTGACACATGATGATAACTGTGTCTTTATATAAGTTATAGTTTAAAACCATTAAATCAACTGAAAACATACAATCATTTGTATCAATATTTAAAGTGCATTTTTTATTGGAATGTTCGCTAAAAACGGTCCAGACCAGAAAACAACTCCGCCGACTGACAACTGATCAGCTGTCAGTTGGCTGCAGTCATCAGAAACCGACGTCGCTTCACGTGACGCGTTAGAGGAAAGGACGTCTCATGTCTGTTAAAACATGTTTCCTCACGTCTTCTCTCCTGGCTTGGTTTCCTTGCGTCTCTCCATGCATCCCTGGTGGGCAGGACTAAGACGCAAGGAAGGGACGCAAGAAACGGGGATGCAATTTAAAGACCTGAGATGCACCCATAGAGAAAAACAAAGATCTTATCTGATTGGATAAAGACCGCGCTTGGCAGCGCCAAGCTGGACAAGCAGGCTGACCAGAGCAAAAGCAGACAGCAAGGCATGAGGAACAGACAGGAGACAGGAGCTGCTCAATGAGAAAATAATTAGGGAAAGCTATTAGGGAAAAAATAATTATATTACATGTAGTGTATTTGTGAAAGACAGTTACAATATAAAATTAATATAACTTTGAATTAATTAAAAAAATAATTAAATTCTAAAATATCTTTAACTTTGTGATTCTGTTAAGGCCAGCAGAGAAAGCTTAGCAGGCCCTGTCAGCCCACCACCGCACACTACACCCAACCATGTGAAACCACACTACAGAACCATGTGAAACAACACGACACACCACCATGTGAAGCATAACCATGTCAAACCACACTACACAACCATGTGAAACAACTCAACCATGTCAAACCACACTACACACAACCATGTGAAACCACACTACACCACCATGTGAAACCACACACAACCATGTGAAACACAACCACGTGAAACCACACTACACACAACCATGTGAAACAACATGACACACAACCATGTGAAACACAACCATGTGAACCCACTACACACAACCATGTAAAACCACACTACACACAACCATGTGAAACACAACCACCTCGTTACACTACAAGTCCGAAGTCCTACCCCATCACAAGCATGTTTGGGGTGCAGCCTTCCAATGTCAAACAGGAGCAAAGGGATGGTACTTACGGTACCGGTAGTACTTTTTAACCACGTTCACAAGATGAATATTTCATGGAACGTCATGTAAATATTTATTGTACAATAATTTGATAACTTCTCTCTTGTTATGTCTGCAGGCTTTCAAAGATATGCTGTATGCTGCTCAGGACCAGGCCCCATCTATTGAAGGTATTATATGCACACACACACACACACACACACACACACACAAACCACAGTAAGGTCTGCTCCATTATTAGATGGCTGATGACCTCTTCAAAAAGACCTAACAAGTGTATTTTGCTACCTTCAGAGTGGAAGACAGAACTTAGCACATATGTGCACAAGTTCTTAACGTCAAACTCTAATGTTTGACATCATTGGCTGTTCAGCGATGGAAGTTTGCAAAAAACAAATAGTTCACAAAGAATAACCAAGAGGAAGACAGGACATAGCACAAAAGACTGAACTAATAAGAGAACATGCCTTACTTTCAATATATGTATTTATTTCATTATAAATCATAATAATATATGACCATGGCTAAGATACCTGCTCTTAAATTGGCAGTCATCCGCCTTTTTGAAACCGAGAGCTACTTCAAGGGTGAAAAATAATGCGAAGGCTACTTGTTTGATACAAACTTCCGAAACAACAAAGTTGCACAGATTGCCTTTTAATATTAATATATGTGATAAGTGACTGTCTGATCACATATCATGTTAAATATCCCTCACAATTATGAACAATTTCCACAACAATGATGGTAGAACAATTGTTTTTTATCACTTGGTTAGAAAAATGAAAATAAAGTTATATCCGTGCAAAAATAACTAATATAGCTTATTGTGGAATACAATGAGCTATTTTTTTGCACACAAAAGAAACTGAATAAGTGCAGATGTGTAAGCCATCAGGTTGCATCAGTATTAGTGGCTGTAGTAAGCTGCTTTCCTCTACAAATCTTTTTTAAACAGGGTTATAGATTTGATACGGACGATCAATTCATGCTCAATGTTGAGCTGAGATCTGTTTTCTGACGTGAGATGCAACAGTAGGAAAGATCTTACAGAGATCTCAAAAGATTGGCTTTTGGCAAAATGCCAAGAATCGGCGAGTTGCGCATACGCAGCGCAACCTATTAACGGCGTACGGTGAACATTTAAAATCAGCATTTCTTCTTGCACCCCACCTGTAGTAAATACCGCCCCAGTTTGATAAATACTGACTTAAAGGAAACATGGTGTTCATTTATTTTAATTACAACCACAAAGTGTGCAGGCGTTGTCACTGCAGGGCATTTTTCGGGCTTTTGGAAGAATATTTCCAGAGACTCTATATGCAAAGTAAGAAATGTCCGTTTATTGAGCTCCAGGCTGCAGCCTGTTGATGACATTTGTCTTGACCCGCACATACATAAACTGTTAGGCTTTAAAAGTGATAGCTGATTGCTTAAAATAGTGACAGCTTAAAGCAGCAAATCCCATTGTGAAAAGCATGCAACATATTTTTCGCCTCTCTCTCTGTTCACTTTGTGCGCACCCGTGTCTGTGTTCACCTTTGCGCGTGCCCATGTCTGTGTGCAACACATCGCGGTCGAGTTTTAACGCGGCCATGGAGAGATCATGGTCGATTGAGTAAAAATATATATATTATTTTTGACGAAGCTCAATTTTTTAAAACTATTTTTAGAACATGGGTGACTCACGTCGTCCTTGCGGGCGCGGTGTTGGCTACCTCTGCACTAGACCTTAGTGAATTATGTACAAGCCGAGTCCACTACACTATCATAATAACCTCCACCTCCTCAATGCCTTATGTGGGGCTACCTCATCCTGCATTATTGCCTCATTATGTGTCTTTGTATAGATACACTTACAACAGCACAGTGTGACCAAAATGAAGGCCTCCAAAAGTCTAAACATTCCTAAAAGCAGTTATTTTTCATTGTGTAATGACAGACCCCTGCACCACACACAGGCACTGTGTCTGTTCCTGGTATCTTTTCTCTCATCTTCTCTTAGCAAACGTAGGCAGGAGCATTTTACCACTAAAGGGCTTAGAACAGGGGGGTCAAACTCCTTTTCACCCTGGGCCACATCTGCATCGTGGTGGCCCTCAAAGGATACACTATAAATGTAACTACTCTCAAACATATTGTTAAATAATTGTCTTTGTATTTGATTCATGTTTATTCAAGTGTAAAAATATTGTAGATGCATATTTTTAAATTTAAAAATATGTCTAAGCAATCTGTGAGTATCTGTTATTATAAGATGAATCTATTTAGTGTTAAACACACATTAGCCTATCAAGGATCAAACTTAAAACACAAGAAAATAACAAAGATCAAACGCACATTACATTAATTTTGTCCAAAGCTTTTTTGTCAGTTGAAAAGGGCGTAACTCTGGTCCAACAAATAATTGTGAGCAAATAAGAACATGCATGTGGTCTGGGGCAGTGGTTCAACTGGTCTGGCTGCAGGACCCACCATCAACCTGAATGACCCACCGAGATCCAAATCAAGGAACATTTTTAACTTCTCAAATTGATTTAATAAAAAGATGGTGCACTTTGAATATGAGAAAGTATAGAATATCACAGTAAAAAAAACTAGTTAGAAATATTCCCTTCTACAGTCAATTAAAAAACAAAAAGTACATCTTAATTCAGTAGCTTCAGCCTTTTTTTAAAAACAGACTTTATTGGACTCAACAGCTTTTATGCACAAACATAAAAAGGTCTGAGAAATTGTTTAAAAAAAGACTTACAAATATGTAACTTTAGCTGAGAATACTCATTCACTCAATCAACCCAAACACAGCACTTATCCACAAACTGAAAATAAATTAAGCAAAAAGGGCAATTCAAACGCAGTATTAAGGAGTTTTAATAGACGGCACACTGCTGGATAAAAAAATCCCATTTAAAAAATAAAACAAAAATACTGTGCTTTTATTTCTGGAGAAATAAAATTTGTCCCACTGAAAACAGGTCTTTATCCCAACAAAAACCCAGCCCGTCGGCCGTATGTTTGACACCCCTGGGTTAGGTTATGACATAACAAACTTAAGCTGATGATCAGCCACCAGTCACAATACTAGGACAGCCCACTTTACAGCATTCAACATATTCTGTTGCTCTGTGTGAGACTTTATTGATCTGTAATCCCTTTTTTTAATTTGATTTGATCAAAGAATGATTTTACAATGTGGAAGAATGTTAGAGACTGTGTGTGCCCCCCATCAGTTCAATAGTTGTTTCCGTATCTGGGTCTATACCCAGTTACCATGCAGACGACAGCAGTCAATAGTTGGAATGTAAATCCAAAGTATTTATTGGCCAAGTATGTTGCACATACAAGGAATGTGACTCTGTGAATGGTGCATAACAATAAAAAGACATGGAATAAAATAATAACTGTATAATAACAACAATAATAGATAGAAATGTGAGTGCTGGGAATCAGAATATTGTATTAGCATCAGATTTGACTGTTTACTACGAAGATTGGCCTCCGTCAGGCTGCCACCCTACCATCATTCAAGCAAGCCCTCAAAACACACCTCTTCTAACTCTCTTTCATCTGTTAATCCCCTTCACCTACCCTCCGCTATGCCCCACGCAACCTGTTCAGCTTGCTTTCCTTTCTTTCTTTGTTACCTAAAATGTTGTTTGTTTGTTTGCTTTGTCTTCCTATTCTTGTTCTGTTCCGTTTGTCATTGTCTTTTGTCCATAATGTAAAGTGTCTTTGCGTATCTACAAAAGCGCTATATAAATGGAAATTATAATATGATTTAGTTTTTTGTCCTTTTATGCAGAGCATTTGGCAATCAGAAAAATGCATTGGCTTGAAAATGTCCTCGTCAAGTGCACATGGTCTGCCCAGGGAAATGAACTCTGTAGGTTATGAGAGGATCATCTTGTGGGGCCTCTCTTGGGTGCACACTAATGTTGCACGGTATACCGATACTAAAAAAAGTACCGCGCTACCCCTACGTTAAAAACTATACGATTTTTGCATATTTTAAGTATTGGTACTTTCTCAAAATAGCGCTTCCTTAAAACTGCTCCTCTCCCTCTCTCTCTCTCTCTCTCTCTCTCTCTCTCTCTCTCTCTCTCTCTCTCTTTCTCTTTCTCTCTCTTTCTCTCTCTCTCTCTCTCTCTCATGCTGCATGCAGAAAGTGCATTGAGATACAGCTCAGGGAGGCGGGGCTTAAGGCTCCTTCTCACACACAGAGCAGAGCAGCAGCGCTCACAGCAGTGACCGTGGGAGACATGGCCGGAGCTCAGGAGCTCTTGCCAACCGTCATCTACTTGTAGAAAAACAAGACACCAGGAGTGTAATCTGGAGATACTTTAGAGACAGTGCAGACTGTGAGGGAAAGCCCAGTGACACCGATAGACTCGTCTGTAAAACGTGCTTTAAAGCAACACAGACAAAGGGAGGTAACACGTCAAACATGGCCAAGCACCTTTCAAGCAGACAGCCCAAACTTTTTAAAGAGTTCAACGAACGACAGGTAAGCAAATGTAATTATGAACATGAAAAACCCCAAGCTCACCCATATATAGCTACGAGTAGCATTAGCAAAGTTTGACTACAAGCATTTATTGATCATGAGGTCAGAATGCACACAAAAGTGTACCAAATGAAACACAATTGATGCAAAATGGTGACATGCTGGTGGAGCCTGAGGGGGGATCTTGAGCTAATTAGTTCAAGATTATTAATAAGTGCATTTTTCAATAAAGGGAAGAAATTACCCTTTAATTATGTGTCCATCTTTAATGTACCCAT
>NW_027175832.1:12691553-12756553 GCF_023055335.1 Clinocottus analis | reverse complement strand
TTGAACTGGACTGGAAAAAGCATGATGGACTCATTAGCAGTGAAGGTAAGACTGGACAATTAAAGGCTGTGAAGACTCTGGTCAAATGATGATGTACCCGCACCTTGTCCTAACTACATTATTGGCATGCCATTCTCTGCAGGTAAAGATGTGTGTAATTCCTACTCCTATGGCGTCCGTGCGGTCATCCAGTGTCTTCCTGCTTGGTTTCGATTCGTCCAGTGTCTTCGACGTTACCGTGACACCAAGCGAGCCTTTCCTCACCTGGTGAATGCAGGGAAATACTCCACTTCCTTCTTTGTGGTCACCTTTGCTGCCCTGTACAGCACACATAAAGGTAGAATGGAGATGACACATCTTTGTTGTATTCAATGCTTAGAGGGCAAAGTTTACACAGACACATTTACCATTATCCATTACAGATGGCAACTGGCCTTTATATCAAACAGACCTTTATTACAAATCTTCCCTGTCATTATAGTTTTTTACACAATTTTTTAAGTTGTCCTTGTGTTCCTAACATCTATTCTCTCTGTTATCTTGAGAATCTTATTGTACAACCAAAGTCTTGTCAACCCCAAAAAACAAGATTCACAGTCACAAAAAGAAAAAGCACTTTCTTCCACTTAGCTATTAGAAATTCTGCTAAAGACCATGAGGGAAAAAACACTAAACAGTCAGACAGTAACATACTATTCTTTAAAAAAAAAGATCTTTTCCGGTTCTTCTTTGTCTTCCTGTGAAGCGTCAATGCTCCTGTTTGACCAAAGTATATTTAGTATGAAGCAGCTTTTCTTGTTATGTACAAGCTATTCTGAGGAACGTACATGTTGGTTTTAGCACGGTAATGTTTCTGAGCGCCAGTCCCTTTAGAAAAGGCTCTCCTGTTCTTGCAGCAGGGTGTGACAGTCTAGCCCGGGGACCCGGTTCAGTTCTGATTCCCCAGTGCGGGGCCACTGTAGGAATCTGAGCTGCAGGAGTCTCAGCTGAAAGTGTCTGAGCTGAAGGAGTCTGTGATGGTGGCAGTGATGTAAAAACTGTATAAAAATAGCCATCTGATAGTCAGATTTTTGAGTTTGTGAGAAAACACCTCTTAGCGACGTCTATACCAGCTGTCTAACCTCACACATCTTCCGCTCCTCCATAGCTGAAGCTCACGCTGATGCCCAGATCTTCCTCTACTTGTATATTGGCTGTTTAGTGGTCAGCTCATGTTACACACTCATCTGGGATCTGAAGATGGACTGGGGCCTGTTCGACCGCAATGCAGGAGAGAACACTTTTCTGAGAGAGGAGATAGTCTACCCACAAAAGGTATTTCTCCACACAGGGAGGACCAGTAGTCTGATCCTTTCAATACCAGTTTCTGACAATATTACCTGCAATGTGATGACATGTTCTCCCTGTTTTCTGTCTCTGCCCAGGCCTATTACTACAGTGCTATAGTGGAGGATGTGCTGTTGCGCTTTTCATGGACATTAACTGTCTCCTTGAGCACAGTCTCTGGCTTCCACGGCATCTCTGACATACTGGCGACTATACTCGCCCCAATGGAGGTCTTTAGGTACGTACAATCATTCTGTTTTCTGAATTTACTCTCTTTGAGAATTTCCTTCTTCATCCTTTTCTTCTTTTCCCCCCTTGAGTCTCTTAGGGTCAACCAGTCAATTATTCTCTCTCCTCTAAGAGATCAACCGTCGCTTACGAAGATAGAAAACATTCTCCATATTAAAAGCTGGAAAAAGCAAATGTTTGACATGTTTAACACTTTAGATAAGCAGCTAATTAATTACTAAGATTGTTTGTTAATACCAATCGATGAATCGGCTAATTGTTTCAGCTCTACAGATGAAAAATAGCCTCTTGGCTAACTCTGGCGCATTTACAGAAATGTTTTTATTAATGTGCACATGTCCCTCCAAAACATTTGTGAACATTGATGCAGCATGTCATGACAATGGCTGACATGAGGATGTCATGCAAGCCATTTTGATTGACTATTGTTAGAATATATAATATGTGGTGTACGTGTAAGTCAGATAGGCTACTAACAGTCGGTGCCTCTCCTTCCCAGACGGTTTGTATGGAACTTCTTCCGCCTAGAGAACGAACACCTGAATAACTGTGGTGAGTTCAGGGCCGTCAGAGACATTAGCGTGGCTCCGCTCAATGCCGACGACCAGACACTGCTGGAGCAGATGATGGACCAGGAGGACGGGGTCAGGAATCGGCAGGGCAAGAAGAGCTGGAAGAGGAGCTACAGCATGAGTCTACGTAGACCACGACTGGCCTCACAGTGAGTCTCAGCAGAAACAGATGTCTATGTGCCAGTGCTGTGGGGCCTAAAGACAGCTGGTGTTCTTCAGGCCTAAAGCTTTGAGGAGAAGAGCTGTAAAAAGGTCAGCGGGAACCAGCATTCCAGTGCTCAAGCCACCAAAAGAGTCACGAGCGTGGCCAATAATCGATGTGAACATAAGAAATAAAGAGTATCTATGAATGCAGTAGTATCATAGTTCCAACATGTTAATCTGTGCTGTAAACCTACATACAATTAGTAAACAATGTAAACTATTTCTTCCATTTTCCCATTCCAGGTCCAAGACCCGTGACACCAAGGTTTTGATAGAGGACACCGACGATGACTCCTGACATCAGGCCACGCCTCTCGCCTGGGTTCAGAATTTATTCAAAGGAGGAAACTCCACCTCCTAATGGAGGAATTACTCAGCGAGTTGGTTGTTGAGCTCTCATGCCTATGTCATCCTTTCTCCATGGGTTCAGAACTATTCAAAGTATTTCAAGAGAGAAACTTTCACCTCTTGAACAAGCAACCCAGCAACATGGCCATCAATCTCTTACCCCTACCTTCAATAATACCCAAGGCTGGGCTTACCAATTAACGCTTCCTTATTGAAGCAGTGGGTGGAATCATCTCTACTCGACACCCAGAGGGACTCTTTAACTTCAGTCATTGCTTGAGCCTCAGTCTAGCATGAACAACACAGCTGAATGGAATGCAAGCCCACCCCCTGACAGGAAGTGTCACCGCTCCTCTCGGTGCCATTCAGCTTCCACACAGGAGAGGCTGACAACTTTCAAACTGCTGCTGCGGAGTACCAAACTCTTTTAGCTTATAGTCTCCACCCCCAGAGATATGAGTACTTTTCATTTGGACGTCAGAGTGGATCAGAAGCCAACTTTTTCCAATGGGAGAATATAAGAGATGAAAAGTGTCCTCCTTTCGGCACTTTAGGCCTTGTGACCTTCTTTCTGACCTTGGCCAACAAACTATGCCAGTCAGTCACTGGCCTGACCCGCTCTGTTCAGCTTGCCCCTTCAGACCCTCACAGAGCTGCCTACCTGCACCAAACACGCTTTAGAACACACATTTAGAAACATGCACTTTTAGGAGTCAATTGGAGTGGAATGCCTCGTGTGTGTGTTCACACACATACACACACAAACAAACAGTGATTTAAAATGTTTTATTGTTCATGGATGAGCGTTACAGAAAAAACACAGAAACTATTCATTATTTATAACAGCGGTTGTAAATATGAGATGGACCAAAGTAGGAAGTGGTGTGAAAATGTTCATGAAATATCAAATATTCCTTTTTTAGTTTCAAGTGCTGAGTTCAGACTGCATGGAACAGCAGCTGGGTTGACTGTTCAGACCTTACACATCCTGTGGTGAAACATTACATGTAAATGGTTTTACTGAGTGTTTACCTAAAACTTTAACAATCCAGAAGAAGGTGTAGTTGAACCTGAATGTTTCAGCTGGTTGGTGGGGAGGGGCTTATCAAAATAGGTCAAAATTGGTCAAAATATATAACAGTCTGGAGACAAAGTCATTTTAATGTATTTGTATGTAATGTATTGTTACTGAACTATTGATCACATTTTGTGAGTCTACAGTGAATCCTCTAATATTGACTGGCAGAGAGATCCATTTTTTGTAACGGCAACTATTAGAATCGTACTATTCTTAAATTTTCCTGCTTCCTAATTCATGCAAATTCTAAACGTTCTCCATGTGTACCGGTCGTCTTGCTGAAGTAACGATACTTTCCATATCCACAGCACTAACACCATCAGTCCTCCGACAGCCTGTCACTCTGCTCGGTTTCCCTTTATCACAAATACTCTTTTCATTCACTAACTAGTTCCAGTTGTCTGGTTTTATTCTTCCCCTCGCACCAATGGAACTCCAGGCTTCTGCACTATTAACCATCATATTGCAAAGTATTCCAGCCTTCCTGTTATTGTTGATCTTTTCAGGTGGAAACCTCGAAAGGAAGATTTTTTATCTCCAGCAGCAGAATGGAATAAGTTCTGTGGAAATGTAAAAGATGCTTTATTTACATTAGGGTTGCAAACTTCCGGGAATATTCAAAGTTGGAAACTTTCCACGGGAATATACGGGAATTAACAGAAGATTTTGGGGTAATTTAACTGTATTTACCTTGTCATAAGCAGACACGCATGCAAACATTGATAATACAACTTTTAAAAATTACATTTTTGACATTTTGTGAGTAGAACTTTATTCTTTTATCGAACAACAAAAATATGAACGTTGAATAAAAAAAGGTGTATTCCATATGATGACCCCCCCACCACACCCCTCCCTCTCCCCAACACAAATTTCTTTTTTTTTAGTGTTTTCCCCTGAATCCTTTCAGGTCTCAAGGCTTTCTTCCTGGACCTACATGAACTAGTTCAGTTCATTCTATCGCGCGTTATTTTTGGAACGTATCCCCCGTAATAAACGAGGGACCAGTGTAGTTCAGTTATTTTTTTCAATATGTTGCGAGCTGTAATTGAAATCTCTATCTGTCTGCAATACCGCTCTTTGCCTCCACGCAACTCAACGCTCTCACACTTGCCAGGCATTGGGCTGAAACGTTCAGACGCAACACTGATGACAAAGACGGCAAAAACAACAAATTGTTTTATGTTTCTGGCAAACAATGTTCCCAACCAGCTGCATTCTGGGTCCAGCTGAGCTCGGCGTACTTAGTCGTGTTCTCAACTGCATTTAAGTTCCCTGTTATATGCTTTTGCAAAAAAACGTAGGCCCATTTTTTTTTTTCAAAATTCCCGTGGAAACTTTCCAGAAACTTTCCGCCCCTTTGCAGCCCTATTTTCCATTAAGAAGCATTTTTTGACACCCTCTCAATTTTTTTTTTACCCAGCCATTATGGCTCCCTGTCTCGCCTCATTTTGTGATGCTGTATGAGAATGTACTGTCATATTCTTTAACAGCTGGTAGTTTGGGGGGTTTGGTATAGTTTAACAGTCTCAGTCAGTAACAGGTTATGCACAATCACATCATCTGCATTGGCAAACTCATTTCAAAGGCACGATGTCAGGCTGGCCACACGGCCGCCTCTAATGTCAGACGGTGCAACCAAATCATTGAAGCTCCCAAATGAGTCCATCTTCTGTTGTTTGATGAAGAGGTAGTTGTGTTTGCACTGGAGAAAATGTGTTTCTAATATTTTTAGAACAAAGATATACATTGTGTTGCTTCTTTCACATTCCCAAAGTGGTTGACCCACTTCTGCAGTGTCCAACAACAGCTTCTGTGTGTCTGAACGTTTAGAATGTGTTTTAGCTTGTACTACTACTCAATGCTTTTATTAATCAGCCATTTAATAAAAAAAACATAAATGAGAGTGACTAACTCCTTAAAGCTGATTGTCATTACCAATGAGCAATAAGTCCTTCATGATTCTGCACTTTAATGCCAAACATCATTTTATTTTTTTCTTCCTTTGTCATTGTGAAATCAGTGTCTGTTGTTGTGACTCGAGGAAACTGCAAAGCATTTGAGTTCTAGGTCTCATCTTATTTTAGTAGGTTTAAACTCTGCAGAAGAGCCTTTTGAGGACGAAGTGTTTCATCTGGCTCTCAATCAGGAGATCCTCTCCTCGTGTGGAGCTCAGGAAAAGTAGATCTAATACCAGTTTAGCCAACTCCACATTCAGGTTGGAGAACAGTGATTTGTCAGCGATGCTTTTTGCCCCAGGGTTTGAATCTTCCAGCTCCTTGAGCTGAGTGAACTGAATCCTCTCTAAAGGTCTTTCAGTAGGGTTGAGGAACTGTGTATTTTTCTAAAGAACACTGTCGTCTTATTGCCTCAAACTTGTGTTGTAGGTTCTGGTTGGTTAGTTTGTCAAGGAAGAAGTCCATTAATGTTGGAGCGTATTGGAACTGTGGGGCGCATGTACTCATTTTCTGACTTTTGTTTAGTTTGCAAGCATTCGGCCTTGATGGATGTCTATACCCTCTGAGGGCCGTCTAGTTGTTCCAGCTTTTTCATTAGCTGATTAGTAACAGCAGAAACCAATTAATATGATATCAAACATGGTCGGCCATTCGTAATAAATACATAATGTGTCATAGAACAGGAGAGAAGAAGCAATACTTGCTCATAGCAATACTTGCTTATGGCAATACTTGCTTATGGCTTCTGAGTTGGTGATGCACTCTGCTACATGTCACTACGCCACCAAGACGTCCCGCTGGACAACTAGGGGGGTCAGCGGGTCTTAAGGTGCAGCAATGCACCGGAGCTGTTAGGCGACAGCAGCGTGTTGGCGTAGCAGGAAGTAGCTCAAGGTTCCTCACTTCGTGACGAAGCTATAACTGAAATAAGCTTGACCAGAAAATTTTGATATTATAACTGGTGTAAAAGACCTTCATGGGTTGCAGAGCGGGAGCAGCTGTGCGTCCAGGATATGTGGTTCATACAAACTGGTCTCTGGAAAGCCGGTATTCCAAATTAAATGTGTAACAATAACATTTAAACACGGAAACACAGGGAGATGAGTTTAGAGCTCATGTGAGCACATTGTACCTTCAACACAAGCGTCCACCTGGCTCTTTCATTGTGAACAGCCTTTATATGAAAGCTTTCTTTGGTTCTGACATGAACACCAGAGCTGACAAAGGGATTGTCTTCACTTATGTTTGGTATTGGTCTGTTGTTGATGCCGTACGGTAGCAGGCTGCTCTCGTCCCACAGCGGGTTAGTTTTCTTTTTCTACATTCCAGATGATGACTCGCTCCCATTACACTTGAACGCCACACAGCTTTTCTGTTGACAATGTTTGAGGCTGTGGCAGACAAGGTCAGGCACATGACATCCAGCAGTGGAGGTCTCAGTGTCTTTCCTCAATACCTTTTAGCACCGCAGACCAAAACAAGAAGAAAAAAGATCCAGTTAGATTTGTGATCTTTCTTCTTCTTATTTGTTTATATTTGTGTTTTATTCGTCCTATGTGTCGGTACATTTATGGAACACATGACTGTGTTCAGACAACATGAAGCAATGTTTTTCAGACTATTGGTTATGATTCCAAGCCTGCAACAGAAGTTATTTTCGCATGTCTTGGGGACGTTTCAGTGTAACCAGCTGGGCCGCATGCCATCATGCTTCCTTTTCCTTCCTTAACGTCTCTTTGAGCTTTGACTGGAAGTGTTCCAAGTCATGTTCACCAAACCAAACTTGTTGCAAATCGCTTGTTTTAGCTTGACTGATGTTAATGAGGTGATGTGCTTTTGTGAGATATGATTATTAATGTAATCAATAACCCCGTTTACGTCCTGTGACAGACGTTAAGAAGGAATGATTTGACAGACTTGGATGCTAAAAAGTTTTTTTTTTATTATTTATTTTTTTAAAGCAAAGCGGTCCAGGACTTCAGGGCAGTCGAGGGAACGTGACCCTCATGGACCAGGATTAGAGAAATGATACAGTAGGGGCCGCCAGAGGGCTGGCACCTGCATACAGACTCTGAGAATTCACCTGCTGAAATATGCCAAGCAATCTTTCTTTTTTAAACACTTTAATTGGGCCAGCCATCATGATCATATGTAAACAAAACAAGATTTTTGTATCATATGTATATTGTATTTTAATTCTGTAATTTTATTATTGATTTTGCTATCATCTTTAAACTCAAAAGTGGTTTAGGCGGATGAGGAGAGAGGCTTCTTGGTTCATCATATCTACACATGACAAGAACCTCAGAGAATATTCAACAGGTTCTCCTAAATCTCTTTTGCATGCACTTAAAATTCAATCTGTCGCTGTTGAGCTTCTTCATGAGGCCGATGTGGGCTCTGCTCCAGATATGGGCTCTGCTTCAGATGTAGGCTCTCCAGAGATCCTCCTCTAATGTGGGCCTTCTGGTCTGTAGTGGTTTGCTTCAGTTTGGATGGACTCAGTTGATCTCAACAGCTTCCAAGAGGTTTGAGGATCTGAGTGGTTTCATGTTTGTGTGGGACAAAGATCAGGTTATAAGAAAGCAACCTGTTCACAATTATCTGTAATATAGTTGAAGCAAAATTCAAACTAGAATGAAATGGAGCCAAAAACAAAATGTTAGATATGTTCTGGTTAGTCTCCATTTACGAGAACTTTTTTTTGTGGGAAACATTTTGTTGTGACCCCACTGTGGTGGGACAGCTGTTGGTCATACAATACATGACATATTGATGAAGATATGCATTAGAAGCATTGCAGAGCGTGGCTGTTGTCTTGTCTGCAGCAGCAGCATAATGTTCCACATCCAGTAAAAACAGGTCAAGCTCAAGAAGTCTTCTATTTTTTGTGTGTGTGTTTACTACATACAAGAGGAATTCATTGTGATGTCACAATACTCAACATTGTTACATCAGTCAAGACAGAAGAAGCCTCTCAAACTGTCCGATGAAAACATTCACATATAGAATATATTTCAAATCCAAATTTCATGCTGAGTTCCTTTATGTAAATTGACTTGCTCATAGGAAACAGGGATCGCCTTCAGTTGACTCACTTGTTACTATGTCCTGGGTTCTTACTGTGTGTCATCATCCCGCTGCTGATTGAGCAGTGAATAAAGATATTCATACATGTCTATATGCTTCATGTCAACATCACAACAATTCCATCCTCCCTTCATCTTCTGGAGGAGATCTGAGCTAAAACCTGACGTACCACCAGCTTCTAAGGAATGTTCTTATATTCATGTCCCATGCAGTCATTTTATGGTAATCTATCTGATATTAATGGGGAGAATGACTTAGTGTTCATCAGTTTCTATGTTTGCTGACGTTGCTGCATTGATCAGCATGTAAATCTATAAACTGGCAAACAGTTTTACTTCAATTCAGTTTATTTTGTATAGCCCAAAATTACAAATATAAGATTTGCCTTGGAGGGCTTTACAATCTGTACACATAACATCCCTGTCCCAGAACCTCACATCGGATCAGGAAAAACTCCCCCAAATGAAGATAGAAAAAACCCCTTCACAGGGAAAAAAGGGGGAGAAACCTGAGGGAGAGCAACAGAGGAGGATCCCTCTGCCAAGATGGACAGAAGCAATAAATGTTATGTGACCAAAATGAGCAACGTAACAGAGTTGCAGCATATTACATGAATATGACAAACATAATCATATAATGAGTGGGAGGCATGGACCATGATCCAGCCACAGTCCATCATAGCATGCAGGACCAGCTCCAGACAGCCACGGTCCATGGAAACTTGAGGGCAAGGAAGCACAGAGGCTCCCGGAAAGGAGTAGTTAGTATTGTGCATTGATAGACAATAATTTATTCAGAAGGAGAGAAGAAAGAGAAGAAGGGAGAAGAGAAAGAAGAAGAGGAGAGGAGGAGGAGCTCAGCGTATCCTAAAGGCTGATTTATACTCGGGTTTTACGCAGAGACGCAAGACACGCATGGCCGCCTTTGCATGGTGAAATCGGCCTATTTGCGTGCGTCACCCCAAATTTGTGACTATCCGTCAAAGCCTGGAAGGCTGTGATTGGTCCACTAACCACATCCTTTCTGAGTCTCGCATTTCCGGTTTCATAGCTTAATACCGCTGTTGTGAAAGCCATAGTTGAAACATGAACAATGGATCCCGTTGAAGAACGTTTGGCTGAAGAGGTCCGCAAATATGAGCATTTATATAACCCGTCTGACGGAGTGTAAGGACATGCCGATTGCGGTGAATTCCTGGAGGAAGATATCGGTGAACGTCGGTGTGCAGGTCGACTCTAAACGGCCGTTGCGCCACCTACTGTTCTGGCGTATGGAAAACGCACGGAAACTATAAACCAAAACGAGTCAGTCGATCCGACTGCGTGGCCAGCCGCAGTTGTAGTTGCAAGAGTATAATTCGCCCTTAAGAAGCCCCCGGCAGTCTAGGCCTATAGCAGCATATCTGGGAAAAGGGGGTAAGGGGAGGAAGCCTTCTGACTGACTCACGGGGGGAATCACTTGCGAATCTAGAGGAAAGTTGTCTGACCCAACCTCTGAAAGAAGGCTTCCTGGAGCAAAGATCGGGGTCTAACTATAAGCTCTGTCAAAGAGGAAAGTTTTAAGTCTACTCTTAAATCAGCCCCCCGGACTGAAAGTGGAAGCTTATTTCACAGAAGAGGACCTTGATAACTGAAAGCTCTAGCCGCAGCACTAAGGTCCAACAGGACAAGTACAGAGACAAGTCCCCTATCTGATGCAACTAAAAGGTCATTAGTAATTGTCACTATTGCCGTCTCTGTGCTATGGTGCTTTCTAAATCCTGACTGAAACTTCTCAAATAAACTATTAGAATGTAAAAAGTCACACAACTGATTTGTGACTACCTTCTCCAGTATCTTAGAGAGAAAGGGGAGGTTAGAAATAGGTCTATAGTTAGCCAACACCACTAAATGGAGGGTGGGCTTCTTAAGGAGTGGTTTAATTACAGCAACTTCAAAAGACTGTGGTACATAACACGTTAGTACTATTACTATTAATAATTATAATAATAATATCTAATAGGGAGGTGCTAATTAAAGACCAAACTTCTTGAAGCAGTTTCGTCGGAACTGGGTCCAGGAGAAAGGTTAGAGGGTGTAGAAGTAGAAACTATTGAAGACAATTGGTGAAGGCTAATGGGAAAAGATCTATTCAAAGGGCCCACAGCCGCCTCCAAGTCCACCCCACCTGAGGATGGACCGGCAATAGCCGAGGCCAGGAGATCAACAATCCTGCCTCTAATATTCAGAATCTTATCATTGAAAAAATAAAATCATTAATACTAAGCTCTGTCGGAATACATGGATCCACACAGATATGACTCTCAACCAACCTGGCCACGGTGCTAAAGAGAAACATAGGGTTATTCTTATTTTTGTTTTTAGTTTTGAGTAATAGGCTGCTCTGGCATTATAGAGGGCCTTCTTATATATTCTCAAACTATCCCGCCAAACTAACCAAGACTCCTCAAGACCATTGGAACGCCATATGCGCTCAAGCTTCCGCGATGCTAACTTCAATATGCGGGTCTGAGGGGTCTTACTTGAATATTACAACAACACAACTCTAAATTCTCGAAAATGTATATATATGTATATATATATATATATATATATATATATATATATATTTATATATATATATATATATATATTTATATATATATATATTTATATATATATATATATATATATTTATATATATTTATATATATATATTTATATATATATATATATATATATATATATTTATATATATATATATATATATATTTATATATATATATTTATATATATATATTTATATATATATATTTATATATATATATTTATATATATATTTATATATATATATATATATATATATTTATATATATATATATATATATATTTATATATATATATATATATTTATATATATATATATATTTATATATATATATATATATATTTATATATATATATATATATATTTATATATATATATATATATATATATTTATATATATATATATATATATATATATTTATATATATATATATATTTATATATATATATATATATATATATATTTATATATATATATTTATATATATATATATATATATATATATTTATATATAAAATGTATGTGTAATGTATAATGTATGTGTAATGTATATAATGTATGTGTATGTATGTATATAGTTATATATACATATATATATATATATGTATATAGTTATATATACATATATATATATATATGTATATAGTTATATACGTAATATATATATGTATATAGTAATATATTTATTATATATATATATATATGTAATATATATATAATGTATATGTATTTTTATATATATATATAATGTGTGTGTGTATGTATATGTGTGTGTGTATATATGTATATATACACATGTATATGTATATAGTTATATATATATGTAATATATGTGTGTATATATGTAATATATTTATTTTACATTTAATATAATATTTAATGTTTAATGTAATGTTTAATATAATGTATATGTATTTTTATTATATATATATATATATATATATATATATATATATATATATATAAATATACTTTTTGATTTATATTGATACACATGTAATTGCAAACAATCCGGTAAAAAGTAAAAAGACACCGCTGTAGTTCAAAATAAAATAATCTTAAATTACGAATCCTAACCTTTGCCTTATCCATCCATCCATCCATCCATTTTCCGCCGCTTATCCGGGGTCGGGTCGCGGTGGCAGCACACCCAGCAGACTGACCCAGGCTTCCCTCTCACCCGCAACATTTTCCAACTCATTCTGGGGGACCCCGAAGCGTTCCCAGGCCAGCCGGGAGATATAATCCCTCCATCGTGTCCTGGGTCTTCCCCGGGCCTCTTCCCAGTTGGACGTGCCTGGAAAACCTCGAATGGGAGGCGTCCAGGAGGCATCCGGATTAGATGCCCGAACCACCTCAGCTGACTCCTTTCGATACGAAGGAGTAGCGTTAGTCAACCTTTGCCTTAGTCAAACTGATTTAACTTTACTGTGAATAAATAATAAACTAATAAACATTAATCGTTAGATCCTCAAAAACGAATTATATATCATGTTTAAAAACGTCCTATACGATTATTCACAAAAAAACGCATAGTGTCCTCCTATTTGGTGTTATGGGTAAGGTCACCCTAAGGACTATAGAAACAGTATTAGTAAATAAATAAGTTGATTACATGCTACAAAATAATAAATAATGGCAGTGTAAAAGATACAACAAATGCAGTCGATATTATTATTTGATTTGTGGTCACAGGTCTGTTTATTGTTATTGTTCCATGAGCAAGGCACTACAGTCACGTCGTGGGGGCGTGACCCTGTGAGGAAGGCAAGTCTCCACAATGGAACTGTAAACAGATACCCCCTGCCCTCCTCCCTCGCTCCTCCAGCAGCCCGCTGCCAGTGACATGCAGTCGGACCTTTGGACGACATGGACGGGGCTCAGCTCAGTGAATTCCCGGACGACTCGGAGCCGCTCCAGCCGCATGTGAGCGGCTTGAGGCAGAGAGCGCTGCGGACCCGCGAGCTGTCTGCCGTCCGGACCTTCTCCACGCCGTTTCTCATCAAGTTCCTGCGGGCCAGAGACTTCGACGAGGAGCTCTCTCTTCAGGTAACTCACACGCACCCACGCACGCACAGTCCACCAAAGCAGCTGTGACTCCACGGAAGTACATGAAGGCTGTGTGTTGACGCTCGACAGCAATTTACGGATCACCAGGGAAGCCTCGTCACGTGACCTTAGAGTCTGATCAAACTAAGCAGCAGGACAAAGCAGTCACCATGGCACATACACATTAATGCAGCAGCAATATGAATATATATTGCAGAATAATAAAACACTTATAAGAAACATTTGACTAAATACTTTCAAGTACTTAAAGCAGCATGTCTATGGTTAATAAAACGGGCTCGACAGAATAGAGTGGCACAATAGATGATCAGAGATGAATCCCAGGGCGACTGCGTCGCAGTGGTTTCAATCAGAGGATCGGCGGTTCAATCCCCAGCGCCGCTAGCCTTGAGCAAGGCACTTAACCCTAAATTGCTGCCGTATCTGCGCCTACAGAGTGTTTCCCCTCGGTTTACAGCTTCGGGGGGGGGGGGGGGGGCGACGACACCAGCAATGACACCAAAAGCGTGCAGATATGTGAGCATCGGGTTGTATCAGTGTGAGTGCGGCAGTGAGCTGCTTTACTCTACAACTCTTTATAAACGGAGTCGTAGACTTGATACGGTCGCTCTCAGTTCATGAGTTCAGTTCATCAATGATGAGATGAGATCTTTTTCCGGTTTTGAGAGACGAAACAGCAGAAAAGACGACTTGGCGGAGACTTCGCGGAGATTGGTTTTTGGCAAAACGCCCAAAATCGCCGAGTCGCGCATGTGCAGCATAACTTGTTAACGGCGTATACCGTGAACATTTACCCGAAAGTACAGGCATTTCTCCATGTATTTATTAATGACTTAGTTTTATGTTCGTGTACTTCGTAATGTGTGAAGCCAGCAGCTCATTGTTGGTACAAGACACGAGCACTTTGGCTCGTTTCACTAGGAGCAGGAGTGCTGCTCCGGGTTCAGAGAGCTGCTCCTTACGGGAAGGTAACTGTTCATCTTCAACCTGGGAGCGTTTAAAACGCGTTTTAAGAACGCGACATATTTTTTCTACGCTCTCTGCCCGCTGCTGTGCTCAGCGCTCACTTGTGTGCGCGCACTTGTCTCTGCGCATCGGGACGGAACAACGCCGTGCGCGATACAGAGAGCAGAGGAGAGAAGAAGTGTTTACACGCGACCACGCAGAGACAGAAATGACGAGCTGTCATGTAGATCCGATCAATAAAGTACGGCCGTTTAGTTTGTTTAATAACAGAACAAGGTGTAGAGCTGTTAGATCTGTTCTATAGGAAAGAGAACCGTAAATTACATTTTGAGATCTGGCGCTATACAGAAAATTACAGGGGGATTCTTTATGGGGGCGCCCCGCCCTACTAATAAAATGGTAGGGGAATTAAACTGATGTGGCACTTTATGGTGGCTCCTCCCGTCAGTGTGTGAATGGATGAATAATGTCATGTAGTGTTAAAGAGCTTCAAGTGGTCGGAAGACTAGAAAAGCACTAGACAAGTACAGGTCCATTTACCATGTTATTACAACAATGTGAATCAGAACTCTTTCACTGAGCATGCTGACTTGTGTAGGTCTGACCCTGCTTGGCTCTACAGGGAGGTTTAGTACCTTCTTTTCCTTTTCCAGCAGCTGGAGATCACCCAACTGGGTCTAAGCTCAGCAGTCTGGAGCACTGTGCTAAGGACTTTGACTTTTAGCACACAAATAGATGCTCAGGTTTACTCTTCTGATGAGAGAAGGGGACCGGACAGCAGTGCTGGCAGAGTGAAAGCACAAGTGTTATCAGCTTTAGTTAGTTTTCAGCTTTCTATCCAGCAGAAATAGCCTTTATCACAAAGGTTTGGCAAAGATCAGATTTCAGCTTCGAAAAGTCTTGAATGCTTAATGTGTCCTGCAGCTTTTACTGAACTACCAGTGCTGGCGGCGGGACAGTCCTGAGATCAGCACCTGCCTTTCTCCCTCCTCGGTGCTCGGCCTCCTCAACACCTCGTACCACGCCGTCCTCCCACAGAGGGACCACACTGGCAGCAGGGTGCTTGTCTACAGAATCGGTCAGTATAAATGTGTGTGTGTTGATCATAATGTAACATAGAAATTATGTATTTTCTCTTCATGCCTGTTGTTACTATGCATTACGTCTTGAGAGGTAAACACCCGAGAGCCCTAGATAACAAACTCAACATGACGCCCCTGTTCCGGAGAAGACCCCTTCATGCTGTAATCCTAAGCGCGTCCTTCCGGCTGAACATCAGCACCTCTGGTTACTGTTGGAACTGCCCCTGAGCTTTAAAGGACAGGTTCACATGTTCATGTCTGTCTTAAATATGAACATAAGGAAAAGCTATTGCTGTGGATTACATGTGTGCATCATTTCCCCGTGCTTTTGGTAGGCAATCTGAATCCAGTGTGGGAGTGCCCCCCCACCTCCCACCACTGAGTGACCCCCACAGTGAAAGAGGAGAAAGGACAGAGCTACAGGTCCAGCTGGGAAAAACTAACTTTAAGTTTTTTCACAAAAGGGACTGTTTGATTTTCTTTAGCAAACGTTATTTTGCAACTTTGCTTTTTACGAGAGGTGAAAAGTCAGTGTGCATAAAGATTGACAAACGGGTGGGCGGGCAGACAGAAACTCTAAACTCATTTGTTCAGAGAATTTGGCATCAACATGCAGGATACTTTAACTCCAAAAAGTAAAAGTACTCATTATCTTGAATAATGGTAGTTTAATCTATGGTAATCAGTGACGTGCAGTGAGGGTTGGTGTTGGGGAGGCACTGACTCACAAGTCAGATTTACAAACATATAGGATGCCAATAGGATAGTATGGGAGAAAAGGAGAGAATAGGAGCATTTGGATATGTGTCACGTCAGTGTCAGCTGCAGCTGACAACCCGACTTAGAGAAGACCAGACCCGGTGCGACGCGGGTCGTTACCGGCACCTTCGGGCAAGCTGTCTTCAGACCGGCCCCGTTACCGGCCTCACACCGCCCCTTTTCTTTTCTTTTCCTCCGCAGAGTTTAAAAATTTAAATATGCTTAAATTCAGCGGGAAAGCAATAAAACAAGAAAACAAGCACGCGAATGTAAACATATTTGTAATAAACAATAAAACTAAAATACGCGTATAAACAACGTATTCGTAATACGTCAAACACGTAATCAGGAAGAGAGTACGTTTCTAGTCAACGTAATAGTTCTGGGGGAACGTAATTTGTAGGAGACAGGGTTGGTTGCAGTATATCTTACTTTTACTGGCAAGTAATCCTCAAATCCTCCATTTTCAGGGCGAGAAATTACAGCTGTCAGTTAAGCTCTCGCATTGCATTTCTTGTTGTGGTTGTGGAGTTTTTTTTTCTTTCTTTCACACACTTTTAGAGTTCACCAGACAGCGGGCTCACTATCGCCCCCTGTCTTGAGGCACACGTACTGGCTGCCTCAAGACAAGCATTTTCCTCGTGGATTTATGTCAGATCAATAAGACGTAAATATTACACACATACGTGAAATACATTACTGAATATCATGGAAATTAAGACATATAATAAAATTGTCCTTAACCATCATATTGGAAACATACACAGAAATGGGAACAAGCACGCGCCATTTGCACACGCTCAATCCAGTTTGTGAGTGATTGCACAATCTGAAGGGAGGCACAGCTCGTCTGTTCCTCACCTCTCGTCTCCGTTGTATTGTGAACAGGAAATACAGAATTTCCACGATTTTGACTATGAAAATTGTGAAAATACATTAGGAACCACACCAAAATCATAGACTAGAGGACAAATATTAATACTTATGTTATTTTATTATTTCCTTTCTTTTTCTTCTCATGATGACAGGGGAGGCACAGCCTCACCTGCCTCCCCTGTCTGCACGTCACTGATGGTAATACAGCATTTACTAGTACTACTATTATTTGTATATTAATAATTAACTAGAAGTAAAAAAAAAAGGAACTGGAGCTTTCATTTTCCTCTGAGTTGTAGTGAAGTGGAAAGTTGCACAAAATATAAATACTTCAACATTTAACTTGAGTTAATACTTTGGGGCTATGATGATTTCATTATTGATAACGTTTTATAAACAATTAAACATTTTTCAAACTCTCTATGACTACTAATTACTAACAACTACTCATATCTTTAATTGGTTTAATTAATCGATTGGTTTATGAATGGTGAATGGACTGTACTTCTCGAGTCATCCGACCACTCCAAGCTTTTTAACACTCCATGTCATCATTCACTCATTCACACCCATTCATACACTGATGGGAAGAGCTACCATGAAGGTGCCACATGTCCATCAAGAGCAACTAACATTCACACGCCGCATAAATAGCTTTTTGGGTGACGTGTCCATGCACTCCAGTGTTGCTGCTGCACTCTCGCTCTGCTGTGGGCAGATTGACTGAGATCAATGAGCCACAGACGGAGCTATTAGGATGAAGCCTTCTCAACAGCTTCAAAAGAATAAATACATTATCCTTTATTAATCCCTTTGAGGAAATTGGTCTCTGCATTTAACCATTGTGAATTAAGGAGCAATGTGCTGCTGTGAAGCGCCTGGGAAACAGCTGGGCGTTCAGGGTCCTATCAAGGACGCTTCCACATGCAGACTATGGGAGACCAGGGATCCAACCGTGAACCTTGTGGTTTCAGCACGACCACTCATCCCCATGAGCTGCAGCCTCTCTGTGTTGTGTGGAGGTTTTCAGTGGTGTGGCCATCTTTATTTTACCTTGAAATGAAACCGCCGTTAAACAATGATAAAATAAAGTTTTATTTCTCTGATTCACTACAATGTTCTCTATATTGGACTCTATAGCCTGCTTGACCATTGTCTCTCTCTCTCTCTCTCTCTCTCCCTCTTTTTCCCTCGGCCACTTATTGATTCGAGGAGGCATGGCCAACCTTGAACACTGCGTGTTTACAAATGGCAACCGACCATTAATAGCACCACCTAAAGAAACTGAATGCACTGCATCTGTCTCTTCTGTCTGCAGGCCAGTGGAACCCCAAAGACTGGACGGCCTTCCAGGTGTTTAGAGTCAGCCTGATAACATCAGAAATCATCTCCACTGAGCAGGAGACGCAGAGACGGGGTCTGAAGGTCATATTTGACCTGCAGGGATGGAGTTTAGGCCACGCCCTGCAGATTAACTCTTCCCTCGCTAGCAAGATATCCTCTGTACTTTCGGTAGGTCTAAAATCTTGCTTTAGGTTGGACTTCTTGTCAATACCTGTTCTACCATGTGCTATAACGCTAGACACTCAGCTCTTTGTGTGCCATAAGGCTATGCTTTATACGGGTCTTCATTGACAATAGCATTGGTAATGCTACGCAGAAGACTTTATAACAGGTTGTATAACGCGCCACACCACAGGAAGGATGTATTCACTTGTAAGGAACACTAAAACAACGCATCATTAAAGTCCGACTACTTCTTTCTTTAGAACATAGTTCTGCATGTATTTTTTACAGTGGCTCAAATGCAGAGTGTAGCTTTTAGAGATTTTAGATTTAAAATGAAAAAGAAAAATGTTGTTAAGAAACAAGAGTTTATTTCAACCATGTTCTGGTTGGGAGCTTATTTTTCTCTCATCAATCGAAAGCAGAAGGAGCTGTTTGGCAGATGGGGCGTTTAGTTGTACGTGTCACAACCCGGCTCTGAGGCTGTGACAAAGGATAATGATGAATTAAATCTGTTTATTATAATCAAGTAAAGAAAAGGCAACAACTAGGAAGTGTTTCAGTCTGTAACATCAATAATGTAAACGCGTCAGAGAAAACAAAGAAAGCCCAAACCAAGACATAACCAGGAGAGACCAGGAGGGATTTTATTCCCCAGGTGATCCTGGACCAGGTGCTCTGTGTCCAGTCATTACCACACCCACGTTCCTGTGAAACGTTCAGGGACACAGGGACAAATAGCTGGTAACGCCACACTTGTGCAGGGGCCGTCACATATGTCATTTTTTTGTCCCCTGATAAACTTCTGAGAATCTGTATAACTGAATCAAGTTTCTTTTATCCTTTGCTGATTTTCATTTGTCCATTCTTCCGGCTCTGGACCAGGAGTCCTCAATGCAGAGAGAGAAAAAATTCAGCATTAAAGAAGAACCATTTACAAAATAACAAAGTATGCAAAAAGAATAATTGAATTTTTTTGAAATAAAATCTTAGAGAGGAATAATAAAAAGCGGGACAGGAGAAGATTTATAAATGTTTGTGGTATGGTATAAATCACCTGGTCAGAGAATTTGGCCATTTATTGAAGCCTTATTCTTCCCACCTTTTGATCATTTGTTATTGGCGGTGTTACTAAGAAATACTTAGCTCTGCATTATCATAACCTCATCTAATTGTGTGGAGATTACAACATCAATGGCCCGCAAAAAGTTTACAAAACAGCTTGAATTGGGCCCGCCATAGATATAGCAGCCGTGTGAGAGGGAGGAACAGTGTTCTCATACAGACTGGTGAGGGCCTGTAGGCTGTAGCAGATCATTGGGAGTCCTTGTGCACTTTTTGGAAACATCCAGATGTGCTAAGCTTCTCAACTCTTATTCAGATTTGCATTATAAATGTCTTCATTATCATAGACACAACCCACACGGTCAACCTTTCTGCAGAATGTACTTGTTCTAGTGCTTACATTGATCACACTGAATGTGTCTTGCTGGTAATGTCAAGACATTACCCACAAGACCTGTATGTGAGAACATAAATGTCCAAATCCTTTGGATCGGCCGCCTCCAGAGAACACTGTTTGTGTAATGTGTAAATGAGCTCATTAGTGACCGGAGCCAGCTGGCAGGTTGATTGCATTTCTATCATGCCACTGAATAGAAACATTCGAGGGTCATCTCCACAAAGTGCACTTGCTTAATGTTGTTTTACTCCGTCCTTGTTTGTGTGTGTTTGCATGTTAAGGACTCCTTTCCACTGAAAGTTAGAGGAATCCATCTGGTGAACGAGCCAATGTTCTTTCGGCCGGTCTTTGCCATGATTCGTCCATTCCTGCCAGATAAGATCAAGCAGAGGGTCAGCAGCCTGTTTCTCTCACTGATTACAAAGTTACCCATCTCTGTCCTCAGACTCTCTTTACAACGTGCCTTGAAACATACTTTGAAGATCAAGTTCCATCTCTCCCTACTCTAGATCCATATGCACGGTGCTGATTTCCACGACACTTTAAGTGACTTCTTCTCACCGCCTGTCCTACCTCCAGAGTACGGAGGGGAGGGGCCTAGCATAGAGAGGGCCTGTCAGGACTGGACCAATCAGCTGCTTCAGTCAGAGAAGCTCCTGCAGCAGATTGCCACTCACCCAACAGGTGACATCCTTATTACTCCTGAGGATGCCTTGAATTCAGAAGAAGGTGAGACTGAACCGATCTGACGAATGAGGTCGAGAATTTGGTCCCTTCAGATCACACTTACACACTGCTGTAGTTTGACTTTGGATTTAAAACAACCAAACATTCTCTGGCAGCCATATTTAAGGGCTTTAACTCATAAATTACTCACTGTGCAAGATGTTGGCTGTATTGAGAGAGCTGTCTCTGTTCGCTGTCTTCCTGGTTACATTGCTCATTGGAATTTGACCGAAGGGAAACATTTCATATTGTCTGAGTCTAATTAAAATACACACATTTTCTTTCTTTCCAAGAGTGACATGAATAAGTCAATGTTCATTTCATGTCTGTGTTTTAAGCAGTCTATGGCCCCAACCAGTCGACTTTACCTCAGTATTAGCCCATCGAGAGCAGTGCTTATCTGAAATAGTAGATGGTGTTATTATCCTACCTTTCTAACTTGCCAGACAGAGAGGAGACTGAATTAAAGTTCTCTAATAACATTCATTACTCGTGATTCATCTGTGGCCAAAGAAATGTATGCGCTCCAACCCCAATTCTATCCTTCCTCTCGTGTGGTGTCGGCATCACTTCCTTTTGAGAGGGTCGACAGTCGACGGTGACGATACATACATCAAACTCGGACATATTGAAGTTGCCCTAACAGGCGTTGTTACCTGCGTCTTCCCTGGGTTACTTACTCTGGCACTCCCTGCCTCCCTTAGAATCCAGTCGGGGAATGTAACAGGCGTGTTGAGCCAATTTTTGCTGATTTCTTTAAATTTGGTGAGAAATGTCAATATCAACACCAGCATTGATGTGTTACAATAAAATACAGTCCTATCATTTCGCTTATAGAATAACAAAACACATTTGAGTGTGTCGTACCTCTTTATTGACTCAACTGTTGAAGAGTTTGCTTTCTTTTCATTTATGACAAAAAACCTTTAACCAATATTTTTGCACAAATCCCATACCCCGTTAAAATTGTTCTTAATGAGTTTATAATTGTTTATATTAATTATTGGAAAACCTACAATAGGTTCATAATTACAGAAAGTCTCATTATTTACGTTGCCCTCTTGGGTTTTTCTGAGCACATTAAATTGTATCGTC
Source organism: Clinocottus analis (assembly GCF_023055335.1). NCBI lineage: Eukaryota > Metazoa > Chordata > Actinopteri > Perciformes > Cottidae > Clinocottus > Clinocottus analis. Next base: position 12,734,599 of record NW_027175832.1, on the reverse strand, counting down.
TTTAAAGTTACATATAGAAAAGGCAAAAGCTCATATTTTAATGTTCTCATGTGGTAACACACTTTCAAGTGTTAAATAATTTGTTGTATATATTTTTTTTACTTGAAAGATTTTGTGAATTTTTGAAGCAAAAATAAATAGCATCTGTGCACAGGCTCTAATCTACTGTCATGTCTGTTCCAAGCTCTGTACCTTCAGGGAGCATAGTGTTTAAAGCTCACACAGAAATACATCATGTATGTGTTTATATAACCAAGGTGCATGTTCAGAGGCAGAGGAGGTTTTCGCAAATGACATTAGCGATCATTGTGTTATTGCCACAGTTAGATGTACAAAAATTCCCAAAACTAAGCCACGTATCACTATAAAGCAAAATATGAAACGTTATAAAATAAGTATGAAATGTGAAGGGTTTTTTCATGATCTCTTTGGCTTTGACTGGGAAAGAATTAACCTTATTGACGATGTTGAAAGTACATAGAGATTCTTTTATGATGTTTTTTTTTAAATTATTGTCAAACATGCTCCTCTCAAAAAGTGCAGGATAAAAGGCTGTGATACTGCATGGTTCAGTTAGGACTTCTCCAAGTTACTACATGAGCACAATGTGGCTTGGGCCAAGGCAAGGGTACTGATCTTGAGTCAGATTGGTTGCTTTTTAGGCAACTGCGCAATGTTTGCGCAGTTGCCTAATAAGCTAAAGCTGAGCATTTTCATAGTAAAACATCAAACAATCTAAACAATACAAGACTGTTTTGGAAGACAGTAAAATCTTTATCTGAAAATAGCAGTGGTGTGCTGTGGTTTCAGACTAAAGCCTTCAAAGAGTGCCAAAAATTTCACATCATGGGAAGACTGGGGAGAAAAGGTGTCCCTGGAGTTACTGTCACAGAACAACACACTCAATACACTGTGCGTTCATACAGTCCACCATGTGTGGACCCACTCCGCAGCAGACACCCAACACGCAGAGCCGACCATGGGTTTTATTTGTGAAAAACAATCACATTATAAAATAGTTATAACTTTGAATTATTTAAAAAAATTAAAAAAATAAATATATATTTTAAAATAGCTATAACTTTGTGATTCTGTTTAGGCCTTCAGAGAAGGCTTAGAAGGTCATGACGGCCCGTCACTGGAAAATAGGAATGGTATTGAGCTTCCCTCTTGCATTGTCAAGAACTCAAACGACATCTCTGACAAAGCCATAATGCTTGACTGTTTAATGACTGTTTAATGAGCACTTCATTGCCTCTGGTTCCCTGTTTGACTTAAAATCATTTACATGATAAATCCCCTGTTTGTTTTGGTCGTCAGGAAACTGTTAGTCAGTCTTTCAGTTTTAAGCCCGTTACTGTCACCGAGGTACACAAAGCACACAGGAAAACCGGCAGGTCCGGACAACCTAGAACCTTATTTTTTTTAAGTTAGCTGACTACGAGAACTGGTCTCTTTAGGTGTTTTTAAAAATAGGTTAAAAGTTGTAGGAAGGTTCAACTGCTTGTAGATGTTTTTGCCTGAGGTAAGTGCACCTGTGTGAACTAGGATATGATGACTTGAGTCTTAGTTTTGGTTTTACTAGTGCTGTGATTTAAACGTGTTCTGTCACTGTTTTATCTTGTATGTCTGAAACTTTGTTTAATGTGCTACTGCTGTCTTGGCCAGGACACTCTTGTAAAGGAGATTTTTAATCTAAATGAGTGATAGAAAAATTTACTCGTCACCTGGTGGTAAAATCATTAATCAGGACATTTATTCGTTGCAAGGAAGGAGCAGAGTCAGAAATACAACGTGCTAGACAAATTGCATATCCTTGTCTGGTTGCCCAATGAGCAAAGCGCTATCTTTTTAAATAGCTTATGGTTATCAATACACAGAGGCCCCCATGACGTCTTTAGATTGGCCTCGGGATGATATGATAACAAAGAAACTGTACATTCTTTTAGACAGAGATATATGGATTCCCCAGTCTCATGCCAAGTATGTGTGTAAGATTAAACAGTGACCGTTCAATGAGAAGTCTGACTATAACAGTGAAACAGTCACTGATTAAGAGTAATTACGTTTTTATGTGTGTCAGATTAAACAGAGACCATTCAATGAGAAGTCTGAATATAATAGTAAAATAGTGACTGATTAAGAGTAAATAAGTTTGTCTTCCAACAATGAGGTTTTTCCTGGTTGAATAAACTTTCAATGAATAAAAAAAAAACATCATAAGTCTGAAAGTGCCAGTAATGCAGCTGTATAAAGCCTGAAAGAGCCTCCTCTGGCCTCCTGGTTACGAGACCGACCTTTGACCCTGTGAGCGCTCAGTAAACAAGTCTATCAGCCGGCTCAGTCTTGTCAGCATGATCCACTCACAGGCCTGGGGTCAGTCCACAGTAGAATCCGGCCACAGTTCACTGTTGGCGAGATAAACAAAAAGAGCGATTAGCCTTTTTTTCTCCGCTCATCCTCTGCACATTATGGGATGTCTGGTCAGAAGCTAAGAGTGTCCTTGTCTTGTACAGACTAAGCCATATGCTCCCCTCCCTGCCCTAGCTGTTGTTTTTGCAGAGTGAGGTTAGGCTCAGTCTAAACCTGCTGGACCCGGACAACATGAACCTGAAGTTGCAGAGTGCAGTTGATGTGCAGCAGGTTACAGATCAGAAGGCTTAGTGGCTGCTTCTCTCCTTACCAAGACTTCTCCTGGACACTTCTTTCATAGATCAGCTGTGAGACTTTCGTAAGATTCACAAATGTTCTTATTTATATTGTTCTTGACCTGCCTTGAAGCTTTCATGAAGCTGTCAACAGACGGAAAGTCATGTGTTCCCATCAGGTGTTGCATGTAGAACTAGATCTTACATCATCTCTCCAACCACTAGCTTCCCCTTAAAAAGACATTGCAATGGTGTCGGGCTGACGTAACACTATCGACATACACAGACAACGCCCTGACAGGTGTTTGAACAGCACAGTGACCTTGAAGAGTCAATCATTAGCCACAGAAACTGAGCTGAACCAGTGCTGCTGCTATTATTATTAGTCGTCATTGTATTCATCATCCAGCATTAGTCTGCCTACTACTCACTATATGAATACTTTCTGTCATATTCATGTAATGTGCTGCAACTCTGTTATGTTGTTCAGTCTGGTCACATGACATCTATCGCTTCTGTCCATTCAAGGAGAGAGATCCTCCTCTGTTGCTCTCCTGAAAGGTTCTTCCTTTTTTCCCTGTGAAAGAGTTTTGGGGGAGTTGTTCCTGTTCTGATGTGAGGGTCAGAGGATGTTGTTTGTGTACAGATTGTAAAGCACTCTGAGGATAATTTGTGAGTATGGGCTGTAGAAAATAGTAATTCAATTACAAGCATTATAGTTAAATGACAGATTTGCAGTGTTTCTAGTTTCTACTGCATTTCGTCACAGAGAGAAACTTAATATTCATCATCTCTTGTGAATTGTCGTTTAAACACATATCTGACTTGTGGACTGTCACATGTAAAAACAACTATTTCAAATATGTGAAACGGCATGTGCAATGAATTCACATTTGTATCTTATTTTAAATATGTCTTGTTCATAACCTGTGTTTATACCTTCCAGGGCTTTGATAGACTGGAGAGATTTGTCACCATTGTCTGTTGATGTGACGCAAACAGACCGGATGCAACCTACAATTACTGAATGGCTTCCTGTGTCCACACGGTCCCTAAAGACCTTGTTCAATAGTTACTTAATCAATGGCTTCCTGTGTCCACACGGTGCCCCTGAAGACCTCCTTCAGTGGTTTACAACACCATGGACCCAACAGACAAAATGTACCAACACATTCCTGGTTTTGAGAAGTTAGACTTATTTAGCACCCACTTGTTTTGACCTTGTCAATGCAGGTATGAATTATTGTTTCAAAGCAATACAATGACAGTGTTATTCATCATAATGTAAGATTGATCACATACAGCTCAAATATATTATGTATGGTAATCAATGGAAACCGATGAGCAGAGTATAGCATGCTAGTTTACCAAGAACAAAGGAAGCCTTTTCCTCAGGTTATGGCCTCAAATAAATATGTGACTTGAGAGAAAAAATGAAAATGAATAGTCTTTATAAACGGTAGAGATATAAAATAAAGCACATTCTGAATAACTGTTCTTCCTTCTTGCAGTACATTTACTCAAGCACTGTACTTGAGTATCATTTGGGTTACTTTTTGGTATTTGCTTTTTCTGCTATTTATATTTCTACTCCAATTCTGAGTTAAAAATTGCAACCTCTTTTGACTTCACTATTTTCATTTGATAAGTTACTTTTCAGATTTGCGGTTTGTTGATTATATTTAATATTGTATTCATGATGTTATAATATGATGAATAAAATCATCCTTGAACGCCTCTTCTAAACTGATGTGTGGAGATCCAGAGATCACACACATACACACTCTGGTGACAGGAGAACAGCCAGAGGTACAGAGTGTGCTTGAAGTGTCAGAAAGAGCCACGTTATCTGGAAAGAGTGTCTGTTTTGTGCTTTGTCAGCTGGGGGCGTCAGAGAGCTGCTGGAGAGAGAGAAGATGCTCTGGTTCTTTAGATTGGCCTCTTCTCCTCAGGAAAGACACTCCAGAGCAAAATTGAAAAGGTTGACACATGACTTGAGGCCTTGTAAAGATATAGACATAAAGTTATAGACTTTTATTTCAATAGTCTGCAGGACCATCCATCCATTATCCAAACTGCTTATCCTGTTTAGGGTTGCGGGGTGCTGGGCACGAGTCCACCACAGGGAAGACAACAATCCACACTCACATTCACACGTACTGGCAATTTAGAGTCCAAATAACTAAGCTGTTTTTAGGAAGTAGCCAGAGAACCCGGAGGGAACCCACGCTGACATGGGGAGAACATGCAAACTCCACACAGAAGGACCTGCCACACCAGTGTTTGAACCCTGCCCAGATCGGAATCCAAACCCTGGCCCGTCTTGCTGTGAGGCGTCAGTGCTAGCTGCTACACCAGTCTGCAGGACCCTCATGAAATCGTTACTAGTAGCATGCAACCTTAAGGTTAATTTAGCCCACTGACATGCTGCTGCTGTGAATCAGACAAGAGAGGCCAATTCAGCTCAATATGCCCCCAAATGAGAGCATTTTATTGTTTTAATAGGACCGTAGATGTCCCACCACACCAGATGCTATTTACAGCTACAATGTCACTGTGGAAAGCTCTCGCAGCCCTTTGCACCCTGCTCCCTTCCATCCCCAAGCGGAGAGTGAGCCCACAAGCTGAGCGGCCTGCTGCTTCAACTTGCTCTCTGCGTCAGGGCTCACACGCCATCAGGTGGCTTAAGTGCCAACAACAGCTCTGTCATTCAATGTATTTAATTATTTGATTAAAGGAGAAAATTGTTGGCAAAATGATTGACAATGGGAAATATTAATAAGTTAGCCCACAGTTATAAAAAAGGCGGTGCTGACTTACAACGTGAGCCTTCTTGGTTGCTAGTGAGCGTGTTTGATAGTTCACTGTGTTAAAGAACACCATGCAGTGGTAGAAAAGGTTGCCAAAGAATTTGTGGCATTATGTTTCTTCTGAAACACATGAGCCACAGCAGATTGATTTTATTTAGACATAGATTGCTATAATCAGGGCATTTGTAACCGACCCAATTCAACTTATACAGGGAGACAGGAGGAAGAATACACACATCATGCAGATTCCATTCCATCTCAGTGATTAGATCACTCCTCACATCTAACGCTATGCACACACTAGTGAGCTCTCCTCAACATACAGTGTGAGAACAGCATACACGCCCTCGGGCTGTGTTGTATGTGAGCTGACCACATGTGTGATAACCAAATGGCAGCTGGTTGGAGAGCTTGTGTTTGGTTTTTCCTGCTGCTAGTTGTGAGTGTTTTATAGGTGCCATTGCCAACAAATTTACAATTCATGTCTTGGGCCTACGCTAAGTACAGCTGTTGGTGTTGATGGTTGATCAACAAGTCATCTGTGTATTATTTCTATAGCCTGTTTATGAATATATTGTTTTAAGCAAAATTGTTTTTTATGCTCTATAAATAAAAAATAAAACAAATGACAAACTGTGAGCATTTCATTGAGGTAATGAGCAAGGATATAAATATTAGCTAAGCTAAGGCAAAGGTTTGATGTGTTTATGCTCAAGCATTTGTGAAGCCATCTAACAATGCTATGGAGCAGAGCTGACCATCACTGGAAGCCAGCATAAGCAAACTTGAACTGTAACATATCTATAGAAATTACAACATATCCGTAAAAATTATATATGAATCTTAGAAAGATCCTTCTCCAGGGAAACGATAACCAATGAAATAGAGACTCAATTAAATTCAGTTTATTGCGTATACAACAGAATCATATGTCTCGGAGAGCTTTACAATTTAATTTGTCCATTATGACATCCCTTCCCGGGACCTCACATTGGATCAGGAAAAACTCTCCCAAAAATTTTGAAAAACCCTTTGCCCAGGAGGCAGAACCAGCTCCAGATACAGCTACAATCCATAGATATTTCAAAGGCCAGAAACACAGAGGCTCTAGGGAAGAAGTAGAGTTAGTAATGTGGATTAAGAGACATGAATTCACCCAGAGGGAGAGAGGAGGTCAGTGTATCCTAAGATGTCACCCAGTCTGGGCCTACAGCAGAATGTCTAGGGGCTGGACCAGGACAAACCTGAGCCAACTCTAACTATAAGCGCTATCTAAGAGGAAAGTCTTAAGTCTACTCTTAAATGAGGTGACTGTGTCTGCTCCCCAGACTGAAAGTCTGGGGAGCAGACAGAAGGGGACAGGGGGTAGGGGGAGCTTGAAAACTGAAAGCTCTGGCTCTCACCCTACTTTTTAAGACTCCAGGAAGCACAAAGAGCAGTGAGGGCAGCTCTCTAGTGGGGTAATATAAGATTATGAACTCTCTAGTAGCGGGGTAATATGGTACTAATAGCTCTCTAGTGGTGTAATATGGTACTATAAGCTCTCGAGTGAGATAATATTGTACTATGAGCTCTCTAGTGGGGTAATATGGCACTAAAGGCCTCTTAGGATATTATGGTGCATCACCAGTTAAGGCTTTGTAGGTGAGGAGAAGGATTTTAAATGTGATTTTTGATTTTACAGGGAGCCAGTGTAGAGATTTAGTACACAGGCTGTAGCATTCTGGAACAACTGAAGAGATTTAAGAGACTTTTTTTAAAGCAGCCTGATCATAAGGAGTTACAGTAATCTAGTCTAGAAGTATCAAATATGTGAACCAATCTTTCTGCATTGCTTTGAGACAAGATGTCAGATGTTTTAAATGTTACATAGGTGAAAAAAGGCAGTCCTTGAGATTTGTTTTACATGGGAGTTAAAGGACAAGTCCTGATCCAAGATAACTCTGAAATGTTTTACTGTGGTGCTGGATGCCAGGGCAATGCCATCAAGAGAAACTATATAAGCAGATAATTGATTTCTGAGGTGTTCTGAGTTCAACAGGAAGTTGCAGGTCTTTAAGACATGTTTGAAGTTTAGCGAGCCGGTCGGTTGCTTCTGGTTTGATCAACGGATATAATTGAGTATCATCAGCATAACAATTATATATATATATATATATATATATATATATATATATATATATATATATATATATATATATATATATATATATATATATATATATATATATATATATAATTGTTATGCTGATGAATTGAGTATCATCAGCATAACAATTATATATATATATATATATATATATATATATATATGAATTAAAATAATACAAGTATTTAATATTGCTATAGGAAGCAATAAAATCAAGCATATCAGGTCAATAAAATGTTTATATATATATATATATATATATATATATATCTGTATATATATATATATATATATATATATATATATATATATATATATATATATATATATCTGTATATATGAATTATATTAATACAAGTATTTAATATTGCTATAGGAAGCAATAAAATCAAGCATATAAGGTCAATAAAATCAATAAAATTGGTCAAAGCACACAACCTTGTGGAACTGGGTGACTAACATTGGTGGTCATTGAGGCTCCATCCATTGTTCATTAACAGGAGGAAGGGGGTCAAAAGTCCCGAGCATACAATAATAGTCAGAACCCCCATATGTCCCAGTGAATATACATTGAAATGTAAGTTGTGTTATGTGCATATGTATTGATTTTCATTCAAATGAAAAAAACTACAACAAAATGAGCAGCCTTATTGAAAGCAGGCCGATAACCCATAACAAAAGTGTATTTAATTATCAAGACTACAACTTTTTACTAGAATCAATCCTGTCAAATAAGAAGCTCATCAATCTATATGATGTTGTTGTGAGATGTGTCTGTGTTAATATTTTTGAAATTTTAAATAAAAATTGCTGTGTAGGGCAGAGAAAAAAAGAAAGCAGGAAAGCAACCATCTTGCCACGTTCCAGAAGAGCGAGGCGGGGCGAATTTTACGACTAACCAGAGAGTTAAGTAAACGCCACGCCTCTCAAAGTCAATTGGTCTTACAATACGCTGCCCCGCCTATTGTTGCGAGGCGAGTCTGGTATTGGTTTAGAGAGCTGTCGGTCCGAAGGTGGATGAGGCGGTTCTGGGTTTTATGAAGCAAGAGAAGTAAATTTGATTTCTTTTCAGTGCTAAAAGTACAGGCTCGAGCATCTCTCCCACTCGTCTCACAGAGGTCCACCAGCCAGATACCCGCCATGGCTTCAAAGAAAAACGCTAAAGTGCACGTTAAATCCAAAGGTGCGTGACTGATTTGTTAATATATTGCCGTCCCGTTCTACCGGGGGTTGCTGTGGTGGGATAGTGCGGTGCAGCCTGCAGCTCTCACTGGCAGGCCCTTCAAAGCGAATCTGATATGTTCAGGCCCGGTCTTAAGCTAGCTAGCTAGCTTACTTTAGCTTGAGAGGGTGTTAGCTACTTCGTTACTGGAGCATGTAGCGCTGCTCGTTCTAATAATACGTGAACACGTTAGCACTGTGACGTTACCTACATTGCATTACTTTGTTCAACGCGCTGAGATTTCCACGTCGAAACGAAGTCATGGCTGCTAGCGTGAGCTCTGCATTGAGCTGGCTGTATAACTGTAGATTAGCGACAGGAGCTCGCATTGCTGCAGTGCCGTTGCCGTTTATCCGGCTCGGGCTGGTCGGCATCCGTGGCTCCACGGCATTCAAGCCTCGTCTCGTGTGGGTCTATATCTTCTGGCTCGTAAGCTAGTCCGACATGTTGGCCTGTCTGCCATTAGTTTGCTTGGTAGGGAAAACGAGTTATACAAGCAGCGGGAGTAGGTTCTGTGTGCACCCCGGGGCGCATGGCACCCCGCCCCCAGTCCAGTCACTCTTCAAAATGCTCACGTGTCAATATAAGAAGCCGTGGGTGGGGCTGTACGTGGCTTTTGGGGTCTCCATGAGCAGCGCACCCCACAATGGAATTAGCTATAGATCTGCTTTTCATTCAAATAGAGAGTAATGCTACTATGTATAGATGTAACTATAGAGTAATGCTACTATACATATGTATAGTTACTCTGGTGTTCTCCACTCGGACAACAATAGATGCTTAGATACTGTATATGCAGAATGTACCACTGGTTCTTGTTGCACTAAATACTGACGCATAGGCAGTAGTAACACGTGGCTGCGGGTCGATGAGCATGAACCCATGATATGTTGATGGGAACAATAAGAGGCAAGTGTGACACAACTTTGAGTACACTCTGTCCTCTCCCACCGCTCAGGCCCCAGGCCCCTATAGGATGTTAGCCTGGGGTGGTAGCCATATACCACAGCGAGACTATATGGAATACATAGGAGGTACTAGAAGAAACTCTAGAAAACACTTAACATATTTCTATAAAAATGAATTTGGCTTGAATACACGTTGTGCTTCATTTACCTGCAGCACTACACGACAATTTCCAGAGGAATGAAAGCTGACATGTTTGCAAACGGTTAAAATGTAATGTGTCTTCAAAAGAAGTCTTTTGCTTTCCAAGAGCTTGATGTACACAGTTCACAGGCTCTCATCAGAGCGGATCAAAGGCCACTGCTGGGGTTCGAAAAAGTCCAGGGAACAAAATGTTCACTTTCTTTTGCGTTGCTTTACTAGCCCCGCCCACCACAGCCCCTATGCATGCTGTATGCTTTAACAGATCACAATGGAACTAAGGTCTAAGGATTTGGGGAAAACAAAAAGTGAATTAGTTAATCTAGTGGGTTAACCAACCCACTGGTGAAAGAGAGAGGTACATGCCATTTGTTTGTATTTATTATTTGAGTGAAATCACATTATCAAATATTGCTTTTGGCACTCTTGTCAGCTTGATGTTTAAAACATATGGCATACAATTTACCGTTTACACATCTTAGTCTGAACTCTCAGATGTGCTGATCTTGTGGTTAAAAGAATCATGGATCTGTGCATTGTTTTTACTTTTCTACATCATGTTTCATTTCAATCCTTCAGCCCCCCCCACCCCTCCCCCCACCCTCTCTACAAATGGCTTGGAGTTGCTGAGGTATGCACAGCTGGAAGGGTAACAGCCTTGACGGACATGTGATGCTGTGTTGTGTTCTTTGCATGTGCAAAGTATGTTCTTATCTAAATTCTTTGTATAGAAAACTCATATAAAACCCATATTTGAGCATGGTGCTGCGTCATATGTGCTGTTGGAACTGAGAACACTAACTTCTTTAACACCATGTGGTGAGCAGACTGATATTTCTGATTCTTGGTGTTAGGATTCTGGTACAATGTGACATACTGGGGTTTAATTGTTGTCAAGCTTCCATTGCTGTTCCCAGCTGCCATCTCTGCTCTGTTTCCTGTACAGACCTTCCAGACTAGGCCAGACACCATGTGTGGAAAAAGAACAGCGAGCTTTCTGAGCCACCAGAGGATTGTTCCTATTTTCTCCTATATTTTGAATACATATCAATTTAAAAATGTGTTATAAGATTTATATATGATGTACATGTATATGAGGACTGAGACTGATTTTTAAATATATAAATTGCTGACAAACATAAGCATTTACCTCGTGCCTCATTCAGCATCCAAGCACAATATGTTGTCACAACGTGTGAAAATGTTTTTACTTTAAAACCTTAAAACACTCAGCTTTAGCCTGTGGACGTTGGGATGAATGATATGTTTTTGATGTGTCCTTACTAGGGGTGCTACTAACGATTATTTTAATAATCGATCAATTGGGTGATTCCTTTTTTGATTCATCGCATATTTTTTTTTCTTTCTAAAAAAACATTAATTTGCAACCTTGTATTATAAAAACAGAACTGACTGTGCAATCTTCACAAATAATTTATAAAACAAAGAAATACAAATCAAAAAACTTAACAGGAATGTCAGAACTTGTTCTGTACACTCATAGACGCGCACGCACACACTCGCAGACGCTCATTAGGGCTGTCAAAATTGCTCAAAAATTACATTTGAATATTCCTTTGAAAAAAACTCATATATTCAATTTTCTGGTTGCGCATTAGGTACGTCAATAACAGGATAAATTAATATGAGACATAACTACTTGTATAGGTAATTTATTTTAAGTTTAAACAGATTTAACAACACATTACCTACACAAATAAGTAAATGAACTAACTAACAAGACAGCAGCTCTTGGCCTCTTGCTCGTACACACGCACTCTTTCTTTCTCTCTCCCTCCCTCACACTCGACTTGTGGCGGACGGCGCAAAATACGTATCCAGACGTGGTTGTTTCGCTGAAGTTTCACATTTTATACCATGTTCTCTTGGGTGCACATTCTGTATATGTAGCCTCAAGTTGCTTGTCGTTGAATAGTAAGCTGACTCTAGCTTGCATAGTTACCAGACGTCCTCTTTTTCCCGGACATGTCCTCTTTTCGAGACCTAAATAATGCATCCGGCAGGGATTTTGCCTCGTTGGATATTTGTGTTTCTCTGGTTCTTTCACAAACTAGTTATTAAGCCCTTACAAGTTTTGGAAACGGTATCTTAACTTCCACCTTCTTGTCTGAGCTCTGACTGTAGAGAGAACTGTCATTGATCTACCGAGCTCAGTGTTGCCAGATGCACGATAATTATCCTCCAAATACAACCATTTTGAGCCTTTGGGACGATACTTTGCCATATCCAATCTGGCAACAGTCAGTGCGTTTACATGATGGTATTAATTAGAATCTTGCTTTAGTCGGAACTATGCTCTCTTTCGGGGCAACTGCTGTTATCCGAATACACATGACAGTGAATAAATCGAATCATTGGCCGAATGCATGTCATATCCGATACGATAGGTGGCGCTGTTTTCAATACATCTAGTGGTGATACAGCCATCTCCGCTTGACCTCTTCACTTTTCATAATGGAGAGAACCCCGCTCGCTTCGGTGGTTGTTGGGGAGCAAGCGGAGAGCAAACGGGGAACTAGCAGCAGCGCTAGCTGGTTACATCAGGGAGCCAGCAGAGACACCCACCGAAGCTACTATCGGCTCGTAACCCAACTATTACGTTTGTTTGTTTTTGCCGGCCGTGACAACTTATCGTCTCTTTCGACTTCCCGGTCACGACCTGGGAGGGAGGAGGGCGGTGGGATCTTGAGCATGCGCACAAACGCATTGTCCAGTTCCGATCCGATTCAGCGTTTACGTGCACCGTTATTCGAATTATCAGTCGAATCGAGTTATCCAGGGGTGTTAATCGGATCGTAGTCGGACCGCAGTTATTCGAATAAAGGTGTTTACGTGAACGGGATAATTCGATTTTAGTTGGACTAAGCCAGTAATTCCAATCCATGTAACCGTACTGACTGAGCACCTTATCACCACCACTCGCGACTAATATCCTGTTACGCTCTGAAGAAACTAGTTTGAACTTTTTTTTTTGTAGCTTAGCACGACTCGGTTTTTAAAAATAAATAAATTTATGAGCTAAAAATCGCGTAGATGCACGACTGTGGAGCGGGATGAGCAATAACGGGGTTCACCTTACGGCCTAAAGTTGCTATGTTTGCAACAAGGACAACGGGGTTAATATCACTTTTTGTGTGTTTGAGCTGGGTTCTGCACTTTCTGCCATCTTCAACGCAGGTCAACTGGGGTGACCAGATTTGAGTTTGTGGAAAAGAGGACACTTGGCTGCGGTGGGGGTTGCCAGATTCACAATAATCATCCTCCAAAATCCTTTGAATATTAATTTTCACATTCGATATTTGTTTTTTAACAACTATTTTAATATATATATATATTCAAATTTTGAATATTCATATATATATATATATATATATATATATATATATGAATATATATATGAATATTCAAATATATATATATATATGAATATTCAAATATATATATATATATATGAATATTCATATATATATATATGAATATATATATATGAATATTCAAATATATATATATATATATATATATGAATATTCAAAATTTGAATATATATATATATATATTCAAATTTTGAATATTCATTGACAGCCCTAACGCTCATACACACACTCACAGACACACATTCACAGGTGCACACACAGACACCGGATACTGCACTTTACTTAAACAAAAGTTATTAATCAGATATCGAACCACAAATCCAAGAAGCACTTCCTTACTGGTGAAGTCAGGTCGGCGTTCTGCACCTCAGAGGAGATATTTACACATTGATTCTCTTGAAGTCCCCACGGTATTTTAAAATGAAGAAACATGGTTTCATTAAAACGTTATCTTACAACGGTTAGCTTAGCTGCTACATTATTGTAGCAAGCAATGTGACCACCGTAGTAACATACAAGAGGATACAACGGGCTGCACCAGAACCTTCTGTCTGGTGCGCTCTGAGCGCCGTGCATCTCAACTCAACTTTTAATACTCAAACATGTCCGCAACTTATTGAGTGGTCAAATAATTGCGCAACACAACGAATCGATAATAAAATTCGTTGCCAACTTTTTTAATAATAGATTTTTATCAATTCGTTGTTGCAGCCCTGGCTTAGTCCTTACATCTGCAGCCCTGGCTTAGTCCTTACATCTGCCATGGTGCCTGCCAGCAAATCAGAAACCCATCTTTTGTGTTGTCATGTGATAGTGTCATCATATTTTAGGTATGACCCGTGATTAGCACAAGTATAGTAGTCTGTCATGACTAGCTTGTTTGCAGTGAGCGAGCGACATCGTTTTAGTTAACTTTTGCTAATACTAGACTTTCTGGGGACTTATTACAACAAAGCCATGCATCTCAGTGTTTCCCTTACTGTTATATTAGGGAGGTGGAGCATTTTCTCTGTAGCGCCAGATCTGAGTCCTATAGAACTGATCTAAACTTTGTTCTGTTATTAAACAAACTAAACGGATGTATTTTATTGATCACATATACATGTAAGACAACTTGTCATTTCTGTCTCTACATGCTCACGTGTTAACACTTCTGCTCAGCTCTCTGTATCATGCATGGCAGAGTTCCGCTCCGATGCGCACAGACACATGCGCGCACTAGGACTGTCAACGAATATCCGAAATTCGAATATATATATTCAAATAGTTGTTAAAAACCGAATTTCGAATATGAAAATTCATATTCGAATGTAAAAAAAAAACATTTTGGAGTATAATTATCGTGAATCTGGTAACCCCCGCTGCAGCCACGACGAGGTGACAAGGTGCTCAGTGTTGCCAGATTGGAAATGGAGAAGTATCGTACCAAAGGCTCAAAATGGTCGTATTTGGAGGATAATTATCGTGCATCTGGCAACCCTGAGATCGGTCGACCAATGACAGTTTTCTCTACCGTCAGAGCTCGCGCAAGAAGGTGGAACGTAAGGGAAATACCGTTTCCAAAACTTGTAAGAGCGTAATAACTAGTTTGTGAAAGACCCAGGGAAACACAAATATCCAACTAGGCAAAATCCTGGACGTTTTTGGAATCCCTGCCGAACTCATTTTTCAGGTCTCGCAAAGAGAAGACGTCTGGTCACTATGTAAGCTAGAGTTAGCTTGCTGTTCAACGACAAGCAACTTGAGGCTACATCTCTAGAGTGTGCACCAAAGAGAACATGGCATAAAATGTGAAACTTCAGCGAAACAGTCACGTCTGGATACGTATTTTTCGCCGACTGCCACAAGTTCGTTGTCTGCTTTCACAAAATTCTTGATCAGCACTTAGCATTTGTTTATTGTTGTCGTTCATTTAAACCGACGGAGAGAGAGCGAAAGGGAGAGAGAGGTTTTTTGGTCTGATGGAGCAATCTGATTTTACTTGAAAGTGATTGCAATGTTTCTTTATTTCTCAAATATGATAGCCTGTAACAACTTTGTGACACCAGGCTGTTGGTTCCTTACTGCTGCTCCTGAACACAACAAATGTAATACACATGGGTCTTGTTCATATTCTAAGCTAAGCTAAATGAGTTATCATCACGATACATACTTGAGTCACAATATAAAGTTATCACGATGCAATGTGCTGAGTATGGCAATTCATTACCTTTTTTTTAACTGCAAATTGTCCCCAAAATAAAATGTTGTAAACATATTTAATCTAATGAGATATAATCTTCAGTCTGTTCATCTGACTTCAAATTTTATTGCAGAAAAATAGGACAAATTGACAAGTCATATATGTTGCATGCACCTGACAGTGTGTGTGTGTGGGTGTGTGGGTGGGTGTGGGTGTGGGTGTGTGTGGTGGACTGCTGTACTATTACAGGTATTTCTGTTTAGTTTCCAAAGTGTGTTTTGCCACCGTGCTTCTGTTGGAAAAGCTGGTTATCCGCCGTACTCTCCCCATTAGCCTGACTACTGTTGGCAGAGCGTGTGAGCGAAACTCTTCACTTGCAGGTATCCTGCTAACTGAATGGAAACGCCCAATCTTGGCGCCCAGTGTGACTTGCGTTTACTGCTCTAGTTTGGAGAACGTGAGACAGTATTAGCCAGTCCTCTGTAAGCTGACGTGCTGTTTTAGTCACATAGGAATCCACACATTTTTTTATTATGTAGATAATAAAAGATCGATAATTGGCTTCCGTGTATTGATACAATATCGCGATACTATGTTGTATTGATTTTTTTCCCCCCCTATCCCTACTAAATACTAACTAATACTCAGAAAGGGCAAAACTAATCCTGACTTGGATTCTTAGTGAGTCAGTGAGGCTAAATGCTCCTTGATAAAACAGGAGGTGTTGTTTGAAGAGAAGTCTTTATTATTTATTAATGAATAAGAGTAGGTTGTTATGTCACATGACTCAAGACATGCTGAAGTATGCGTTTTTCTCTACTGGGATGCTGCTGGCTGCCTTGGTTGTTTATTTCTTTCCTTGTTGGTTGTCTTTGCACTGCTGGAAATGTGACACTTCTATTTGTTACAAATATTTAATTAATAAAAGATAGTGGAAGTAAAATCATGTTGTTTTTTTTTCAAATCATGACTCACAACAAATATGAAGCGTTTTAAAAATAGCAGGTAGTCACAGGGATTTTAAAAAAAAAAGATGTTACATTTAGATGCATCAAGATGAGAGGATAATCATTTTATAATCCCATCTAGGCCCTCTGAATGGAATTGTGAGGTGTGTAGAGGCCCAGAGGGCGGGCCAGAGGGAAGAGAAGTTTAGTTTGAAGGCGGTGCACAGCAGTCTTTATATAACACGGAGAAACTGCTCCAGCTGAACAATGTGTCCTGAGCGTCACAGAAAAGAGGAAGATTGTTGGGTTGTGTGTGTGAACTAGCTGCTGTGGTTTGACGAGAATGAATTGCATAGAAGAACTGAGTGGTAGGTGCATGGTTTTTATAGCCGTTTTCTTTTGAAGTGTGTGAAGTCTTTTTCTTTGTGCTAGTTTGTGTGTGAGCTGTGTCCATATAAGCCTTAATAATGCCCTTTTTAGGGTAATGGAGTTATGTATGAGGTGTCTGCTGTTGAACTCGCTTGGGAGGAGAAGAACAAGGATTATTGTCTCTTGGTATGATATGTTGCTAAGTAGAATAACAATGACAGGACTATGTAAACCTGAATTTCTTGCTGTCTGGTATGTTACCAGGCAGGTACTACTTCAGTCAGCGTTCGCGCCCCAGGTTTACTTTGTTGCCACGGTAATTCTATAGCAAATGATGATGAATAGCAGATTTTTAAAATGTCTGTCATTCTGCGCAACACAGTTTGTTGTTGCTGCACCCTTTTACATATAGTGTATATAATCTATGAATTGATTCAGATATTTATTTGTACTGTCTAACCATATTCACATATGTTGCCAATGAATTTGGATGTGGTATTTCACAAAACGATTTCCGTTTTTCCACAAGGGAAGCTTTGTTGGTCAATGTCTGGACCCCACAAGCCACAGATATAGCTGTGAGAATGTGCAAGACTTGTCGGAATTGTATCAATGCAAATACTACTTTTCAATACAATTTTCATTTAGGCAGAAGAGATTGAGTGACTGTTTTGTTGGTATCGTATTAATTTAGGGCTGCAACTAACGATTATTTTAATTATCAATTAATCGGTCGAAATTTTTTTCGATTAATCGGATAAAAAAATAAGAATTTTAAAGCATTCATTTTCAACCTTTTATTACAAAAACAGAACTAACAGTGCAAATTCACAGTGCAACAAATCTTAACAAAGAATTTATAAAAAGTAAAGAAATACAAATCAGAAAACTTCACAGGATTTGTCAGAACTTGTTCTCTACGCTCAGACGCACACACCCACACACATGCTCACAGACGCACACACCCACACACATGCTCACAGACGCACACACCCACACACATGCTCACAGACGCACACACCCACACACATGCTCACAGACGCACACACCCACACACATGCTCACAGACATGCGCACACACCCACACACATGCTCACAGACATACACACCCACACACATGCACAGACACACACACACACACATACAGACACACGCACACATACAGACACACGCACACATACATGCACAGACACACACACACACACACACACACACACACACACACACACACACACACACACACACACACACACACACATACTCGCACACACACACACACACACACACACACACACACATACTCACTCACTCACTTATAGACATGCATACTCGAATGCATAGACACACACACTCGCAGACACACACACTCACAGACACACTCACAACTCAGAGAACAAGAGATGAGAATTCCAGAAGTAACAACTCAATGTATCAACGGATAACTTACGGACTGCACTTTACCTAAACAAAGGTTGTTAATTAGATATTGAACTACAAATCCCAGCAACACTTCTTCTGCATGAAGCCACATTGTATCGGACTGTTGAACGTAGAGCTGCGTTCTGCATCTCAGAGGAGATATTTACGCGTTGCTTCTCTTGAAGCCTCCGTGGTGTTTTAAAACGAAGACGTTATCTAACCCAACAGCGCGGCTCAAACACAGAGAATGAACGACTAGCTAACGACAACGGTTAGCCTAGCTGTTGAGTTATTGTACACGAAACGCGACTATCCAGTGACGTACGAGAAGGTACAGCGCGCTGCAGAAGCTCCTGGACCTTCTGTCTGCTGCACTGCGCTCAACTGTTTTGTTCAATACTCAAACATCTCCGCGACTTATGGAGTGGCGTAATAATCGCGCAACACAACGAATCGATAATGAAATTCGTTGCCAACTTTTTATCGATTTTTATCGATTCGTTGTTGCAGACCTATATTAATTGATGAAAAATGTTCACGTTCAGCAGTAGAGAATATTCATGTGACACAATAAGATGCATTGAAAATTGTTCACAGGTGAATCATAATCGAATTATGAGGCTTGAGAAGATTGACAGCTCTGATTGTTATCCGTTAAAGAATTCTGGCATTGTAATTTATTGACCGATACCCAGCCCTAATTAGTACCCATGTATAGCCTTTAAAGAGCAAAAAATAAACAGCATATTTTGTGACATTGCACAGGATTATCTTTGCTCATGAAGTGATGTCAGTGCTTCTTCAACCTTCACTCAGTTTTGGATCAATCATATTAATTGTCCATCCAGAACCTGTATGTCAGGGAGAAATTAGAGCTGCATTTATCTGGCAACTGTTTTGATTTTCTATCAATTCAAATAAATTTCAAATTTTGTAAATTTGCATTTCTGGTCCACCATAAAGGTCAGCCCACCTTAAGTGAGCCTGGGTCATTGTTTTTGCTTGCTTCTTGGCCAATGCCTTTCCCTTTACTCAGCAAGTGACAATTCATAGCAGCATTTCTACACTGACACATAAACTGGACACAGTTGCTCCGTTCACAGCTGTTAAGTTGCTGTGTCATACTCATAAACCCTGACAGACACACCGCTGACAACCCCACAGCTAATCATCTGATGTGGTGACTTCCTGTGAAAGGGGCTGCATGTGTCCACGGAAATGGATGCAGTGGAATTCAGAGTTATGGTCTTAGTACATGAGCACAGTATCAAACCAATACCTGAAGTTGGTGCATTCATTCTTATTTTGATGCCAAGATTTATACATTAGCAGTAGCATAGTTTTAGATAATTTTGTCCCTAAAATCTTTGTGATGAAAAATCACACTTGATTATCATTTTGGTCATAATTGTGCAGCCCTATGTTGGTTACTGCCAAAATGCAGTTTTATTGGTTTGGATTAGTTTTAATGCTTCTGCACCACATGAAGAAAATCGTTCATAAAAATGTATTTACAGTTTGTAAAGTTTCAGTCCAGTCTGGATAGGTCTTTGACTTATATGAAATTTAAAGGGATGTCAGCAGTAATGTTGCACGGTATACCGATACTAAAAAAAGTGCTGCGCTACCCGTACGTAAAAACGATACGATTTTGCATATTTTAAGTTTCTATTTATACTTTCTCAAAATAGGGCTTCCTTAAAACTGCTTCTCTCTCTCTCTCTCTCTCTCTCTTTCTTTCTTTCTTTCTTTCTTTCTTTCTTTCTTTCTTTCTTTCTTTCTTTCTTTCTTTCTCATATGCTGCATGCAGAGAGTGCATGGAGACAGAGCTCAGGGGAGCAGGGCTTAAGGCTCCGGCAGAGCAGCAGTCTCACAGCTGTGACCAGGGGAGACATAGCTGAGCTCAGGAGCTCTTACCGACCGTCCTCTGCTTGTAAAAAAAAAAAAAAAGACGCCAAGAGTGTAATCTGGAGATACTTTGGATACAGTGCAGACTGTGAAGGAAAGCTCACTGACACCGATAGACCCGTCTGTAAAATGTGCCGAGCAGCTTTCAAGCAGACAGGATGAACTTTTTAAAGAGTTTAACAAACGACAGCTAAGCAAATGTAATTATAAACATGAAAAACCCCAAGCTCACCCATATACAGCCACGAGTAGCATTAGCCTAGTTTGACCACAAGCATTTATGATCATGAGGTCAGAATGTACACAAAAGTGTACCAAATGAAACAATTAATGCAAACTGGTGACATGCTGGTGGAGCCTGAGGGTGGATCTTAAGCTAATTAGTTCAAGATTATTAATAAGTGCATTTTTCAATAAAGGGGATAAATTACCCTTTAATTATGTGTCAATCTTTAATGTACCCATATAATAGCTTTAGTTTTTTTTTCACCTCAAACGCACATCTGTAAAATTATTAGTAGTAGTAGTATGGAGTATTATTATCTACAATTGCTCCTACTTATGGAAATAACTATGTAGTCATCACCTTGTAGTTTTCATTAATATCTTGCTGTATGCTAATACTAATATCAATTCCATTTGTCAAGTGTTCAAAAAGCTGGGCAGAAACAAGCTGGTCAAAAAGGGAACCATACAGGTGTTTTATGTATTACTATTATAGATACATATACCAGTATTGTATCATATTTATGGTATCGTATCAAATTCTAGTATCGTAAATATCGGTATCTTGATATTAATTGCAGGTATTCTGCTACTACGACAAAAAAAATTCCTTGGGGATTAATAAAGTACTTTTCATTCATTTGTATTGTATCGAAGTCATAATTTTGGTATCGTGACAACCCTAGTCAGCAGTAGAGTGAAGTTCAATGATGTGTTACAAATGCCTGAAATAACACTGAATTTACAGTTATTATTGACAGTAACTGCCAAATGACGACTGAACCCTGTTTTTGTTCACAGCTGGCAACACCGATGGTCGCAAAGTTTATTTTTCTTCTAGGAAAATGTAGTGAATTTGGATTGGCTAGAGGAAAGGGGCAGTCGTTTAAAGCTGGCAGTACACGTTCAGCCTGTTCTTCCTTCTCTGTGTGTCAGGGCCAGCTGGTCTAACAGCACTATAAATATCTGTGTTTGACCTCCACAGCCATATCGGGCTCAGAGAAAAAAGTGACCCAGAGCAAGGATTACTGACAGATGAGCAAGAGAAACAAATCCAGTCAATAGAGACAGAAAGCGAGATAGAGGAGGTGAGACCAGGAGGGAGAGATACCATTTGCCATCCTAGGCCGTCAGTTGAAGGATGGGTGATTCAGCAACCGTGGTCGAGTCCACCACATCTTCTGTTGTCACTGCGATCCCCATGGTGATAGCTGGGGAAATGCAAGGTGAGGAAAGTTTCAAAGGTTACGGACGAGAGCTGAGAAGGACAGAGGAGTGTGGAGGTCACTGAAGGGTCTGGTTGGTTGGGTGGCAGTAGGGGTTAAGGATTAAGGGAAGATTACTGATAAGAATGGTTGTTTTGCTGGATTCGTAATTGCAGATGATGTCACAGCCATTTTATCCATCTTAAGAAGGGTAAAATGACTATTGAAAAAAAGGACCTGGTACCAAATAAATACATGAGTGGAGAAAAAAACAGATGACCAGTCTATTTCAAGTTTCTTTCAGTGGACTTTGAGCAGGACAATTTGAACTAGACATCTGTTAATCAAACTGTGATGTCAGTGTATTGAGTTTATGATGCTAGGGTATCAATGGATTGTGTAATGTTCAGAGATAACCGTGTATCTTTGATATTCCTTGCTGCTTTTGAGCTCTACTCTTTGATCATGTTTCTGAGTTTGACCTAGCACCATGTTACTGACTTCAACACCTGTTCATTCTCTCTGCCACTATTTTCACCCATCATGCATTGTGAGATGTCGGCACCCATGGAATTCCCAACACCCCTGCTCCTTTCCCCGAGCCAGTCTGAGGGATTAGTGCCAATGATGTACGATTCTGAACAGAATGCCCAGAATTAAGTGTTAAAATCTAACATCTAATAGTATTTTACTGCTCCTTTTCTAGTTAATATGAGATCTTTCAACTGGCATCATGATGCGTTTACAACAAAAGGAGGATAGCTGGTATTGGAATGGTTTGCGCCAATGTACCGAACATCTCTTACTTTCAGGGTTAGGGATGAACATGCATAGTGTTATACTCCTGGACAAAAGTCACAACTACTTTGGTCAAAAGGTAGACTTAAGATCATACAGCTGAAAAATCTAATGGGTGGTTTTGGTCTTGTTACACTGATTTTATGGGTCAATTAGTAGCATTTCTGTTTTATTAACTTTGGCCACATCTCTGGTAAACACAAGATTTTTAAGATGGTGCTTTGGTGGGGTTCTTTGTAGAAAAACACTTGTGTTTTTAACATTGTCTGTCAGCTTCTCAAAGACCAACCACTTACAATGTTACTGCTTATGCAACACACACACACACACACACACACACACACACACACACATACACACACACTGTTAATAAATACTAACACATTTTATTTGTATGGTGCTTTACAAGGTTCTTTCCATAGAAAAAACAAACAAAAGTGATGCTTTAGCGAAGCTTTTTCATAGATTTTATGTTCTTATTTTAATGCACGGTGTGTAAAAACGATGCCTCCCTCCATAAAACGATAAGTGTGAACTATTAAGTCTGACATTATACAATTATACACTGTCTTTATGTTGCAGATGGTACTAAAACCCAATCAGCAAATAAGAATGGGAAGAAGGCCGACTCGGGGTCCGGCAGCAGCAGCGGCAGCTTCTTCACCTGGTTCATTGTGCTGGCCCTGCTGGGGGTCTGGACGTCTGTCGCCGTGGTCTACTTTGACCTGGTGGACTATCAGGGAGTCCTTGGTGAGTACTTAATGCATCACAATTACATTTGGAGTACAGAGTATTTTAATATGTTCTTCATTTCTTTAGGTTTGTTTTTCCATCTAATACACCTTGCTGGAAATGTGTGGCAGCAACTAGTTTAGCATTTTTCTTCATACTTGTATTTCATCTGTCCGCAATCACATGCACCTGTCATCTGTCCCTGAAGTCGACTTCAGCCGTTTAATGAGAACCATTATATGAACCATTATCAGAGCACTAACATGACATTAGCATTCATTATCAACCTGACACAAATCTACTTCAATCCACCATCAAATGTTTATGAAGATAGGATGTAACTCAGCCTCTAAACTCACAGCAGATTAATCGGTCAAATCAAGGGAAAGAAAAAATTGCCACAAGAAACTCAGTACATTTTTAATAGATCATCAATATTGTGTTATAAAGCTGCATGCCTATGTCGACAGACCGTTAGACCGACATTTGAGCAAATTAACAACATGATACAATCGAGGGTCATTATTGATTAACAGTAGAGCTAAACAGTGGCTTTGGTAGGGCTCGAGCTTAAGGATGTCCCGGGGCCCAAAACTATTAGATTGAGAGAATGAAAAAATTAAGAACTTTACCGTGAATAGGGATTTTGTGTATCACACATCCATCCATTATCTGAACCGCTTATCCTCATTAGGGTCGCGGGCCGCTGGAGCCGATCCCAGCTGTCAAGGAGCAAAGGCAGGGTACACACAGTTCCTATTAAACCTTCATGACAACATTAACAAACACATACACCTGACTCTGACCTTAGGACAGTTGTAGGCTAGGTTGTATTTAGTTCTGGGACTATGCTAGAAAAGGTTTAGTTCGGAGCCGTTGGCTCCAGTTCCACAAGTGAATTTCCTATCCGTTCCCTCTGACGTTTCAGAATATCCTCGTATAAAGGCGAGGGGGAACACAAATAATGCAACCATCTGGCATTATTTGTGACCATAAAACAGTGAAGCAGTACTAACCATATAAACCTCACTGCCTAGGGAAACTATGAAGCTAACAGCCAATCTAAAAATGAAGACTTAATTGGCAACTTTGTGGCAGTTTTCAGGAATGCATTTTCAGTCAACTATTTTTGATACAAAGCGGTAAGTTTCCAAACGAGCTGCCATGTCGGTCCGGTTTGAAATCCCAGAGCAGGTGACCTGTGGAGAAGATTGTACACTCACGGTAACGGGGAGCCCCTTCTTAAAACAAGGATGATGTCATATGGTCATTATTGTGTGTACAGGAGATTATATTACAGTTCCCTAGCTCGTGGTTGGTCCTCCTTGGATGGTTATTATGACATTATGGTTCCAAATCCCTTCATGCGCTTCTGCAACCTAAGCGTTGTTACAGTACCATTTCAAGACCAACATCTATTTGACTTCAAATTAACTCAAATATGGTTCGTAGCATATGGACCCCAATGTATACTGCACCCAACCCATAACAATGTAGCTTTACTGATTTGTACTATCTGTTACTGTTGATCAGAGAATAATGCCTGACTAATCTGCATCCTGAATGATTCACGTTAACGTTTTCAATTATGTATAGAAATTATGAATCTCTTCTGTCTTATTTCTTAATCAAGCTATTCCAATATGTGTTTTGTTTTTGCATGCAGACAAGGCTAAGGGCTTTCAAATTAACCTGTCTGACGCCTTGCAAGGTAAAAATGTATTTACATTCTTGGTTGTTGTCCTGTGTCCTTTCAGTTGTACTCTTAGGTTATTTCCCTCTCCCTTTCACCCTCTTCTCAGAGCCCTGGCTCTAAAAAAAGTAAAGGCAGTTATTTATCCAGATGTACATCTTAAGGTCTGTCACGTTATTGTAGGAAGGAAATATTCACACAGATTGAAAATGTAAATGTTGTCTTAAATGGCCCTCTTTTTTATGTTGCAAGCAGAAAAAAAGATGAGATTTAAAATAAATCAATGATGATGATCAATGATGTCATTGAGCACAAGTCATATCAAACATTGTTAAATTGGTGGACGTTGTGTGACCTGTTTAGCTGGAATGTGTGAATAATGTACTGCCTCAGCTGGTTTAAATCCAGGGCTCTAACCATCCCGTCCACTGTAGCTGTCAGACACTAACCCTGCACCTTTTTGAAACTACTGATCCTAAACCTCGACCACTTCCTAAACCTCGACCACTTCCTAACCTCCTAGTGTTCATTAACATTTTTTTTTAATAGTAATCTACATTCTACATAAAATGCTCTGATTGTTGCCACTTCCTGTTTTTACCCATTTTGCCTGAATGTATCCTATATTCCTTCACATTTAAAGTGATTCACCAAGCTTTCAGATGATTGTGGCCTGCGCCAACCTGCCCATTTGATAAAAAAAAACATGACTTAATAGGAGAGCACAATTCATCCATTTAACGAAGGATTCGTTTGCTCATACTAACGGTTGGAAAGAGACAGAAGACAAGTGGCCAGTCTCGCACAAGCTTGGTGCATGTCTTTAAGTGTCTGTGTGTAGATTGATGCATGTACATGTCACGTAGTTACTGTAAGCACAAACAAAGTCTACATGTGTGTTTATTACTGCTGTAGGTAAACTGGTGGCTTACGATACAGATGGAGATGGTGATTTTGATGTCGAGGACGCTAAAGTTCTGCTAGGCAAGTTGATTTATCTCTAATTTACAACAAATGTTGGTGTTTACTCTCAGTGTCTTTCATAAATCCAAACACAGGGCAATTATGTGTTTCAATTGACAAATACCTGAAGCACTAGGGACATGGTACATGATCCAGGCACAACTGATTAGTTTCCTGTTTGAAGCTTTCTGCAGGCCACCGATGGTTTGTTTTCTCCTTTGTTAATTACATTAAATTTTAGTTTGAGTTTTTTTTGCATGTGTAATAATTTTGTAGCTGACAGTTACCATATAGACTATCTCATCAGTGAAAATTGCCGACACTTGTGATCTTGGCATGTCTGTGACTGTTTGTTTGTTTTCTTGAATAATTTGTTTTCTAAAATGAAAGTCCCCACATTAATATTCTTTTGAAGTTTGCATTGGTGTATGGTCCCTAAAGCGTAGGTCCCAAATAAAGAAGGCAGATGCTAGGGCTATAACTAACTGTGTTTGGTAAACAACCTATAAACCTTTTTGCCCTTCGTTGCCCATTATGGGACAACAAAAAGAGAAAAAAAGTCAAGTAATTTTAATAAAAGGCACATTTTCGTAACCCTACGAGCTTGTATGATTCTAATGTATGATAGAGCCTTGTGTGTAGTATAGTCGTACCTAAAAAAAAAAATCCAAATGGGGCCAGACTGTTTTTTTTTTCTCCCACTCGCTTCGACCTTTTCCGACTCTGAAGCAGACTCTGAAGCAAAAATCTATGCAAATTCTAATACCTAGCATGCCACAAAACGATGGGGTTTGGCATGAAGCTTATAACTTTTACATTGTTGAACGGCAACTTTTTGACTAACCCTCTTTGGTAACTCCCCAAGGCTTTGTTTTATTGGGATTTATCTTGCAGATTCTGATTACTTAGGTGATTATCTTTACAAGGAGGGGTCTTACTCTGTAGGTTGTTGTTTAGGGCTTGAAGCATGCATCTGGAAAAACTCAGGGGCGGCCGCTCAAAGGCATTTCTGGTTGGGCGGGAGAGACGTGGGGCTCAAAAGGTTTTAATAAATGATGGAATATATGAGGATCAGGGGACGGTTTAATTTTCCATTTAACCAAAAGTAAATCAATCAAATCATATTGTGGACATGACACCTATGTCTATGTTGTAACGGTGAAGTTTTTGGAACATTTCTCCTGTGTGAAGCCTCAAGCGTTCAAGGGAGCTGGAAGTTTGATAAGTATTCGTGGTTCCCAGAAGTCCTGTTTTCCTCACGTAATATCTGCTGCATGTTGCATGGTTCTATACTAGCTTTAACTCTTAAAAAAATAATAATAATAATAATTTTTCGAGCTTGTTATTGTAACTTCCAAACATACCGCAAGGTGTATACTTCTTTTGACATGTTGGACCACAGTTGTTTGCAAATGGTTAATTTCCAACAAAAGAGTCAACATTTTGGACTTGATTACAGACAAACAGTTTGCTCTCGTCTGAATTAGGGCTGCAACAATGAATCGATTATTAAAAAAAGTTGGCAACGAACTTCATTATCAATTTGTTGTGTCGCGAGATTATTACGCCACTCAATAAGTCGCGAAGACGTTTAAGTATTGAACAAAACAGTTGAGTGGAGCGCAGCAGACAGAAAGTCCAGGAGGTTCTGCAGCCCGTTGCAACGAGAGTATGCAGTGACATATGAGATACGTGTACAATAACTTAACAGCTAAGCTAACCGTTGTCTTTAGCTCGTTAGCTAGTCGTTCATTCCCCGTGTTTGAGCCATGCTGTTGGGTTAGATAACGTCTTCGTTTTAAAACACCGCGGGGGCTTCAAGAGAAGCAATGCATAAATATCTCCTGAGGTGCAGAACACAGACCTGCGTTCAATAGTCTGATATAATGAGGCTTCATGCAGAGGAAGTGTTGCTGCGATTTGTAGTTTGATATCTAATTAACAACCTTTGTTTAGGTAAAGTGCACTCCGTAAGTTATGTTAATACATTGAGTGGTTACTTCTGGAATTCTCATCTCTTGTTCTCTGAGGTGTGTGTGTGTGTGTGTGTGTGTGTGAGAGAGAGAGAGAGTGTGAGTATGTCTGTGAGTGTAGAGAACAAGTTCTGACGTTCAAACAAGTCCTGTTTAGTTTTGTGATTCGTATTTCTTTATTTTTTTATAAATTCTTTATGGTTAAGATTTTTTTGCACTGTCAGTTCTGTTTTTTTAATTGCAAATTAATGCTTTAAAATTATAATCAACCAATTAATCAATTCTTAAAATAATCGTTAGTTGCAGCCTTAGTCTGAATCTTTGGATCGCTCACCTGTACCATATGTGAATCTACACATTTTGCAATAATCCAAATACTCACCATTTTGCTCGACACATTTAGGATGCTATCATGACACGCACCAAACTATGCTGAAATGTTCCTTTTCTGAAGTACTGTTACTTCGCAGAATACCATAAGCTATTATGGAGGCAATCTGATCTGTCACCAAAGTGAATCCTCCTTCAGAAAGGATTTTCTTTTTGCCCCGCCCACCTTCAACTTATCGATCCAACTAGCAACCCATCATTCATACTTCTGCAACCAACCCTACTAAAATTAGCTTGAACACATAGTTTAAAAAAAAGTAGTTTCCTTCTTTGCATTAATGCTCTTTCCATTTTATTTTGATCCCTTTTTGTATCTTTCCTTTGTGTCCTCTTCATTGTCTCACTCTTCTTGTGTTTGTGTTTGTCTCTCTTTAGCTCAGTATTGTTAAATTGTATGTGCCAGAGCCATAAGAGATAGCTGTGTTTTAGAGTGCACTTCAAATGGCTGATACAAATTTTAGCTTTGCATTGCAAGGGAATCTATCATTGAAACATTTCCAATACATAGTTAACTTTGGTATTTTTCCACCATCCTATTTTCCCATGTTCTTTTGTCCACTAAATTAATGGGGTCGACAGTTTTTGAAATCTGTTCAATTTGCAGGTGTTAAAGGGGCTGTAATGTAATATACTCGGCAGCTCTTTACGTCAATGTAATGCTACGCCCACAACAGTTGCGGGCCGTGCATTTCGGCCATAGGCCTTCACCGTATGCCGTATCGTCCACATCATGGCCGGACTAGAGGAAAAAGTGTCACACCCGAGCCGCTCCACTGTATGATGCGGAGAAAAAAAGGGGGACTCTGCAGTTGAACAATGCGTGGGGCCTGACCCGCGAAGCCAATTCATCCACCAGCGCTGAAATTGTGCCGTTACGCAGCACTCGCGATGTTATGCATCCTGACTGACTGACTTGACCAGCCCAAACACGTCAACAATGCATGTTGTCCAAATTACCACCAAACAACTAGTCACATTTAGTAATACCACAACTATGCTATGTCCAACAACATTCAAAACCTACGCACGCGCACACACAGACACACACACAGAGCTGTTGTACATCAGAGGGCAGAGCTGCGCCCGGTCTGATCAGCAACTGCTGCAGCAGCATCAACGCTGTGTATGATTTAAATACGACTGCACATGTAAAAAAATAAGTTACATAGCCAGCATTTTACTCACCACATTTCCGTAATCCTCTGTGAGAAAGGCGTTGCCAGTAAATCCACCACCAAGTCTACTCCTTCAGTCATAGAGCATAAAAAAATACACCAAGCTAAACTATAAAAATGTAATTGCTTATCTAAATATGTTCTAACAACTTACTCCTTTCTTCCTACTGAGTTCAGCCAGCTAGTTTTCTGGTAGACAGAAGTCACGGTGCCCCCAATGACCAATCACGGTGCCCCATTAACCAATCACAGCTCATGTTGACAGTCATGTGGGCCCTGTGACCAATCACAATACAAGCAGATATTAACGCTAGCTGGCTGGCCGTTAGCATGTTTTTTTTAATGCATTACTCTAACATAGAGAAACAAAAGGTGAAATCTGATTGGATAAGCTACACATAGCCAGCTGTTAAGCTGAGCTATGCTGCTGGCCTGAGCTGAACAACAGCTCAGGCCAGCAGCACAGCTCATTTCACATGAGCTTGTGCAATGATAAAATAAGCTAATAGGGATAAATAATTATAATGTTGTGTATTTGTGTAAAACATTTTCGTTATGAAATAGATATAACTTGTATTGATTTTTTTTTTTTTTTAACATTAAAAAAAAAAAAAGTCTAATAACTTTGTCATTCGGTTTAGGCCAGCAGAGAAGGCCTAGCTGGCCCTGACGGCCGGCCACTGGTCCACAAAAGGTGCTTGTTTTTGCCTCAACAGGCTCCGATTGTTATTATGAATGTCTGACAACATTAAGGAGAGAACACTACAGAGTAATGAAACCTTTTGCTTGAGCCTGTCTGTATTGTCATGTGACTTGTTAGCAGAAGACAAAGATAGAGTTGGAGTTGGAGAGAAGGGCCGGTGTTGTCAGTTTGTGTTGGAGAACAGAAGGTCTACTACCTTAGTGTTATCGACAAGATTTTGAGTGTGCAAGGCAAGTTTATCTGTATGCACATTTCAACAAGGTGATTCAAAGTGCTTCACATAAAACCATAAGCATCAAAACATAATACAGAAGAAAAGAACATTTAAAAACAATTAAGAACATTCCTTAAAATATTAAAAAACAAACAAAAAGCTAAAAATAGAATAAAACTTGCAGTGTAGTTTAAGAAATGAAATACAACTGGGAGATGCACAAATGTATTAAAATCCTTGAGTCTCTTTCAATTTAAGGCAACTGCAAACACAAAAGTCTTCAGTCACGATTTAAAGGAGCTGAGGGTCTCTGAGAATCTCTAAAAGGCTCAGCAGACCTGCAGCTTTCAGGGACCTTGTTCCAAATATGTGGAGCAGAAAAGATGAACGGTCTGATGGTTCATATGGTACCAGCAGATCACAAACACATTTAGGCCCTAAACCATGCAGTGCTTTATAAGCCAGCTGCAGGAATTTAAAGTAAATTCTTTGAACAGAAAGCCAGTGCAAAGACCTCAGAACTGGAGTGATGTGATCCACTTTCCTGGTCTTAGTGAGGTCTCAGGCTGCGGCGTTCTCGATCAGCTGCAGCTTTCTGATCGACTTTTTACGGAGGCCTGTGAACACACCGTTACAGTAGTCAAGTCTACTGAAGATGAATGCATGGGCACGTTTTATACCTACCCTAAATGATTACATGATTACAGTCTTTTCTCTATTAATACTGGAATAATTTTGAATACGGTTGTCCCCATTCATCACTTTGACCCAAAAACGTGAAAATAGGATCCAATTTTTAAAAATACCAAAGTTAACCTTTTAATAGGTTTCAGAAAGGTGTTAATGGTAAACTAAGTATCACAAATGTTCCACTGTCTACTGAAAGTAGACAGTGGAACTATTTTTGCTTTCCACCTTAATGTGTGTTTGACAGCTTGTGGAGGTGCCCACATGGAAACTGTTGTCTAGGATTCTACGGCTGTCTCCGCATGAACTGTCCCATATGTAGGCACAGAGTAAGACTGGACAACATGGAGAAAATCATATATACCTATCGTTGACCAATTAAAATGATCTGGTTTGTGATGATATTGTCGGGTTGACCATTGATGCTTTTACAAAATCCACAATGACATTTTTGATAAATATCAGTGATGTTGATAAAGGCAAATAATACAACAGGATAGTCTAGTAGCTTGTGCAAATGACATAACTTTTAGGTAATGCAGCCTTTAAAACTACAAAAAGACAAGACTAATGCTATAGTACAATGTACAGTCTTTTATTACAATATGGATATTGTATTGTCCAGCCCTAGCAGAGTCGGTGCAGAAATTTATATGACTTTTATAAATGTGGATTCTTAGATTCAGCACTGCTGAGGTTCTGGATCACTGCTCTCCTTTGTCAAATAATGGCTAAAGCTGGCAACGTGATTTAGGTGGTGATCATATGTAGACAGCCAGACTCCAGCTGCTTATGATAAAGCCTGCGTAGTTCCCTCGCTGCCTAACATGCGCTTTAAACTTCTCTTACCTTCTCCTCTTGTTTCTTTCTTTTCTCCTCTGCTTTGTACCCTCTTTCATTACATCTCTTCTCCATGTGATTCCACCTTTTCTCTTTCTCATTATTTTTTTCCACTTCCTTTCCCCACACGTTTCCATCTCACGTTGTGCTCCCAAACTTTACCCTCTATCCCCCCACACTGCCACACCACCCCTCTTGTTTGAGTAGGCCTGACCAGTGAGGGCGATGGTCAGGGTGAATCCGAGGTTCTGGATTGGTTAGAAGAAGTGGAGGAGGGCGGCTCTGATTGGTTAAACGGTTTCTTCACTTTCCTGTACGGTCTGATAAACCCCCTGGAAGAGGAGGAGCACAGTGCCTTAGGAGGACTCATGGAGGCACGGGAGGAGGAAGAGGAGGACGCCGACAACGACGACGACGAGGATGAGACTGCGGATGATGAAGGGTTCAGAAAAAGAGCACAAGATGATGGAAATCGGGGGCAGAAGATTGTTATAGTCGGCCTTCATAACCAATAGCCTCAGGCCACCTGCAGCAAGCCAGTTATCCTCTTAAGCACTAATGTTCAACCTCTCCATCCAACCACCCACAAGTGGTCGTACAATAGTTGTTCTGCGGACATTGGCTGGTTGATTTTTGCAACTTAACCAAGCCGGTATCTTTTAGGTATTGAAATGTCCAGTCTTATATTGTATTGTTGCTCCAACCCATCAGGGTTTCATATACTCAAATCTCCAAACATTGTCAAACTTGACAAACTAGCTTCAATCTTGTATCTTCACAATCTTGCGGTGAAATCCTTTTTTAAAGCTTTCTATGATGTTGGTCCCTGTGCTGGCATATGGACATGATTCTCAGGAACACTTTTAGACGTCCTCTCTAAAACATTTTGTTAAGAATCTATTGCTTTTTTATTTGTTTTTTTTTTACCAATAATGCAAAGATTATTTGCACTCTGACAGCTGCTTAGTTGTCCTTTTTTTTCTGACATTTTTTGCTGCATGCCATACTCAATATTTGCTCTTAACTATGGGATTATGAGCATGGATTTGTGCTCTTGAATCTCAATTTTAAGACTCTTGGTTTTGTCTTTAAACATATTTCTTCCTGTTATTTAGTTGGGGTTTGTATCTGGATAAGAGCATATGCACTATTGCAGGTACAAATACACCCAGAATGCATTGCAATTTTAGATCCAATCACAATGTGAGCAGAATATGGATCGAGAACACTTTTTATGTACATGGTGCAATGCGATGCCCTTGATCTGATGCCAATATCCAGGTAATGTATGCAGATTGCATGTTAATATCAGGTGGAAATGGGATCTTGAACTCATACTGACATAGCACTGAAAGTTTGCTGGATTGCTTTTTTTTTTTTGTCAGTGTATATATTAAGCCATGTTAATGCGCCATATGCTTCAGGTATTCTACATATTGTTTGTCTCATGTCACCCCTTTGCTCAGCAACAGCATATATAACTATTGATCTTTGCTATTGAAGACATGCCATAGAAGGACAAGCACCTGTGTTAATAACATTATTTATGGCTGCATTCCACTAAAAAGAGGTCCAGGTATCTTGTATGCTGACTCCCTGGAATATCTTACTGGGACATTTAGTGAAACTGAGCCACCTGTGCGTTTTCTTCGATGACAAGTTTAGATGTGTGCTCTGTTTCATTCTCCTTTAAACTTGATCAAAATATCTTCTGCCTCCAGTAGTTGGTTTATTCCAAGCTTTCGCTTTGTGACTAAGCACAGGTAGATCCATTTATGTCCAATTAGTTTGATTCAAGTTAGTTTGTGTTCCGAGTCAAAAATGAGGGCACTGCAGTAGAAATGTGTGAAGTGTTCAGAGCCACAGAGGACTGAGTCAAGTGATGCTGAGAAGAGATCTGTTGGATTGTACCAACTGCAGGTGTTCTGTTTAGTGCGTGTGAAAGAGGTTGTGTGTGCTGTTTCAACAGGTCTGCTATGAACCTAATGGCTGTCGTATATGCATGGGTACACCTTGTTCAGAAAACAGGCTCTTCAACTTTGGGGTGGAGTAAAGAAATCTACATGATGCCACTGATGCACAAATACACGTGCCTAACGCCATAGCTACTTTAACTTCTCTGGTGAGAGACTGCTTCTTTCAGGCTTTGTGCA
Source organism: Clinocottus analis (assembly GCF_023055335.1). Classification (NCBI taxonomy): domain Eukaryota; kingdom Metazoa; phylum Chordata; class Actinopteri; order Perciformes; family Cottidae; genus Clinocottus; species Clinocottus analis. The sequence goes on along the minus strand of NW_027175832.1, from coordinate 12,700,692 downwards.
CTCGGACTGAAAATTACTCTGCCAAATACAACAACTAATAATTCACCCCTGTGGTGATTTTACATTTCTTACTTTGACTCCCACTTTGTGTGGTGAATCACGCAAAACCTCTATTACAAAACCTGTTTTTACATAATTTTTTTCTTTGCAAATACTTTTGCTGTGTTTTTAAGCCAAAGTATTTGATATGAACACAGAGGTTCTGTAACGCCTCCTTGAACATGTTGACAGCCGGAACTTAAATGTTACTGTGCTGAGGCAATGGGTATTATTAGTATTTACACTAATTTGCTGCTCGTGGTGTGAAGCATAGGAAACTCTTTGAGAATAAGAATCGGCTGCTGGCTTTGGCCTTTAAATATGAACCATAGTATTCTCTTTTTTGTACAATGTGAGATGGGAAGGAACTTTAGTGGGTAAACTGCCTTTTGAGTTGGTGATCGCCAGTTTTACTAATTAGTAAACTTCATGAATCATTATAGTTAAACCGTATGAACATTTGAAGAAACTCAATGTCACACTGACAAATCACATAACCAGCAATCCATAGCTGTGCAACCTTGCCACAAGTGAAGTAAAGATGTTCATCACCGTGCAGTTGCTTGTGGGTCAATGGGCCATTAAACCCTGCACTATATTGCTGCGATTTTTAAAAAATCTTTTTTTAATTTATTTTTTTGTCAATGCAGCATGAAACGGGCTTAGGTCATTCTGCACAGCTGATGTCACTGTTAGAACAATGCAAATAAAGTTAGATTTGGCAACAAAAAAAAAAAGCTTATTGCAGCTGCAATTAAGCTGTTTTGCACTGTGAGCTGTGAAAGCAGTGAGCTGCTTTCCTCGAGACATCTTTTTAAAACAAGATTGCAGATTTTATACGGCTGTTCTCAATTCATGCTCAATGTTGAGCTGAGCTCTATAAAGCTGCAACGCTCTTTATAGAGCAAAACGCCAAGAATTAGCAAGTATTACTTTTGTCATTTTTGAAGTTCTTGAAATAAAATCAAACTATATTTCCCACTGCGCCCCAAGTACAGTTTTAGAAATAATGGTTTATAGCAACCGTGCCCTTCTGCTACAAGAAGTTTACTTAAGTTGAGGTTGTCTTCATGAAGCATCTCTAGGGGACTAAAAGCTTGTGCATGATGTACAACTGGCCTTGGTGTTCCTGGTGTGCTTGCTTTGGATCAGTACACATTTGAACCTCAGATTAATGATACATTATGAAATAGATATTAAGAGATGGATTATTAGCTGTCTACACTAGCTGTAAGGTGATTATAATACACCTGTAACACTACTACTGACGAGATTTGAATCCATAAATGTACAATCTTATATTTCATAATAATTTGAACTTAAAAGCTATATTGTTCTGCTCCAAACCTTGTGTTTCAGGATCCGTTTCATCACCAATTGGAGCGTATCGTTGTTTTTGGGCTTTAGAAAATGAATTGACTTGAAATTGTTTGTATTGACGAGTCTAGTCTGTACAGGAGCCAGGTGTAGTAACTTGTGTCTGTTTGTATGCAACGTCAGATGAAACCCCTGGGGATGCAGCCAGGAGAGGCGGCCTGAAAGGTACCGTCATGCAGCCACTTGCATGAAGCTGTGCTGTGACACTGTGGGCGAAACTAATGGATGACGTTTCAACTATTAAGAACTCCTTGTGATCTTAGATCCAGCTGAGTATTGGATCTAAGATGAATTTGATTTTTAATGAATGAGTAATCAGATTTGCGCTGGATTCATACTTTATTCTTTGCGCATGTGCGATTTAATGTTCAATCCGGGCACGTGGAGCTTGCAGCGCGAGGCTCCAGGTAGTCTGACCGCTTTGTGAGGCGAGCGACTCGCTCGCACGGTGCTCGTTGAGGACAGAAACTACAGAACAATACGTGCTTTCACAACGGGCTTAGTCGGCAAATATTCCGCCGAGCCTACGGAAGCGCAAGGGCGTACCAAAATTTATCGCCTTCAAAGTAAGAGCCCCCCCCCCCCCCAAAACTTTTTTTTTAAATGCAGTTAACGCATGATCAAATAATTAACGCCGTTAATCGATAAACCAGCCATAGTCATAACACAATGTGCTAAATCCTGTTTGAACGCAGTTTACACTAGTTTGGTTCAAAGTGTGTAAACTGCACTGGTCTGTAAACTCAGAGGAGAAAAGGTGTAAAGTATGGCATGAAACCGGTTCTAATTCATTCACAGACATGTGCACGCCTGCCTGACATGTGGTGAGGTTCAATAACGGAGTGAATTTGAGCACGTCTTTGTCCTGTAAAAGCAAATTTTACAGTTGGTGAAACACCAAACGGTGTTGTTGCTCTTCCATCCCAGAAACCTCTCCCACGAAAGAGGTTGGCTGGAAGCTTCGGGACGCTCTAAAGCAGCAGCTGGCCATCATCCATGAACGCGTAGAAGCCAGGAAGCTTGCCAAGCTGGCACTGGCTGAGGTCAGACTGCTGCTTGCCAAGGAAGAGGAGGACAAGGAGCTGGAGCTAGGGAGGAAGGAAATAACCACCAGGGTGAAGGAAAGAGTGGCCACGAGGCTGCAAGAGGAAGAGGAGAAGCTGGAAAAAGAGGAAATGGACAAGGCTCTGGAGAAACAGAGGATGGGAAAGGCAAAACAATTGGATGTGAAAATGGAAGGGGAGAGCAAGGAGGAAAAGGAAGGGGAGCAGAAATCAAGAAAAGAAGGGCAGAGTGAGAAGTCCGAGAAAAATAGAGGGGGAAAGAAGGCACAGGAGGAAGTCGAGGGCAGAGTGAAAGAAAAAAGGAAGGGAAGTAAAGCTGATAAATCTGACCAGAGAGGCAGGAAGTGAAGTGTGAGGTAATTTGTTCCTAAAAAGAGGCCATTTCAACATTGGAGCAGGGTATCAAACGATTATTGGGTACTGACAAGAATGGGTCTGTGTATCAAAAATTGTTGTGCTGAAAGCTGCAAACAAATTTCAGCTTCATAATCTTGGTACTTTTATTTGTTATTCAATTCCTGATTACATCAAAATGAAGGTAAGATGGATTTTGTTGGAAAACATTTATTTCTCAAAGTCAAGCCAGGTTTTTAGTATCTGCACCAAAACTCTGGTATGCTATTGGTACGATAATATAAAACATGTCTATTGAGACTCATGTGGTCTGTATGTTGATGGAGAGGCACACAGCTGGTCCAGCCTCTCGTAGTCATGGTTACGATCAACAGAAAACTGCAGTTACGGCCTTCAACCCCAAATAATAAAAAGCTATTGTAACAAGATGTGTTGATGGCTTAAAATCAATATCAATGCAATAGAACAGTTAGTTTTCTAAAAAGATGTATGTCGGTAAATTAGTTTTATTATGTGTTATTATTACTTTTTGCTGTATTTATAGACTTCTAGGTAGAGCAAGAGATGCTGAGTTGGTAATTTGCTTGACTTGTGAGTTGTGAACTCACCAGTTAAAATCAGTGTTAGAGATGCTGTCTCGTGCAAGGTGAGGACATACTGGGATATTGTGAAGGATAGGATTGTTGGAAGAACATTGATTGATACGCTGTTTATTGGGTGTGATGTAGTGTTCATGTTTAGTTGTGACTACATGAGGAAATGTAATCCACACAATGTGATTTTTGATGAATTTTCTTTTGTCAATAAAGTTTGTGGATCCCTGTAAGTGACTCTTTTCTGCCATGAAAGCCACTCTTGTGTGGGCCGTGTCTGGAATAATCAAAGTAAACTTCTTAAGGGTTCCTTGTCTAGGGATAAAACTAATAGATTTTCTGTATGTAGCATGAAAACCATTCATTTAAAAGCTTTTGTTAGGCGTGTCTGTTGAATTGGAACACACATATCCATTCATTTGGATGATATTGTGTCTGAGATGTGTGATTACAGCCCCATGCTGTAATCTGGTAGTTAAGGGAAACGTTGGTTCATGTGGATGACGATACTATTTTTACTAGTGCAACTAAAACTCTGTATGGATCGAATCACAAACACTACATTTTTCTAGATTAGATGTTCACACCATGATTATTATATTTTACCTTTGCCCAATTATTTTCACTGAACAGAGGCAGAACGCATCATAATGTAAATGAACGGAAGAGTCATTCTCCTGTCAAACTGATTGGTTGTTTACAAGGATAATGATAGTCAAACTTTAAATTGTGATGGTTAACGTTAATCTGAGGTTCACACGCATCCTGAACTGTTGGTAATGATCACACTATGAGCACCAAAGTCAGTTGTACATCATGCACAAGCCATCAGTCCCCTAGTCATGCTGCATGAAACCAGCCTCTGCATCAAACTGAATCAACCACTGCTAATGTAAACCAACAAAAAACTCATCTCCAGATCAGCTGTACAGAATCTGACCTGAGCCCATTTATGCTGCATTCACACCTAATCAGACCTCAGCAATATTGAGAGTTTCTACGGTGGTGTGAGAGTGAACTGTTACACCACTATTTACTGCACAATGTTAATAGCGTATGTGATTATATAGTGACTATGGGTCAGTGGTTACCATGCCCGTCATTCAATCAGAGGATTGGTGATTCGAGCCCAGGCGTGGCTTGTCCTTGGTGTGAATCCAGCATAAACGAGTCCTCGTTGCATCCTTGAGCAAGACACTTAAACTTGAATTGCTCATGTTTTCTCTGTCTACGTTGTAGAGAGCAAAAAATCTAAAGGCTGATTCATACTCTGGTTTTACGCAGAGACGCAAGCACACAAGACATGCATGGCCGACCTTGCGTGGTGAAATCGGCCATTTTGCGTGCTTGCGTGCGTCACCCATAATTTCTGACTATTCGTCAAAGCAACGCAAGCTCACAAGGCTGTGATTGGTCCACTAACCACATCCTTTCTGAGTCTCGCATTTCCGGTTTCATAGCATAATACCGCTGTTTTTAAAAGCCATAGCAGAAACACGAACAATGGATCCCGTTGAAGAAGTTTGGCTGAAGAGGTCCGCAAATAAGGACATATAGTATAAGGACATGCAGATGGAGGTGAATTCCTGGAGGGAGATATCGGTGAACGTCGGTGTGCAGGTCGACTCTAAACGGTCGTTGCGCCACCTACTGTTCTGGTGTATGGAAAACGCATAGGAACTATAAACCAAAACAAGTCCGTCAATCCAACTGCGTGGCCAGCCGTAGTTGTTGTTGCAGAAGTATAATTCGGCCTTTAGTCGCTTTGGAGAAGTGTCAGCAAAATGAAATGTCAAATAAAAATCATGCCCCACTGACCAGCAACACCAGCTCCACTATAATGTAGTTCTCGTCGTCATACATGTGTGTATGGAATGTGTCCTATTTAAAACCCCAGTCATATGGGATAATATTTTTCAATCTGATCACAGATTCTGTACACATGTACATCTATGTTTATAATGTACACATACGTGTTTCCTGCCAGCAACATGTGCATTCATCTCATGTAGGACTCAAAGAGAAGGCTGTGGTCGTCACTTCCCGTCGTGAAGAAGCTGCTGCTCCCGTGTGGACTCCAGAAGCTGAACCCACGGCAAAAGGTACCACACACATATGTGAATGCTAGCTACCCCCGTTAAGTGAATGATGACAAGTAGTGTCAAATGTGTGGCAGTGGACCATGTAACATCCGGACAAGTCCTCAAAGTTGAACTGCTTAGTTCAAGGTCGGCAACGTGCAGCTGCCTAAGGCTTTGACAAAAACATTAAAATCTTTGTAACATCCTGTGACGTAGCTCGAGTAGCTTCCCCTGCAGGTGGCTTATTGTGATTCACAGACCCCCGCCCTCAGTTAATGGATAAATATAAAAAAGAAAAAAAATAACAGAGAAAAAGACATTTAATTTGGCATGGACGTATTCATTTGCTCTCACTGCCAACGATGCTGGCTGACCTGTATGCTTGATATGTGACGAGAAATTATCAAAAAACAACATTTATTGTTGAAAGACTTCCAGAACAATCACACAGTATCTGCTGAAAAGTATCAAGCTGCAGAATCTCAACTGCTGCAGCAAACTGAGCAAAGTGAGGACGGTCAGTTTAAATGTAGCAAAAGATTTGTGTTTTAAAATGAAACGTAGCAGTGTGGACATGGCCTATTTATTTAATTTAAAAAATATTGCATTTAAACTATCCTTAGGAGCAGTGGGCTGTTGGGAGCAACCGGGGGTTGAGTGTCTCACTAAAGAACACTTTGACATACTCTGTGGAGGACAGGTATCAAACCTGCTACCTTGAGGTTACAGGACGACCGCTGTACCCCATGAGCCACACATGGGGAGTGTGTGGGTCTGGGGAGGGGTCAGTTCCAGACTAGTGTGTTTTAATGGTCCTCAACACATGACTGTATTTTTCTCCTCTTTATAAAAGTTTGATATTGTTATAACAGATAAAATAGCAATGCAATGTCAAGAATGGTCTTCATTCTTGTTCTATAATTTCATAACATTATAGTTTTTGTATATTAAATATGACTATATATAAAGCTTTATAAGCTGTGATATCAAATGGCTTTTGGTATGAAAGGTTGCGGAACCCTGGGCTTGTTAAATAATCTGTTTGTTTTTTTAATTTCAATGGAATATAAACATGTCTCCTCTCTTCAGCTATTGTTGAGCCAGAGCCTGTGGAAGATGTGATTGAAGCTGCTGAAGCAGAGGACACCTCGGCACCACCACCAGGTGTGTGTGTGTGTGTGTGAGTGTGTGTGTGTGTGAGAGAGTGTGAGAGTGAGTGAGAGAGAACTTTCTAACAATCTGCCCCTCCCTCTAGAGCCTGAGGTAGCGCGAGAAGCTGAGCCTGTGGAGACTCCTGAGGTTGGTACAGACCACGTTGTTTATTATAATAATCTGCTAAAAGTTTACACTAGAAGCTTCATATTGAATTAATGAATGAGTGAAACACTTGGTCTTTCAAAGAATCAGCAATAACATTATATTATGAGTGTAGTAACTAGATTCTTAACTCACCTTTTGATGACGTGTGGCTGGTGTATTCTTTTTCAGGTGATTGAAGAGGAGCCGGAGGTGCTGGAGGAGGAGCCTCTTACTGTGGAGGAGGAGCTTCCTGCTGTGGAAGAAGAGGGCCCTGTGGAGGAGGTTTGTTGTTTTTACCTCAGATTTATGAGCTTTACTAAACAATCTTTATGTCCTAGTCCATCTTCCTATTTTTTCTTTAATGCCAAAGTTCTTACAATAGTTTTGTTCAGTGTGAAGCCCCTTTTGCCTACCTGTGTAAAGGACAGTGTGGCAGCAGGAACCTGCAGATATCAGTACTGCTTCATACACTCCAAAATAATAACTGCTAAAATGTAAAAAGCACGCCTTCTGCAGTACTGTATTTAGTTTAGCAGTCTGCCAGGACCAGACTTTCACTTAAAGGCTTGTGGTGTGGAAGAACATTTTGTTCTCTAGTTTTAGCAGCTACTCTAGTTTAACTCAACTACTATACAATTTGAAATACTTGTTAACAAGCAATTTCATTGTTGGTTGTATAAATATGAATGGTGATGACACGGCAAAACAGCCTCCACAGTCTAGGTAAGCACTGGGAAACACTGCTGCATACACGGCCCTCAGGTTTTGGCCATGATCCCTAGCTGCTGGACCAAATATCTTTCAGCACCAAAAGGGGCTGTTTTTTACCACGCTTTCACTGATTTGATCAAATATGGCCATACGTGTTTTAAAGCTATTCAAATGTGTACAACCATATATTTTTATAACGCTTTTCAGGCTGTTCCAGTCGAGGAGGTTGAAGAATTGATGGCAGACCAACCTGAAGAGGAGGCAGCACCTGAAGAGGAGGAAGATGAGGCAGCACCTGAAGAGGAAACAGCTGTGGAGGAGGCGGCTGCTAACGAGGTTATGGAGGAGGAGGAGACGGCTCCTGAAGAGGTTGTGGAGGAGCAAGAGGCTGCTGAAGAGGCTGTGGAGGAGGAGGCTCCTGAAGAGGCTTTGGAGGAGGAGGCTCCTGAAGAGGCTTTGGAGGAGGAGGCTCCTGAAGAGGCTTTGGAGGAGGAGGCTCCTGAAGAGGCTGTGGAGGAGGAGGCTGCTGAAGAGGCTGTGGAGGAGCAGGATGAGGCTGCTGAAGAAGCTTTGGAAGGGGTGGCTCCTGAAGAGGCTGTGGAGGACCTTGCAGCAGCGGTGGAGGCTGCAGTCGAGGAGAACGAGAAAGAGAAAGAGGAGGATGCTGCAGATAAGCCTATGGACGAACCTGGCACACCAGAGGAGGCTGAGGAGGAACAGGCAGCTGCTGAAAAGATAGCATCAGATGCCGAGACTGCAGAGCAAGAGAGCGCCCAGGCAGAAGAATCTGTTGAGGAGCCCGCTGAAGAGGATGAGGCTGCTCCTACAGAAGAAGCTCTTGAGGACGCTGTCGAGGAGATAGTCGAAGAAGAGGAAGCAGCTCCTTCAGAGGAGGCATCTCCAACGGAAGAAGCTGTTGAGGATGTAGCAGAAGAAGATGAGGCAGCGTCTTTCGAAGAAGCTGTGGAGGAGGTTGTGGAAGAGGATGAGGCAGCACCTTCAGAGGAAACTGTCGAGGAGACAGCTGTTGAAGAGGAGGCTGCTCCAACAGAAGAAACTGAAGACAAAGATGTAGTAGCAGAGGAGCAAACAGTACCAGGTAAGGAAAAAAGTACTAAGGCCAGCTACACCATATGTAATTGGTGCTAATGATCCCACTAGTGAGCAGCTGGGGGTTCAGGGTCTTATCAAGGACGCTTCCACATGCAGACTATGAGAGACCAGGGATCTAACCGTCAACCCTGTGGTTTCAGGACAACCACTCATCCCCATGAGCTGCAGCCGCCCCAAAGACTACAAGTTTGAAAAAGAAAAGTCCAGGGCTGTGGAGCAGAGTTGAGTTCACCAGGCTGCATTAGCATAGCATTAGCATAACACAACCGGATCTCGACCAGGAAGTACATCACATAGAATTAAAACCACATTATCTCTGACTCTGCTGTGCTTTATCTCTCGTTTTCAATATGAAGCTTCAGCCTTAGCTTAGCAGTAGAAACCTTGAGGAACAGCTCGCTCTGACTGTAACCAATCAGACTGTAACACATTATGCTGTGTTTTTGAACAGTGTTTGGCGCTTGTACAGGGGGTTGTGTGCTAGACTACATCTTGACAGGGAAATGTC
>NW_027175832.1:12636553-12686553 GCF_023055335.1 Clinocottus analis | reverse complement strand
GTCGGTCGTAGCTGACGTCCAGTTAAATGATCCGACATCTTTGTTTTTATCATCAGTGACATGTTTTTATTTACCTAAAGGGAAGTCAGTCTTCCCTTTCCCCTTGTGACAAAATCCCAATTTGTCTTGGTGTTTATTTCCATCACTGATCCTGGGTAGTAGGGTCCCAGGGGCCCTAAAGGCCCTGTTATCAGAGAGTAAAACATCATCTTCCATATCATGCCATCACAGAGCTAAAATCATGGAATTAAGAAAACCAAATGAGAGCGTTATGCATCTTATTTTGAAAGTGATGGTCAGATCTGCAGACAAACATCCTTTGTACAGGGAGATATTTTAACTTTGGGACACTGATAACATCCAATATCTAGATCTGTCTTGATGTTTTAAGATGAATCATAACACTACTATTCGTGGAAGAACAGAGACCAAGTAAAAAAAACATACCTCTTTTTTTATTCTGTTGTGTTTTAGTCCTGACATTTTGTATTTTCATGGTGTGAAGTAGAAGTTTTTGTAGGATGTCTCGTCCACTAGCTGGTCTTTTCTACTTCCACACTTTGTAAGTCGATGTGAACTGTAAAACCTTTTTAACACTGAAGATTACAGTCTTTACCAGGAGAGAGCTTCTAGATTTTTAAAAGTAACATTTAAAACAAATCATTTTCTGAAAATACGTTGAAAGCTTTTCACAAAGCCATAAGCTGTTTGACAGGCAGGTTACGGGGCTTCAGGACAACTTCCTATTTTCTGACCACACAACAGGAAGAGCAATAACACAAAGCCGCAGAGCAGCCAGCTGGAGACGGAACAGAGCTGCAGTCACCGCTCCAGAGTTGTGAGGACATCACAGCACATCAGTGGCGAAGACTGATGCCGTTAAATTATTGTGAAGTACTGATACATTGTGGAGATTTGGAGTTTTTCTGTAAATGATCTTTTGCTGCAATAAAAGGTTTGGGACAACAGAGCAGTGACTCCATGATTTAAGTTCACTTCCTACAGTTTTTATAAACCTCCGGTTTAAAAAAATAATAATAAATGAAATACATAATCATGAATGTAAACTCCCAGACAATGGATTTCCAACCGTTAAATCTTTACCAATCATTGCAGTTGAATGTATGAGTTCCGAGGTTATCGCAGTAACGGCGGTTGAGCCCATCTCCCTTCCTGTCCATCTGTCTTCGACTATGCAGTACAAGACAAAAGTCCCCCAATTGGAGACCCCATCATAAAGCTGCCGTTTAAAATGATTGAGATAAAGATGGAGAGCAATGCAGGGAGCTGGTTTTTATAATATACAAATGTAATGATAGTTCATCACACGTTGCTTTATTTAAAGGCGGTAATAAGAAGCCAAGAAAGTGGACTCAACACGGCATGGGAACCGGTTCAACAGGTTTCAGCAAACCGGGGTATCAGCCCGCGCTACTGTACACAGGATGTTTAAAAAATATAACCAGAATGCATATGTAATGTCATGTTGCTTTATTCCACATGTGACACTGAGGTCATTGGCATTAGTGGATGCTTCTAACAGTAAAGCCCATGTGCAGTGATGTTCCATGTGTGTACAAACTGTCCTGTGTGTGTACATACTGTCCCGTGTGTGTACACAGACTCATGGTTCGGGTTTACATCCGTCTTGTGTTTCTCAAAGAGCCGCAGACTGAACAATGGCCTTAAGAAGATCCACCTGAAGGATGAGAGGTGTTGTGAGTCTTCGAGTTGATGCACAGCAACAAAGACATCAGTGTCTAATGGCAGCCAAGGGTCACATGTGGTGATTAGTCTTGTTCATGTCACAGAGTTACATGAATTAGCCTCTCTGACTGAAGAGGTTTACCTGTGGTTGGTCATCTGATAATCCAACAGTGCTAACCTTCTATTTCTACAATAATGTTTAATTCGCTCCTCTTTGGGCAGTATAAACCTATTCTTTTTCTGGAAGGATAGCTACATACAGCACCGCTAATGTCCAATAGGCCGACATATTATATCTGACCCAAATCGATGGCGATGCTGTTGTGTTTTTAGAAGACAGTTATATCTGGGTAGCTACATCAGTGAACTCATATGTACGTAACTATTCTGATGTGATGCTACATCCATCACATATGCTGCTGCACAACAATCACCATATCAACCAGCAGCCTCCTTGTGATGGAACCCAGTCTGAGCCTCTGCACACAATCATTATAATCGATTGATAACATATTTTCATCTTGGCTAAACCCTTTGCATAATTCATATTTCTATTAATCTATTTTTACTGCAATGCCCGACATTTCGAGGCAAGCACCAGTCGTACCTGGCTGCCCTCTCCCACTTGGAGGTTGTGGAGCTGGTAAACGTCCACGTGTCCGTCACTGTCTCCCACCAGGACGCAGTCGGCCTGCGGGGTGAACAGCAGCGCCGTCATGCTCACACCGCCGGCTGCCGGCTGCACGATGACCGGATCCGAGCTGGAGGGTGACGGAGACAACATGAAGACTCCATCAGAGACACGCACCGTGAGACAGAGAACACTTACAGGCTTGAATTCAGGTCCCAGATCTCCAGCTGTCCCTCATTAACGGCTCCGAACACCGTGGCCCACTTCGGGGACCACTTGATGTCGCACACAGCCGTCTGGGCGGAGCTGAACCCCAACAAGGGCCGAGGGAGGTCCTGCTTCCACAGCTGGATGGTCCAGTCAGAGGAGCAGCTCAGGAACACATCTGGGCTCAGTGGACTCCATGTGATGCAGTTTACAGGACACTGAAGGCCGAGGTCAGACAGAGGTCAGAAGAGGCCCCAGAAGATATTCTTTCTAGTAAAACTTACTGAGATTATTTGTCAGAGATCACACTTGACAAGCACTTTGTACTCTTTTTGTGTGCACTGATACATATATAATCACAAACACATTTGTGATTACTCATGGATGCTAACTTCATGTTTGTGTACTGACACATTGGGGGATGATGAGCCGTCATAAACAAAGCTGATGCTACTTTCTCCCAGACGGTGTAGTTCAGACCTCGGCATCTTTCTGCTCTCCTAGTCCGCGTGAGGTCAATCAAAAAATAAATAAATGAGATGCATGCCATAAATGCAACACAACGACACTGCTTTTACTTTGAAGGCAATGTATGTACGCGCACTTCCGTAGCCTCACCGATAGGCATTGTTGACGACTGAGCCTGACGTGAAAGCACATATTGGTATGTAGTTTCTGTGCTCAGAGAAGAGCAGCGTGTGCTGCTGCGAGCCGCTCCACCTCACAAAGTCTCGCTGAGTAAGAAAAACTGAACTGAACTGGAAAACATCAAAATCACTTATTGCTTTTGTATAAAGTTAATTAACTTTATACAGTTGATATATACTAAAATGATTTGCTGGTCTTCATCATACATTTTTAAGGTAAGCAACAAACTGAACATGGAAAGAAGAAGAAGAAGATGAGTGGCTTGTCCCTAACATAGACCCTTCATCTGCGGATAAATCTTGTTCATCAAAACATAACAGTGCTCTTAATCAAAGAATTGACAAACCAAAATGTATAAAGAAAGTAGCAATATCCCTCCAGTTAAACATTTAACTGCATTTTATAGGAGATAGCTAAGCTAGTAAGCAATGCATTGCAGGACAGAGCATACATGGATTGGAACATGTGATTACTATTAATGAAATGAAGTATGAGCTTGTGAGTCTTCATCAGAAGGAGGGCTGACGTGGACCCTGATGGACTTACAAAGTGCTTCCTGTAAGTGTCCACAAACTGCTGGTTGTTGGAACATGAGCACTTGTGAATGAGCCCCTCCCATGTACCGACCAGGTAGACACTGGAATCCTGGTGCAATGATGACAACAATCATTTACAAAGTCAAAGCTCACTTCAAATCAACCGGAGAACAAAAGGATTAGCACAAAAGACATCTCTGAATATGTTATTTTCCGCAGAAATCTGTTTTAAGCGCAAAAGCTACATTTATGTACTTACTGTTGGATGGAAGTCAAAACACAGACCTGGAGTCAGAGCCGACAGAACACTGTCTGTCTTGGTCCCTCCAACCTTCTTCTTGGCCAGCTGGGTCTTCTTCAGCTTCATCAGGTCTGAGGACACAGAGACTGATGGATGAGGTCTCATTCACGGCTCTGCAGATGTATTCATCTCCTTGGATCTTTCTTCATTAAGTCAAGGGATATCATGACTTAATGAACCGCAAATTGATATGTATTTCATTGGGATGTGATGTAAAGGACCAAGACAAAATAGTCCATCATTTGGAAGTGGGGGAAATATTACATGGATTTCCAAATGATTTCCAAATAAAAATGTGAAAATTTACTATGAAAGCCCGAACAAAGATCTGGTGCAACCAATGTTCCTTCACAAGTCAAATAATTCGTTAATAGGGTCAACTTGTCAATGTAATCTCACTATAAATCCACCTGTTCTGTAAAGATCTTAAAGTTTGTTAGAGAGCATTACTCTGTAAACCGTGATATATATATATATATACATATATATATATATATATATATATATATATATATTTATATATTAATATATATATATACATATATATATACATATATATATATATATATATATATATATATATATATATACATATATATATATATACATATATATATATATATATATATATATATATATATATATACATATATATATATATACATATATATATATATATATATATATATATAGAGAGAGAGAGAGAGAGAGAGAGAGAGAGAGAGAGAGAGAGAGAGAGAGAGAGAGAGAGATGCTTTTCTCCCATCAACCTCGGCCAAATTTTCTACCTGCCTCCTGAACTCCATCCCAACAAAGCTGCTAAAGAAGTTTTACCTTTAGTGAGTACTACTAGATTGTATCAATGTGTATTTACTTACATGTACTACAGTCCTTAAAGTACCTTTAGCTAGTACCATAGTCCTTTAAACTTGCAAGTTTTTTTCTGATCAGATGTGAGGTCCCGAGACAGAGGATGTGGTATGTGTACAGATTGTGAAGTCGTCTGAAAATAATTTATAATTCATAATTTTGGGCAATACAAAATAAATTGAATTGAATAGATTTACTGAACAAACAACATCATGCAGACCAAGGATTGGTGGGTTGAAGTATGAAGAAGGGAGCATCTATATCTAATACCTATATAAATAGGTGAGAGAATCTGTCCAAAGAACCACTGTTTGTCATGTACCCTCCACAAATCTAGCCTTTATGAAAGACAAGCTGTTCTGTTACAATTGTTTTATTTTACATTTTATTTTGAAACAGGAAGTGTCCTGTAACGGGTTAGGTGACTTATCAGGAAGTAAAGGAAGCTTATGGTCAAGAGCTGCTGTTTTCAGTACATGTTCAATCTAGTTGAGTCTGCCTGCATCTCATGCTTTTTGATAGCATTGTTGGTATGTATGGATTTATTTTATTGTTAGTTATGATTGCAGATGATTATTTTTGTGACTGTTTAATTTTGGAAAGTTTTATTCACAAAGTCAATTTTCACAGAAGAATCTGTAAACTTACCTTGTGTGTATGTGTAAGTACAACGAGAATGCATGTTATTTGTATTCATTATGTTCTTTGTGTGTTTTAGTTTTACTCTCTTCTTACGTCAATAAACCTGTGGACAACGGACAACTGTCTTCAGAGTCGTGATGGAGTTTATCTAACTGCCGAAGTGTATCTGAGCACATATACTAAGGGAAGCATACAAGCCATGTGGAGACACGGCAAACATGTGGAAGGTGCTCTGGTCAAATGAGTCAAAGAATGGAGCCAAATACAAGGCAATCCTTTTTAATCTGCAAAACGTAAGACAGCTAGCAGGAAAAGGACCTTAAACCTACAGCCAGAGCTACAATGGAATGGTTTGAATCAGAGCATGTTAATGGTTGAAAACCTAAACCTAAATCCAATTGAGAATCTATGGCAAGACTTAAATTACTGTTCACAGTCTTAATCCAATCTGACTGAGCTTCAGCTTTTTGCCAAAAGAATAGACAATTGAAGTGTGAAGCTGGTAGAGACATAGCCGAAAACACTTGCTGTAATTGCAAGTTCTATCACGTATTTAACATACTTAAGCATCCAACAGATGTCAACTTTTGTGTTCTCATTATTGTTTGTCACAATAAAAGGTATTTCGCACCTTTAACATATTCTAAATGTTGTGTTGATCAAATGGGAAAAAGGTTCCAGCTTGTAACAGTACACAATAGGGGAGAAGTCCAAGGGGGGTGAATACTTATGCAAGGCTCTTTAGATGCATGGATATATTTGGTCCCTTTTGCAGTGCCAAAAGGACAAAAATATTAATTTCCATCATTTTGTAAACACAAGTGAAAAAAATCTGGTGTATTTACAGAAAGGCCATTACCTACATTGTTGCTTCTTGTCCTGAACTATTCTAAGCAGGGTGGAAAGCTGTTTCTATCCATGATTGGGAAACATTAGTTAGTGTATACTGTAGAGTCCCAAGGAACCGTCTCACACCAGGTGGAAACCGGAGGCCAAAGACCCCGACCGGGAGGAATCTCTTGTTGAGTCTTTACCCTAACCTACTTGTTAAAGAACACATTTTTTCACATCGTACTGTCTCTAAGTCTCCTGTTTTAGTGAATCTGGCCTCCACGTCCCTCGGCTTGCACACATCAGGCTGAGCTGACAATAGTAAAACCATGAGCTTGTGTGCAGTACCTATGCAGTCGAGGCCGCTGCTGCAGATAAACCACTCGCTGATCCGGCCGTCTGCAGCCACTGAAAAGAGGGACTCTCCCTCCTCCTCGCCTGTCAGGCTCAACTCCTGCTGGGTCCATCTGAGCTGCCACACTGGGTCCAAGTGTCTGTTGGGACAATCACTGCACACGCACACACACACACACACACATGAAGAACATTCTCCTCTTGTGTGATGTAAGAGCTAAGCTCCACACACACATTTCTCACCTGCTGCTGAGGACACATGCTTTGCTTTGTAGACTCTTCACATTGTAGATATCAATGCTTCCGTCTTGCATGCCCACAGCTAGCTGGCTGGGGTTATTGGATGAGAAATCCAAGGAAGTCACAGCGCTGCCACACTGGATGGCCCGCTCAGGCCACTGCATAGGGACACATGACAACATCTGGAATGGACAGCTGGCACCCAGTCAACCTTCTGCATACTATTGAGGAGATATGGAGCCCTGAAGCTAAATAAAGGAAAGTCATACCGTTGGATTTTTGAGAGACCAGCAGCACACCAGGCCTGGTTTCTGGTTACTGGAGCAGAACTCCCCATACCCCACTGCCAAGAGGTCCTAGCAGAAAAAGCCGAGAACAAGCAGACCTCTCTTAGTGAACAACTGTTGGGAAGCTGGGAACAGTTTTCAATTGTTTAGCAGAAAGTAGTTCAAGTGCAAAACTACAAACTCTCAGTATAATTCAAGTCTCCAGTACTCAGATTATATTATTATTTACCTTTATTAAACCCCAGAGGGAAAACTCATTTGTCACCAAAAGTCATACAGATAACAACAGACCAAGTTCACAGTGCACAGCAGACAAGAAACACATTACAAAGAACAAACAGAAAATGCCATATGAAACAAGACAGATAACCGACATCAGAAAGATAAATCTAAACTGTGTTCATTAAAAAACAAACGCTGGAACAAAAGACCTTCTAAATAAACTTCTGAGTCCTTTAAAAACACCCAATGTGCATCCCAAGTCTCTTAACTGCTCCCTGTTGCCTCACTTGTGTCCGAGTCCCTTCCACCAGGGATGCTTGGAGAGACCAAGGAAACCATGTGAGGAGAGAGGACACGCAGAGAGAGGACACGATTTGGATCACCTGTGATCAATTTAACAGCTGATGAAGTTTGTGTCTGAACACCGGCAGATCAACAGAGCTCTTTTCTGGTCCGGACAGTTTTCATAGAACATTCCAATAAAAACGCACATAGAAAATGGATATAAAGGATCGTAATGTTTTCAGTTGATTTATGGGTGTTAAACTACTTATATTAATAAAGACACAGTTATCATCAGTGTATTGATGATAATAATAAAGATACAGTTATCATCAATGCATTAATATTAAGAAAGACACAGTTATCAGTGTATTAATATTAATAAAGACACAGTTATCTTTAGTGTCAGAGTGGATATGTTTTCCCTGTAGTCTGTTACCTGTTAAATAAACTGCATTGAGTATTTATTTACTTGTGTGGTATTTTTACACAGTGTGTGGTATCTATATACAGCATGTGGTATTCATTCACAGTGTGTGGTATCTATATACAGTGTGTGGTATTTATACACAGTGTGTGATATCTATATATAGTGTGTGTCCTGCTTACGCACAGGATCGTTTTTTAATGTCGGAATGCATCTTATTTATTAATTATTTATGTCGGTATATGTTTTGAAATTCTAATTGTGACATTATAAAATAACACAATAACCACAATATAAATATGGTTTCTCTTCATGTTATAAAAAGTGTTTCCTCTCTCCAGCTCTCTCTTTTAATTATATGCATAATACAAGTTATTGAAAGAAAAAAACAGATCAAATCTTTTTTTTAAATGAAAGTTGTTTGTGGTCTTTTTGTTCTTCAGACCTATAATCAACCTATTTTAACTAGATGGTGACTCAGAATACATTCTAATATATAACTTGAGTTTAATCTGTGATCATCTTCATTCTGCTATGAAACTCCAGCAATCAGTCTGCTCAGCTGCAGCGTCCAATCAAATAACTAATAAACAATAGGGAGGCGTGTCCAATCAAATACTGATGAACAATGGGGGGGCATGTCCAATCAAATAACTGATGAACAATGAGGGTGTGTCCAATCAAATAACTGATGAACAATGAGTATATTTTTAAATACAGCATCAGTGTTCTTATGCTGTGTTCACAACGAACGCGGCGCGAATATTCACGTTGCGTCTCCCGTGTCAGTTTACTCGCTTGACAATAAAAGGGTATTCACACCAAATGTGGCGCGAATATATTCGCACCACGTCAAAGGGGGCGTGGCTTATTACTAGTTCTGCTTTATACTTGTTGTGGAAGTCACAAAACCTGGTAACATCAAACACCATGCATAGCCGCACACAACTCTGTGAATTTCACCAACTCCAGGAACTACGTCTGGTGTTAGGTTACTGTTTCCTCGATCCACCATAGAAATAACCACTAGTTCTGCTTTATAGTTGTTGTGTAAACTCCACATAGTGTGAACATTAAACTCCATGGTGTCTGGGTTCATATTTTTATCCATAGTCCCAGAACAGCATCTGAATAACGGCCGCTATCAGCGCTTTTTCTACGAGTCCGTCAGCAGTTTGAATCAGCGACGACGACGGGCAGCACTTGTCAACGCTAATTGGCTGACGCGGCTATGACTCACACAATTTTTTCGCCGGTGTTGGGATAGTTGAACTCACGCGAATTCGCGCCACATCAAACGCTCATTTCGCCCCGCGTCAAACGGGCTGTTCGCGCCGCCGCAAATGCGTCTATCGTGCCGCCCGACGAAAAAAAAGAAGCTTTTTTGCCCCGCGGCACGTCTTTGCATTGACTTTACATGGAATCTGGTCGCCCATCAAATTCGCGCCGCGTTCGGTGTGAACACAGCATTACCCATTAAGCACTTTGCCAATGCAGGTTTGAGACTTCAGAAGACTTCTACAGAAGTTAAACAGCACTTCAATTCATCAAGACTTCTTCATTTTCTTAAAGCATTCAAGGTAATACAGGGAGAGTAAGTGATGTACCAATGATCCTTTTGGGGTGAATATTCCTTTAACAGTTCCTAGCAATCAAGAGGAAGAGGTGTGTTTGCGGGATTTTGATGAACTAATCCTTTAAATAATAATAATACAGACTAACAAAATGTTGTCATCGGCAGTAACATACACCAGGCATGACACATGTATCCTTTATTCTATAAGTGTGTTACCGGGTTCTTCTTGTTCCACGCCATGCTGCTGACGCTGCGTCTTCTGCTGAGCTCACAGCTGAAGGCCCAGAGATGCTCCACAGCCGGAGATGGGAGGCTCTGGGTCTTTTGCTCCCTCTGCTCCACCATTCCAGGCTCCTTTACACGGTCTGGGTCTGACAAGCATTCAAAAAAAATCCCTGCAACTTAATTCCAATTATCACATGCAGGCACAGACATGAACTATGACCTCTGGATTAAGCCAAGCCTCAGCAACATGAGCAGTGGGCTGTTTTAGGGGTCCGAGGGAGGGGGGGCATGGTGGTTCAATGTCTCACTTGAGGACACTTTGACATGTGGACCACTGGTCCACCAACCTTGTGGTTTAAGGAAGACCCACTCTACCCACTGAGCCACAGCCAACCCATGACGTACAGATGACATACTCACTTCTTCATCCGTGAGTATCATAAACGCTCCATCGGACCTCACCATGGTTGGGAGGCCAATGGTGTGTCAGTGTTGCCAATGAGCTGACTTTACCTTGGGTTACTGGCAGCTGTCTGTAAGTTGCCAGCTTGGGTTGGAAAGTGTTTCCCAGTAAGCTCCTCTCCATTACCAGCAAGGAGTGATGGAATCTGTCAGACTGCATGATCAGCTGCAGGTCTGACTCAGCGCTTAAAGCGCTCCCAAACGCTTCCACTTCTTTCAAGGAGCTCGCAGCACTGGCTGAAGAAAAATACAATGACATGATGCGTGCAAGTTATTGCAGCACTCTTCTCAATGGCCCTTTCAAGAAACTGTAAGAATTCATATGACTTCGAGCTGTGGATCATGAAAGGAAGAATATAGTTGCTTTGTAATATATTGTCTGAATAACACCAAGAGATCAAAAGGTTAATTGGCATGAAATTACAGCCATTAAAGCCCAGACGGAAGCCGTGTCCTTCACTGTTACCTGAACTGGCGGTGCTGCCTACTGACACGCTTCTCTCTGCCCCTCTGCTCGGGTCGAGTCCCGCCTCCGGACCCTCAGCCCCCCCTGATTCCTGACCGCCTGGCTCCTCACACGGCTCGGGGCTGGTCAGAGTGTCGTACATGTCCCAGGTGGTCACAGTGGTAGCTGTGGGCAGGACACATGTTAAGGACTGTCAGCACGAACAGACAAACACTAGTAATGAAGATTAGTTCCATCTCCATAGAAAAAACATCCTGATGGCATCAGCCATAGGGTCCTAAAGACCTGCGCCATCCAGCTGTCTGGTGTCCTGCAGCACCTCTTCAACCTGAGCCTGAGGCAGGAGGAAGTCCCGGTGCTGTGGAAGACGTCGTGCCTGGTCCCTGTTCCAAAGAAGTCGATTCCATCTGGCCTTAAAGACTACCGAACGGTTGCCTTTACATCCCATGTGATGAAGGTGCTGGAGAGGAAGGTCTTGGCCTACCTCAGACCACAGGTAAAATCGTCGCTGGACCCTCTGCAATCCGTTTACCAGCGGGAGTGGATGACGCTATCATATACCTGCTGCAACGAGCTCAGTCGCACCTGGATGGAACCGGTGTCTCAGTGAGAGTCACTTTCTTTGACTTCTCCAGTGCATTTAACACCATTTAATCATTGCAACTGAGTGAGAAGCTGCGGGTGGTGGGGGTAGACTTGTCCACCATCTCCTGGATCACTGACTACATCACAGGCAGACCACAGTTTGTTAGAATGGGCCGTGTGCTGTCAGTGATGTTGGAGCCCCACAGGGAACTGTTCAGTCTCCCTTTCTGTTCATCCTGTACATCAATGACTTCCAGTACAATACGGGGTCATGCCATCTGCAGAATTACTCTGATGACTCTGCACCGGTCGGGTGTATTAGGCATGGACAGGAGGAGGAGCAGTGGTAAGTGACTTTGTGGAGTGAGCCGGTGAGAATCACCTGCTTCTGTACGTGAGCAAGACCAGAGAGATGGTGGTCGACTTCAGGATGAAGATGACAACTCCTAGACCTCTGAGTGTCCTGGGAGATGATGTGAACATGGTGGAGGAGTACAAGTACCTGGGTGTCTCCATCGACAGCCGACTAAACTGGAAGGCTAACATCAAGCATTGGAGCCGGTGACACCAAACAGACTGAAAAAAACTTGTTAAGAAGGCTGACTCCATCATTGGCTGCAAGCAGGAGCATCTGGAACAGGTGGTGGAGAGGACACTGAAGAAACTATTGACCATATTGGACAACCCAGACCACCCTCTCCACTACCTCCTGCAGGGTCAGCGGAGCACTTTCACTTTACACATATATACTTTACACACACACACACACACACACACTCATATATATATATATATATATATATATATATATATATATATATATATATATATATATATATATATATAACATTTGTATTAAATTGTGTGGTGTAGACCATATATATATATTATTTGTTTATACATATATATATATTTTTTTTATATATCTGTCATCCCTGTTCTTATTTTATTTTATTATTTCATATGGGTGTTCAGTTTATTCCATTTGATGTCTGTAAGTGTGGGACACTACACGACAAAAACATTTCCCCTTGGGGATTAATAAAGTACATATCTATCCATCTATCTTTCTATCTATCTATCCACTAACTGGAGGTCATAGGTGCAATAATTACTTGGTTCATCAACTGACAAAAATGTAATTTTTCAAGCAAAAAGGAACTGGTTTTAGCTTCCCAATATATAAATATTGGTTTTACTTTTCTATGATATTAAATTGTGTGTTCTAACATAATATGTTCTTGTTATAGAAGTGCGGACTGTCTATCTCAACAATATCTATTTATTTTGAGCAACTTTTTCTTTCTGTTCTCCCCCTTGTTAAACTCATCATACAATCAGGGAATGCTTCACTGTGTTGTTGATATAATTAAGATACTTGACATGACTAATTCATACAGTAGAACATCAATGATCTGTTCTGTGTGACTGCACTGGGTCTTTGGGTCTAAAAAGGAATGATAAAGCTGCTACTGTGTAGTCTGCTACCAGCTGGCTGTGAAGCTGTTTGCTCTCTCATTCAGGGCAGCGTGCAGGACAACCAGCGGACCAATCCAGACCTATAACTTATTGTCCTCGGGGACTGGTGCTGCTGTTAAGCTATGAAGGATTGTCAGGCGAGCTCAGATCGTGCAGACTGCGATGTTTGCAGAGTCCATGTACACCTCTGTTTAGGTGTGTAACCGAGGCTTGAGGACCAAGGCGTTGAATGTCAAAACAGATAATGAGTCTAACCTGAGTCGACCATCATGATGCTGTCGCTCTGGACATGTTTGCTTTTAGAGGCTCCATTCAATGTCTGCATCGATCGATCCATATACTTATCATCGGTGATTCTGTTTCTGCACAGGTCAGCATACCGATGGTTTTGCTCCCTGTAGAAACAAGGAGAAGATGATACTAGCTTGTTAAAAGCGAAGACAAATATATAATTCAAATAATCAGCATTAGATATAAATCCCTTTCATTAGTTGCAGAAGCATGTCTTTCTCTGTCTTATTTGCAGTTCAGACAGGTTAACGTGGTGTGTCTTTCTTGTGTGTATTCATTCTTACCACACATGACCTCACTTACACGATAGCTTCTGCATCATCAGCATCCACTGACACAAAAGTGCTCGGTATGTCCAGCAGGGACATGCTGTCGGTCTCAGAGATGAAGACGTCTGTGACCTCTCTTAACATGTCTTCTGTCACATGTTCCTTCACTGTGTCTCTTTTCCCTGGCACGTCTGGCAAGGAAAAATGTGACATTCAATCACAATTAGATGCTGTAAATGTAACTATAAATTAAACAGTATGATTAGTTTATATGAACTTATTGTAAACATTAGGGATGGAGATAAAACAATTAGAATATAGCAATCAAAGTGAAGGAACTTTGGAACCTGGGAAGCTAATGGGCGGGTCCCGTTTGGAAAATGTCTCCTCAATCTCCTCATTCAGCGACTCTATGGTCGACTGGCTGGATATTCTGCTGCTTCCGAATATGGACCTGGAAAACAATGTCAGGGGACGTTTTTACAAGGTAACCCTGTGGTAACATTTGGCCTGATGGGTAACGGGGCAGTGGTGGCTGGCCTACACAGGGCAACGGGGCTTGGCCCCTCCCATCTTGAGCCACCAAAAAAAAGAAAAGAAAATATTATGATATTATTAATTTATGAAAAATATAATTATATTAATCCATTCATCCATTTTTACCCGCTTATCCAGGGTCGGGTCGCGGTGCCAGCACGCAACAGGCTCAGCAGGCCGACCCAGGCTTCCCTCTCACCCGCGACAGTTTCCAGCTCATTCTGGGGGACCCCGAGGCGTTCCCAGGCCAGCCGGGAGATATAATCCCTCCAGCGTGTTCTGGGTCTTTCCCAGGGCCTCTTTGCAGTTGGACGTGCCTGAAAAACCTCTAATTGGAGGCGTCCGGGATGCATCCGAATTAGAGCATCCGAATTAGATGCCCCAACCACTTTAGCTGACTCCTTCCGATACTCCAAGCTCCCTGTCATGAGCTTCTCAGCTACCTCTTTACCAAGACGGAACAGTACAGCACCTCTTTTACTGCTGCGGCCGCACCAATCCGCCTGTCAATCTTCCACTCCACCTTACCCTCACTCGTGAACAAGACCCCGAGATACTTGAACTCTTTCGCTTGGGGTAGGCATTTTGTCCCCACCTGGAGGGATCAATGCACCGTTTCCAGCAGAGCACCATGACCTCAGATTTGGAGGCGCTAACTTTCATCCCTGCATACTCGGCTGCAAAACGCCTCAGTGAATGCTGGTCACGGTCCGAGAAGGCAAACAGGACCACATCATCTGCCAACAGCAGAAAGGCGATCCCAAGGACCCCGAACTGGATTTCCTCCTCCCCCTGGCTTCGCCGAGATATCCTCTCCATGAAAGTCATGAACAGGACCGGTGATAAAGGGCAGCCCTGGTGAACACCAACTGGGCACATGTTTGACTCATTACCGAGGATACGAACACAGCACTTACTGCAGGCGTACAGAGACCGGATAGCCAGTGACAACAGGTCCGGCACCTTATATTCCTGCAGCACACCCCACAAAAACCCCAGAGGGACCCGGTAGAAAGCCTTCTTCAAGTCCACAAAGCACATGTAGATTGGTTGGACAAACTCCCACGACCCCTCCAGTAGACTTGCGAGGGTAAAGAGCTGGTCCACTGTTACATGACCGGGTAGGAATCCGCACTGCTCTTCTTGAATCAGAAGTTCGGCAAGCAGTCGAACTTCTGATTCAACTTCTGATGACCCCGGTCCGAGTCAGATGACCCCAGTCCGAGTCATATTCCTGACTTTTCAAATTTCCACATTATTAAGCTTTTTATGATATTTTTTATAATGGGACCCAATGGGGAAATCTTCAAATCATGTTAAACTTCAAACGTTTACGGGTTCTTCATATGTTCAGCTAGAGACAATATTTATTTATTTTCAAATTTTGACAAAACCTTCAGCTATTATTCTACGTTTTTCCTTTTCTTTTCTTCAAATATTCAAATTATTCAGCTTTTTATCAAAACATAAATGAATGGTTTCCAATGAAGAACATCTTCATATCCGCTTTCAACTCCTTCAACTTCAAAAGGTAAAGGCTCTGCAATGCCTTCCGCTAGAGACACCATTTCACCTTTAAAATGTTGACAAAACGTTCAGCTATCACTGTATTACTCAGCTTCTTTATATATCTTTTATAGTGTTTTAACTGTCTGCATTTTCGTTTTATGCTTTTTCCGCAACTTTTCTGCCTTTATTATTATTGTGTATCGGGCTGCCCAGAGCGGGTGACGTCATACTTAGAGTGGAGAGAGACGTGTGGATTTTGTTAAAAAGATATTTTAAACTTGCCCTTTACTCCAAACCGTATACTCTTTGAGCATAATTTATAGCTCAAAAGGTGGGAAATCTTGTCTTCTGTCGTAAACTGCGGTCGATAGGAATCCAACAGATTCAGACGTGTTGAAATCCGACTGAATGTGAAAGCAAGTCCGACTGAATGTGATAGCAAATCCATCTAAAATCTGCATCTTGTTGGTCTACGTGCATCTGCAGCCTGCACGCACGTGAACGGCGGCGCAAGTGAACGGGTGCACACGTGCACGCGAGGGAACGGTGACGCATGTTAATGGAGGCGCACGCACCTTAACAGCCTCGCACGTGAACGGCTGTGCAGTTCAGTTAAATGCTTTTGAACTGTGACACTTTTCAGCAGGTATTTTGCCTTTTCTATATTTTCAGTAATTATTTGTTATTTATTAATATATTGATCTATTCCGCTTTTTATTCAAATATTTCAGCTATAAGTTTCAGCTTTTTGTATTCCAATGCATTTTCTGCAGGAAATGCTCTTTCTAGTTAATTGGAATGCTTCAGCATTCAAACTATTGTTCTTCACATCTTTATTAAACTTTTTATTCTTCTATTTCTTCCATCCGTATTTTGGACCTTAACTACTCCTTAACTACTCTGAAGAACATCTTCATATCCACTTTCAACTCTTCAACTTCAAAAGGTAAAGGCTCTGCCATGCCTTCAGCAAGAGACACCATTTCACTTTTAAAATGTTGACAAAACGTCCAGCTATTACTGTATTACTTAGCTTTTTTATATCTTGTATAGTGTTTTAACTGTCTGCGTTTTCGTTTTATGTTTTTTCCGCACCTTTTCTGCCGTTATCATTATTATGTGTTGGGCAGCTCAAAGCGGGTGACGTCATACTGAGAGTGGAGAGAGATGTAGGATTTTGTGAAAAATATATTTTAAACTTGCCCTCTAAAATCCTTTAAACTTGCCCTCTAAAATCTGCACCTTGTTGGTCTGTGTGCATCTGCAGGCACGTGAACGGCCGTGCACGGGAACGGGTGTGCACGTGCACACGCGTGAACGGTCACGCATGTAAACGGTCACGCATGTAAACGGTCACGCATGTAAACGCCCACGAACGTGAAACGCCCGCGCGCGTGAACGGGCGAACACGCGAACGGGTGCGCACGCATGAACGGGCGAACACGCGAACGGGTGCGCACGCATCTTAACGGATCATTGGTTCAATTCCCAGCTCTTCCAACTTTGATCTGAAAAAAAGAAGCTTTTTTTTTTTTCCTTCTGTCGGACTGGACACCCTGGCGGTCCGGGCCGTATGTTGACTTAGCTGATGCAGTTTTCCTTTTAACTTTTCCAATTATACATTTAAACGAGAAGGATTTTCAACAGTTCAGTTAAATGCTTTTGAACTGTAACACCTTTCAGCAGGTATTTTGCCTTTTCTATATTTTCAGTATTTTTTTGCTATTTATTTCAATATTCATCTATTCTGCTATTCTTTTCAAATATTTCAGCTATAGGTTTCAGCTTATTGCATTCCAATGCATTTTCTGCAGGAAATGCTCTCTCTAGTTATATTAATAGATTATACAAATTGTCAATATTTGTGTTGTTGAGCTATGGAATATACCCAGTAATATTTGTAAAATAGGATATCTGCGCCAAATATCTGCTTTTCCTGCTTGTCTCTACTCATGCACAGCTCAGCTGCTCCAGTGCACGTCTATGCTGCTAGTGCACATCTCTGCTGCTAGTGCACATCGTGGGGCCAGATCCATTCTGCCCAAAGAAGACGGGTCTAATGCACAGTTTAGCCAATCACTGATTAAAGAAGTAAATGAAGGAGATACAATTTATCCAATCAGTGCTTAATTGAGTTCTTGTTTATATGTATTTAATTAGGCTGCCTATGGAAAATAACATCATATTAAATTTATTGAACTTGTGTTTTTCAATAAAAAACTTAAGTAATCGTATCCACACCCTTTCCTCTGCTTCCGATCAGCTCCAGCTATGTGACTATCAGGTCAGAGATGTGTACATAAGAGCTCTGCACCTAGAGAAAGGCCTGCTGAAGGACCCGGTGGCTGTTGTCTGATCTGATGTAGATCCAGCAGAGATCTCATCCAGGAACAACCTGCTGGCTTTGGCCTGAACTGCTGCTGGATCAGCCTGGTACAGCGGCTGAGGAGTGACGTCATTGTCTTCTTCATCAATCACCTGCAAACAGAAGAGTGATGAGCCACCATGATACAGCTACTACTTGGCTTAATGGGAGGAAATAAGTTACCCGAACAACTTGTCTGGGAGTTTGGAGGGCGCTCTTCTCCAGAACTTTGCTGCCACCCCCCAGGCTGAAACTCTTTCTGCTCGGGCACCCGATGAAACTGTTTGTGTCTCTGGTACTTTGGTGGGCTCCATGTATGCTGGATACGGAAATATTTATTGTTCGAGAAGAGCTAGGAGACAAAATAGCAATCAGTATTTTAGTTAGCACATGTTTATTAATAGAATATTCTAACCAGGAGATTGGTGATTTATTCATGTTGTGCATTTTTGCCGACCAGCCCCTTCCCAGGTTGGCACATTGAAATGGAACAGTTACCAAAACCAAGCAAATAATAGGAACAATTCAATTGAATAAAAACCTGCCAGAATGCATGAACATTTAATAGAATATATCACCATTTTTCCAACACAACATTTCTAAGCAATTATAGGGAATGTCTTATCTCTTTTGCCAACAGTTACAACATTGGTCTCCAACCAACCACGCTCACATTTGACCTAACTTTGGGATGTTTGTGTTCAGCTCTCATCACTCTCTCTCTCTCTCTCTCTCTCTCTCTCTCTCTCTCTCTCTCTCTCTCTCTCTCTCTCTCTCTCTCTCTGGCCAATTACAGAAAAGCAGCGTCTGTTTGGTGGGGTTGTGGCCTGTGATTGGTGGAGCAGGGGGGGGAGGCGGGTGGTTTCAGGTCTAGTACGTGTGTTGTGGGTTGCTGTAGGAGTAGTGTGGGGAAAGCTATGTGAGCTCGCATTAGCAAAGAGCCCCGTTACAGTAACAGTGATTGTGTGAACCTTAGTGAAATAAACCAACAAGTAAATGAGATCAACGTCTGCGAGTCTTCCTGCCGTGGACGTTACAATATGAATCTAAAATTTCTGTAGATGCTTTTTATATTCATGAAGTTCAGGTTAGGTTAGTGAGGTCAGTACAACACAACTATGCAGCTGTAGTTGTGTTTAGAAATGTCTGGTTCTCAAGGGAACTTTAGTCACACGCCTGCACTTCTCAACACACACACACACCTGTTTATCAGTATGTTGAACCCGAGAGAAGCAGACGGGACGTTGCACGTTCCTTTCTGTGAGAAGAGATGAGAACACAGGATTCTCCTCCTCTTGACGGGTTTGAGCCAATTAAATGTTACTTTTGCTTATGATATGTTGATGACGAAAAACCGTGTATTAAAGAGCCGAACTTCTGGTTGTTCGGGGTGTTGTTTTAGATGGTCAACCGGCATTAACTGGATGCTTCCCTGCCTTTGCAACTGCAGAGCTTGGTACTTTACCTGTGATAGAGGAAATAACTTATGAGAAAAAGAGAAGTTGGCTACAGCAGGCTTCCAATAATTTTTCACGCGAACAGGAGACACGCCGGAGACTCGCTGCTTGGCTGACGCCTGCCACACACTTGCCACTGGGTCCCAGTGCCACAAAAAGGATCTCGGCCTTACTGCTGGTGGGTCGCAGACCCGTTTTTAATGGGTCGCGGGCCTTTGCTTGGGGAAAAAAAAAAATGTATTTTTTTAAAAATTTAAGTTCTGTGATTTTGAAAGGACTTTTATGCAACGCAGTGTCGTTTTTTTCGCCGGCTCATCTCTCCATGTTTTCAGCATGTTCCAGGTTGGGTCAAACGAGGGGGATATCGGGATTTACCCCGGTGGGCCAGCGGGGTTGGGGCCAGCCCACCTCCATCACTAGCCTGCTCTCCCTCTGACATCGCCGGCCCGACTACATTCTGCGCTTCACAGAATAAGTTAAATTGACTCAACCTAAAGTTTAGAAACCACTGTCCGGGAGCTACACCATTGAGAACCACTGTTCTAGTGTATTAATTTAAAGTACCACAGTAACACTTGCTATGGGAGTGGAATGTTTCCCTAACCAAAAAGGAGTCCGGTAAAGTTGGAAAGAGATTCACAGATTCGAATTTGTTGGATCAATAACTCTTTTACTAAATGGTGTGAAAACACAAACGACACCTCTCTGTAATCATAGTGATGCCGACAAGTCCGAATTTGTGAATCTCTTTCCAACTTTACTGGACTCCAAAAATGTGAGTAACCTCCCAATGTTTTGAAAGAGTGCATTTTATGAATGAAAACATTTGACGTTTTGGTTTCTGTGAGTATTAGAGGCAGCGATGATCCACCGACATGCTCCTGCAGACGCTCCAAGTGGAACACAATATGTGTCAGTCCTCTTTCTCACATATTGGGGCATGTGTATTGAGGTATAGTCGGCCTATAATACATTATTTATCACTGGGTTTAGAAGCAGTGTCGCATCAGGATGCTCCTCCATATTGTGATAAAGAGACACATTAGGAAAGATGAGAAAGTGAGAAAAAGATAGATGAAAAGATTAAAACATATGTATTTTTATTTATAAAGCACTATTATAGATGCTTTCCAAAAAAAAAAGACAACGAATATACTATAATTAATTAATACTTAGATTTTTTACACATATTACAGCCTTTGTCTGAACTTTAAAGAAATAGTTGCCCCCCAAAAATCATATAAAGGAAAAGAACTGATTCAGAGATGACATGAGCATTATTGATAACGGCTCATCCAAAGGATCTGCATAACGTTCATAAGATTATGATTATGATTATGAACCACTCACACGCTGACACGGAAAGGAGAACAAGGCCGGGACGGTACAGTTCCCCGTAGTTCCCCGTAGTGGGGCTCGGGAGCGGTGTTGCGGAATGAGGACCGTTCCGCAGCCGCTCCGAACTCTCGAATAAACACGTTGA
This sequence comes from Clinocottus analis, assembly GCF_023055335.1. Lineage (NCBI taxonomy): Eukaryota > Metazoa > Chordata > Actinopteri > Perciformes > Cottidae > Clinocottus > Clinocottus analis. The sequence goes on along the minus strand of NW_027175832.1, from coordinate 12,665,664 downwards.
CAAAATGAGAGAATAACCAGGGAACTTACGGCCTTAGAACCAGAGTCCGTCTCTTCTTTCGTTCTTCTTTTGCAAACTCAGACATTATTGTAGCATTGTTGTTTGTCTAAGTTGCCATAGCAACGTGGCGAACCGCCCCCTGCACAGGCAAAGCCATTAGGTGTTCCGGACCGTGCGGAGGGATCTCTGTGAAGACGTGTAGAGTCAACAGGTTGCGACGAAGCCAAACAGATTGTTTATGACGTGTTCACGTCGTGGAACCTGATGGGCATTCAGTATGTGATGAGACATAGAAGCCTCCTCTCGTGAGACTTGCGTTCACAATGACGTCACATAAAAACCTGTCGGAGATGGATGCTGCAGGAACATTTCCAAGAGAAGTTGAGCTCAGGAATTCGAAAGATTTTTCACAATTCCAATATACATATCATACAGGGGATCCCAAAGTTATAGTGATCCATTCTGAGCACATTTTAGTTTAAAGGTTAACACTATCAAAGTCAGGTGTGTTTGAAACAACTGCGGAAAACTAATAAAATGAATGAAACAACAAATCATACAAGAAATTGGCGTCACTGTATTCCTTTCTTTTTGACAGAGTGATTAACTGCATGAATTACAAATAAACAATGTGTCTCTCAAGAAAACCAAATAAACTGTCTTTAGAAGGGAACTAATACTCTGTTATGAATATGATATCATGATCTTAGAACCTAATCTGCCCGCTGTGGGGGTTTCTTCAACAAACTCTGAGAATCTCTCTGTCTTTTCCCTCTGACATAGCCAGGGATGCTCATTTAACTCCTCATTAATTCATGATTAATAAGCCCATATTTACTGTTTGTAGAATGTAAATTCTGTGTTTTTTATGCTACTTTGAAAAATCTTAAACTATTGCTTTCATGTGTTGGCAGTCATTTCTTTGTGTTACGTTGTCTTCTGCAGGAGCAAATAAATGCTGGAAAATCATCTTTTGAGTCGTCGTCTTCCATGCCCTATCCACATCTAGGCCATGGTTATAGCGTGGCCGGGTCGACGTTGTGTCGTGGCAGGTGATGCATTCGCCAGCTCTTCCAGAGTTCAGAAAAGTGCCGAGCCTTCCTGAGTCAGAAACAAGGTGAAGATGTTATAACCCTGATTGTGTCAGCACAGGGCTCACCCTCCCTCGAGGGGTCCTGTTGCTACACATAGCTTGCTGGAAAATAGCTGACAGCAGTGTGTTTTGCTTATGTGGTGACATTAGCTTTGGACCCACAGTTCCCAGACTGGGAGGACACGCAGGTTCTTTACACAAAAGTAGCGGGAGACATGGTTCCAATCAATTTACAATATTTATTTAAACAAACAATGTTTGAATACTATAAAATAAAGGATACTAATAAAAGGGCCGTTACTGAAACCAAAAGTGTAGGGTGGGGTCTGACTGGTGGCGGGCGAGGTTAACTAGTGCGGGTGGGGTCCCAAAAATAAAGTAAGCACCCAAATCACTTGTGTACGCCCTCAACACACTCACACATAAACACGTGAGGGTCTGCACTGGAGGTAACTTCACACAAAGGGAGACCCCAAAGCCCAGAAGCACCACCCCTGCCACCTTGGTCTGCCAGCACCCACAAACAAAAAGAAAACTTAAAAGCCACAAAAACCTGGTTTTCACACACACGGAAAACACCAACCAGTAGCTAATAATAAACTGAAGACAAATGACAAACCAAAGACAAATAAGAAGCAAAAGACAACCTAATAACCAAAGAACAAATAAGAAGCGAAAGACAACAGATAAACTACCAGTAAACGGCTCATACTAAAAATGAGCTAATGGCGTTGCACGCACGCCGCTGAGGCGCCGTGTTGGCTCGGTCCTGTGCCTGGTACGGCTGTACCGCAGAACCACCCCAGACGTCACTTAGGCGTAAGTAGCATACGTAGACGCTGATTGGCAACACGGCCGTGGTCTCTGATCGGGCAGGAGTTCCAAGCATTCCACTTGGCTGTGGAAGGAGGCAAGCTGCCGTGAGGTTACATCACATCGGCAGTGCACACACAACGATGAACCACGTATACAGTAGGAGGGGAGCCTAAAGGCGCCTGCAAACCGTGGCAGACGTCCAGCCGACGGACACCGTGTTTGATGCCAAGGGGGAATCGAACGCATCCCCATCACTTTTATCGGGTCCCGCCCACCATGATTGGCTCCCCAGAAAAAGGTAAAAAAGTAACACACCATTCTCTTTACTGATTTGGTGTCCCCAAAACTTTGGAGTTAGGTATGGCACAATTGCTCAAGCACACCTAATAAGCTACTGTGTGTCAACAAAAGTGTAAATATGTCAATGTTGTATTTACAGCTTGTTTCCTCTGCTCCCTTGTGGACAAAAACAACACGAAAAAAACACACAAACAATTAAATGCTGCTTCATTGAATGCAAGGCCATGTCCATAATGCAGTATCTGCATTATGGACATGGTCTTGGTTGTAGCTGCTCCTTCAGTTGCTGCAACTGTTGACCTTCTCATGTCATAAACACCTAGTCGCAGATACAGAAATGGAAAATACTTTCATTTGTAAACAGTCTTAAGTTCAAGTTCTGCAGTTCCAGTCAAAGTGAAGCTACTGTTAATGTTAACAGTGCATGACTAATGTGCACACGTGACATCTATTTCTTAAGTCCATCCTTATGGACGGACCCTCTTCTGTTGCTCTCTTGAAGGTTTCTTCCCCCCCTTTAAATGTTTTTGGGGGGAGATTTTCCTGAACTGATGTGAGGTTCAAATTAATTGAATTTAATTGAGAGAACTCCGCACGACAAAGACATAATTTTCTTATTATTTCCCTTTTTAGCGTTCCAACTCATGTTTTAGAATGTGTGTCCATATTTGCTTCTTGATATGTTTTAGTCATAAATGATCTGCATAAGCAACTTTCCGTTGGGCTGCATAGAAAGCATTACATTCTAATGTGTTTTTAGTGTTGACTTCAGTCAAGATCAAATAAGACTTCTCCATCACTCCATTTTCAGGTCATCATTATGCAGCTAACGACTTTATTCTTCAGTCTTAATATTTAGCTAAATATAAACATTAACTGTCCCACATATAAGAAAACTAATAAAGAAAACAAGTTTTTATTTCAAGATGAAGTTGGAGGCCATGAGAAAAAGCTGGATTGGCAATGATAAGAATTCGTATATTACAGTTATTTCTATATCACAAGATTGTATGAGACTTGTTTGTAACATCTTGTGGTCAGCTATTGTTTCGTTGACATCCATTATCTTCTGTTATACTCGACCTGCAGTGGTGGCTAAAGACCTCCGTTTCCCCACTAGATTGCTTTCTGATGGTATCAGCTGTCAGTGCTCCAGTCCTTAACGGGCTTTCAGGAATCATGTGGAGAAGGCTTTGACCCAGCTGAGAGGATCTTCCTGCCGTCAGCAGGTTTCTCTCTACAGGACGCTGGCAGCTGATGGAAAAAGCCCTTCAAGTGACACAGAACAACACAGACGGGCCAGATCCCAGCTCAGCACTCTCCATCCTTCCATAACCCTTCAAGCTCCTCTCCTTCCCTGACTTTCCTCTATTCCTTCCTCTGCAGTAAATCATTGACCATGTTCATAAGTATATAACATATGTATGTCAAAGTCCACAATCAAACAGGGTAAAATCATTTTTGATATTTGATATATGATGAGGAATGAGACATGCCAACATACTTGCATTTACAGGTATAATGATATCCTGCTATCTTTACATTGCCCTAAATGTATGTGAAAGTACATTGCTCATTCTCAAAAAACTGTTAACATCTTTTTCTTATTAATATAATGAACAATATAATACAGAACTAATTTATTTACCATAATGTTTTACAAGCAGTAATTCATGATTGTTTTGTGTATGTTATCATTTGTGTTCATATATGTTTAACTGATTACAGTTTGAAATGGTATTTAGCTTACTTTTTATGTGAGTCTGTGTTTAAGGTGTGGTACTCGGTCCCGTAGTTCCAATGAAGCCTTCAAGTGAGGCTGGAGGACACATTTTACACTCTGTAATTTATTTACCATAATATAGTGAGGAATGTTGTGGCTGGACTCCAACTCCCATGCTCTTGTCAGAATAAATATTCCCGAAAACTAACCAAGAGTTACAACTCACATTCCCATCATCTGACCTTCGCCGCTCACCCGCTCGCCTGCTTCTCTTATCAGCAAAGCTGCCAACTCCCGCATTGACCATGAGACTCACGCAATTGACACTTTTCATGTTCTCTGGAGCCACATGCCCATTTTGTCATGCAGAGAAATTTGTTCTCATCTGCCCTTGATGACTGCATGAAGGCACATCTTTATGTTTAAATTAAACAGCTGACAATGCCGTCTTATGTGGAAATAATACAGCAGAATAAAGAATATAAATCATATGATTGAGGATATTTAAAGATAATTGCTCAGCTTCTCTGACAGTCAAAACTGAAGAAAAAAACACATCATGCAGGGCTGAGACATAGAACAAAATACAACCATGCACATGCACGTTCCCATCTATGGGCAATTTAGAGAAGGATCAGCTCGGCTGGAAACAAACCTCTTGCTGTGAGGGGCAGTGCTAACCTCTTCATCTCTATGCTGCATCTCCAAACTGTATAAAACAGGGGTGTCCACGGTCGATTGGTCAAGATGGTCAACGCTCACCGCATAGGATGCCGACCCCTTAAGGCTGATTTATACTCGGGTTTTACGCAGAGCCGCAAGCACGCAAGACACGCATGGCCGCCCTTGCGTGGTCAAATCGGCTATTTTGCGTGCGTCACCCAAAATTTCTGACTATCCGTCAAAGCAATGCAAGCCCGCAAGGCTGTGATTGGTCCGCTAATCACATCCTTTCTGAGTCTAGCATTTCCGGTTTCATAGCATAATACCGCTGTTTTTAAAAGCCACAGCAGAAACACGAACAATGGATCCCGTTGAAGAACGTTTGACTGAAGAGTTCCGCAAATATGAGCATTTATATAACCCGTCTTTGACGGAGTATAAGGACACGAAGATGGCAGTGGATTCCTGGAGTGAGATATTGGTGAATGTTGGTGTGTCAACTCTACAGTCGTTGCACCACCTACTGTTCTGGCGTATGAAAAACGCATGGGAACTATAAACCAAAATGAGTCCGTCAATCCAACTGCGTGGCCAGCCGCAGTTGTAGTTAAAAGAGTATTATTCGCCCTTTACCGTTTCTACCTCTGGTTCTGTTAAAATAAAGATAATTGATCAATGACATTTGAGCAACTGATTCTGAGATGAACCCCACTTGGCTTCTGACACTGACATACAAGGCACCCTTTAGCACCTCTACGGGAATCACCAGGCTTTCTAATAACTACAATGCAAATCCATCCGTGTCAGTATTCCACAAGAAAATATTATGCATGTGTGATGATATAGTATTAAAAAATCCCAAAATGCACAGGACAGATGAGCAGTATTTGAGGTAGATGTGTCAAACAAACAACTTCTTCCAAGGTTCCAGTTAGAGTGGACATTTTCTGATACTGTTAGGATTGGAATGGGTGTACGTGAGGGGTGCGGAGAAAGGCCGGCGGCCAAAAAGCCTTGATGGTATAGTTTGGGTTTGCTGGAGTCCGTAGACCTCAGCTGACAATTCGGGTGACAATTCTGAATTTCTTGCATGAGGAACAGAAAGTAAGTTGGTGGTCAAGATTTGATACCTGGGATGGTAGGCTCAAATGCAGAACTGGTGCTGAGTGGAACCGAAGTATGAACCGTGTTATGACAAGACGATGGGACTGTCCTGTGGTGAGGATGTCTGCGACAAAGCTGTTGTCTGAAAGGATTGTGAAGGTCTTGGATCGTTCGTGCCACCTGAAAATGATGGGGGGGATGCGTTTGTGACTACTGATTTTAATGTTTTATTGATGGTTTATTTATTTATTTGATAAGGGACAAACACTGGGCTCCTGTGGTGAACAAAAATGAGGTTGCGTATGGCGGCCAGATGGAATAGTGCCCCACAAGCTCAGGGAAGAGCGAGCTGCGAAGACTCGATGATCTGACTTGGGATCTCTGTGTTACCCTGATTTGACTGCTATAAGCTACATGCAGCTTCAGATTCAAATGCAACATAGTGTGTATAGAAGGTTGCCGCCAGGCTGGTTCGCAGGCTGTTGCCAGGCTGGTTCGCAGGCTGGTTGCCAGGCTGGTTGCCAGGCTGGTTCTGGTGAATGGTTAATCAGCCAACTCAGGCCTGGGAACTCAGGCTTGGGAAATTATGTTGGAGTGTGGGGTAAAGGGTAGGTGAATGTGACAGTTGTGAGTTCCTTGGAGTAGGTAGTGGCTGTTTGAGAGCAGAGCGGCCGAGAGCAGTTAGCGATGCACTGGGGATTGCGTGGAGATTCATTCGTTTGATTGAGAAAGTCAATTTAGTTACTGGCAAGAATCAGTTTCCTGAGTGGTGGTTGAGCGGATGCATCTGGGCGCATTGGAGGTAATGCGGTCGGAAGGACGCTGGAACTGGCTGCTGACGAAGCTGTGGAAAAAAAGTGGTCATTAAGGAGGGATGCCAGTTGTTGAAAGAAAACATTGTTCACGCTTAATCAGTTACTGTTTCACTGTTATATTTAGACTCCTTATTGAACTGTCTCTGTTTAATATTACATACAAACTCAGAATGTCTCCTGATAGCAATGAGACTGGGGAATGTTTGTTTCTGTCTGAAAGAACGTGCAGTTCCTTTGTTGTATGACCATTTCTTGCAAACCACTATATGGGACAAGGGGAAAGGTTCACGGTTAGGCCGAAGACGTCATGAGGGTTTCTGTTAGTGGGTCATGTTGTGTATTTAAGAGGTGGTTCTTTAAGAGATCTTTGAGCAGTCTTGGATATGCAATTTGTCTTCTATCACATTGTACTTCTGACTGCTCCTTCCTTGCAATGAATAAATGTTCCTGTTTTAATGATTTTACTCCAAGGTGTCGAGTGAATTTTTCTAACAGTAGTGCTAGTGAGGGGAGGGGTGGGTTAAAAGAGGGGAGGGGGACAGCGGGAAACCGAAGGAAGCAATGTTTTTTGTTTGTTTTTTGGCCAATGACTCACCCGGCTACTGTGGCTACTGTGGCTCCAGAAGCTGCACCGTCTACTGCGGAGCCCTGATGGTGCGGTCCATGCAGCTAGGCTAGCCTTTGTCAAGGTCGGAGGAGTTGGATGAGACAGGAGATGAGGCAGAAGCACGATAATGGAAAAAGATGCTGAGTGAAGGGGTAAATGTGAGTGGGTAGTGTCTGGGAAAAGAAATAGCAAGGTGAGATGTCTGGTACAGAGGCAGCTTGAAGAGGGTGGGATATGACTTAGCCCTCTGAGGGGATTGATGTGGATGGCTGAGTTTCTCATGAGACGAGTCATAATCGACTGAGGCAGCGTGGGAAACCCAGAAGTGGTCTGGGGGCTCGGAGATTGAAGGTGTTTGTGCCGAGCCTGTGAACAGTTTGTAAAGTGTTGTGTTCGATAGTTGTGTCTTTTTCTCGAGAGACTGTACGCTTGGAGTCGCGGTGGTAGTTTTGCCCGTCATTTGTGCACCTGTGTCTCCGGCGTTGGGTTCTCCGGCAGCTGGAAGAGCAGCATGGGGGACGCGGGAGTCGGAATCTGCTCCGCTGGGGCTGTTGGAAGGCGAAACCTGACAACTCCGGAGTCGTCGGAGGATGGATACCGAGAGCCACAGCGATTGTAGAGGGCTAAACGCAGCCAAGGTTGCAATTAAGCATGAGAAGGAGGGAGCTTTAGGACCTAGGAACATGGCTGGTTGTCCGGGAGCGTTATGCATTTGCATTGGATAAACTGTTTAAGATTTTGGCTTGGTCTCTGTAAAAGTTACTTCATTACTGGTTTGTTGGTCCTCATTAGACAAGACAACCTGTGGTCAAAGCGGCATGTGGACCTTAAAGATGTGTGTGTGGGTATGAGGTGTGTTCTTGTGACCTTGAAAAGCTGCATATGCTATGCCAATTTTCTTTACTGCGAGGCCTAATGAGAGGCCCCAGGCACATGCCCCGACACACACACACACACACACACACACACACACACATATATAACAGTACATACAATTTGCATGTCAAACTGAGAGGTACGCACATCCTATCTCCTTAGATTACAGCCAAGGGCTGAACTCCTCATTTCATAAAACCATAAATGTGAAAGATTTAACAGATACATGATACATATAATCTGAGCAGTTCCCAATATTATTTTTTACAAATTACCGCCATCTCACTCAATATTGAATTGACAGTAATTATATATACTATCCTAAGGGGAATCATATTAAGCTCATTTGTCAGAGCAAATGGGTTTTGAAGAAAACACTGAATCAAGTTTTTCATTTTCATAATGAAGAAATGTTTTGACATGTCACAAAAAAGTTAATCAGAACGTATCCATAAAATGTTCACTGACAACGTAATTAATTTGTTTTCTACCAAAATATCCGATCTTGCTATCCAATTTCCACACATAGTGACTGGAACATTATTAAACTCTGTATTAGACACTGGCAGCACGTGGTTCAGGTTCAGCACAAATGGTTCAGGACGCGATGATTTATCTTTAACTGATGGATCTTTTACTTAAATCTTTTACATTTACTGCAAAGTTTTGTTGCTTAAACCTAACACAGCAGTCCGGATGTGAATCCTGAGGCCTGAACTACAAAGCAAGTTTAACATATTCAGGGTATCTTTTCGTTGTATGGTTTGGCTATCAACTGAGTAAATCAGATCCAGGGTTTCTCAATCTGGTTATGAGCACGTTCACAGAAAGGGGCGTTTCTTCCAACATTTTTTTTTTGTGATCAAATTGTTTTTATTTTTTTTATTGATTTTCTAGATATGCAGATAAAGAAAAAGGATGTACAATATATGTACATAAAGCACATAATAATATAAATATAACAATAATAATAATAATGATAAACATAACATTAAAAAATACAAAGAAATAAAGAATAATAATGAGATAAAGAAAAAGAAAGAAAAAAGACAAATGCATACCTACACATATACATATATGTGTATAAACCTGTGTGTACACACCCATCTACATACTCTCAAAGAAATATATAGATATGTACACACACATATCTACATATACCATATACATACACACATTGTTTAAACCCTCCCTCCCACTGTTAGCGATACCCCCCTTATACATCTACAACTATTATACAGGGTAATGTATTATATTATTATTAGGGCTGGGCAAGTTAACGCGTTAATATCGCGTTAACTTTTCAATCAATTAACAGCGGTAATTATTTGATCATGCCTCAACTGCATTTTTTTATTTAAAAATAAATAAATGTTGAGGCTTTTACTTTGAAGCCGATAACTTACTTCCGCCCTCGGGCTTCTTTAGCATTACTGGACTATTTGCGGACTTGAGCCAGACGCGAAAGCACGTATTGTTCTGAAGTTTCTGTCCTTAACGAGCAACGCGCGAGCGTGTCGCCTCTCAAAGCTTCACAAGCGGTCACCGGCAGCTCGCGCTGCAAACTCAGCAGACCCGGATTGAACATTAATCGCGCGTGCGCAAAGCCGCCGCTGATACCTGTCAGCTGACGTCAGTGCACTTGTTGAAGCCAACACAGACTGGACTTTTCTCACTGAGGAAGAAAAACTTAACTGAACAGAAGACATGAAAAGCACTTATTGCTTTTGTATAAAGTGAATTACTGGCTGGTCTTTAACATCTCTAAGGTAAGCAACAGACTGAACATGGACCAAAGAAGGAGTGGCTTGTCCCTCACAGGGACCCTTACTACTTAACAGTACTTGTTCGAAAAAAAAAAGAAAATCGCAGAAAAATCATGCGAATAATCGCGATTATTTTTTTTTCAACTTTGCCCAGCCCTAATTATTATACATTTAGATACATTGTTGAATTTTAAATTATTATTAATTATTATTTCAAATTTTAATAAACTGTTGACCAAGATAAGATAGTTTTTACTTTAGCGCCGTGCATTTTAGCTATTGAGATTTCAATGTTCACCACATCAATGTAATTAGCTAACCATTGGGGTTTTGTAAGGGTGTGAGGTGGACTCCAGCAAATTGCTAGCATTTTTTTTGCGGCTGTCAGGCCGGTTAGAATGATGCGTTTTTGATGTTGTGATAATTCCAGTGCGGAAAAGTCATTTAGAAGCAGCACAGCAGGGGTGCCTGCAACTACCTAGTTCACGACAGTTGTCAAAGAGAAACATACCATTTTCCAAAAAATATTTACATCTTTACAAAACCAGAACATGTGCATTAGAGAGCCCACAAAGCCTCCTGTACAGAGGGCACATATTGGTGAAGTAATTATTTTCATTAAAAAACGTTTCCTTGGTGTATAATAGGTCCCATGTAAAGAATTTAGGTGAATCTGCTGATGTTTTTTTTTTTTTCGAGGTTTCAGTTACACCTTTCCAAATATAATCCCAGTCTATCTGCACATTCTCCGTCATGTGTTCGAGCTCTTTGGCCCAGACCTGGTTAATATGTAAGTGTTTGTAAGAAGACGTAGAAAAAAAAGTACAGTTTGGATACTAATCCACTGGTTTGGCCTTGAGTGATCAAAATAGAAAGCAGGCGGTGTGATCCCAAAGGATCATTCCATGGTACCCCGTATGCTTTGAGTGAAGCCCTTAGTTGTAGATACAGAAAAAAAGATGATCCTGGCATGTCATAGTAGTACGTATATCATTAAATGACCGCAAACCATTTTCATTAAAGATATCTGTTAGTTTGTGTATCGTTTTGTTTGCCCAAGTTGATGAAGATGAAGAAAATGGGACCCCACCAGTAAGTATTTGACAGTCATTAAAGATTGGAGTATCGCGATGCCATTTAAGATTTGTTTTGGTCTCTTTTTCAGCCATCTACCATATTAGTAGTGCAAATGATATAATTGGGCCAAGTGAGAGTTTAGCTTGTTTAGGGGGAATATTGGAAAAAAAATGAGGTCTTCTAATCTGCGTGGTGCGGCAAGATTTTCTTCAATTGGCTTCCAAGATACAGATGCCAATGGATTCAACCAGATTGAGAGTGGTCTCAGAACAAAAGACCAAAAATAATATTTAAAGTGTGGAACTGAGAGACCACCTTTAGTTTTTTTGCCTTTGTAGTGTGGACATCTTAATTCGTGGTGTTTCCCGCCCCATATGAACTTGGAGATTCGGGAGTGGAGTTTAGTCCAATAATTAGGTGGTGGGGATAAGAGTAACATAGACGCGAAAAAATTAACTCTCGGTAGAACATCCATCTTTACAATTGAAACCCGAGTCTGTATAGATTTAGAATTCTGAGTCCATCTGTTAAGGTCAGATTCAATACGTTTATATATGTCCAGGTAGTTTTTTGAGATAGTTGTCGCGGCATGACTGGTCCTCCTGTTGGGCAAGAGTAGCTTCCATGTTGCTGTGTTTGTCCCGTATAGTGTCTTCAGCCAGACTCACCCGTTTAAACATTTTCTTGTGTTCTTTTTTAAGTGAGAAGATAGCCTGGGAGTTAGCCGAGACTTCCTTGTGCATCTTGTCCAGGCGGTTTTCAAATTTCAGAAACTGTTCTTCAATAAAAGTATGTTGTTGTCGTAGTGCGGTGTCAATCGTGGTGGCTAACTCGTTGCCATTGTTAGCGTCCTTGGTTGACTCTTGAGGCATCTTACTTCTTAGACCATCAGCCATTCCAGCCTAAACCCGACGCTTATATATTAACAAAAAGTTCATGCAGATAAAGTGTCAGTTAGTGGTAATTATGGTAAAGGTAGCGGGAGCGAGTGAGAGCAAAAGTCTTAAGCAGCCATCTTCTTTGTTGTGTCACCTGACTCCCTATTTTAGAGAGGCTTTTTCTGTTTTTATTTCCGAAAATGCTGGGGTCACCTGTTTCTTCCAACATCTGACCAATCAAAAACATGGACAAGTCTGCTGTCTGCAGAATATTTTACAAGCTAAGAGAAAACTATATAATACCAGACAAATACAAAAAACATAGTTTGAAACATAATTCAGGCTAAAAGAAACACACTTTACGATGTCAAATAAAGATTGCTGACAGTGTGAATGCATAAATTAACAGATTTATAATATCACTGCTTCATCTAGAGATAGATAGATCAATCTGACTAATGAATTTACATGTGTGCATTCTGTTCAATTAATGTGTTGCTTAGATGTATTCTTATGTCGTGAATGACAATATTTTCCATAATTTCAAGTTACCCACCGCATAAAAAAAGTAACCGGAGCAAAGTAACGCTGCATCAGACTCTAAAGGGCGAATTATACTCTTACAACTACAACTGCAGCTGTCCACGCAGTCGGATTGACGGACTCGTTTTGGTTTATAGTTCCCATGCGTTTTCCATACGCCAGAACATTAGGTGGCGCAACGGCGTTTAGAGTCCACCTGCACACCGACGTTCACAGATATCTTCCTCCAGGAATTCACCGCCATCTGCGTGTCCTTATACTCCGTCAGACGGGTTATATAAATGCTCATATTTGCGAACCTCTTCAGCCAAACATTCTTCAACGGGATTCATTGTTTGTGTTTCTGCTACGGCTTTTAAAAACAGCGGTATTATGCTATGAAACTGGAAATGTGAGACTCAGAAAGGACGTGGTTAGCGGACCAATCACAGCCTTGTGGGTTTGCATTGCTTTGACGGATAGTCAGAAATTTGGGGTGACGCAAGCAAGCAAAATAGCCGATTTGACCACGCAAGGGCGGCCATGCGTGTCTTGTGTGCTTGCGTCTTTGCGTAAAACCCGGGTATAAATCAGCCTTAAGACACAACCTTGACATGTATTCTACTCAAAAAGAACCGACACACCGAGGCTGCCATCTGCGGCGCCATCTTGATAAGTAATTTGCTTTGGGTAAAAAGCATCAGCTAAATGAAAATGTAATGTAATGATTGAATCTGAATGTTTTAGTGTCTGAATTTGGCTGTTTTTCCTCTTTTTGGCCATTTTTAAATGCGTTCCAAATATTGGCCATTGGCCAAGCTAAAGAGAAACCTCAATGTTTGTGTAAAAGATTTATTTACATTTAGTATCTGAAGAACATCCATTGGCTCAGTGTATTTAGTTCTGATGAATATATGCTATTCCGGGGCTCATGAACATTAGGGGAACAACTGCAGCGGACCTGATTCCAACTTTTTTAACTTCTGTTGAATTACTGGACATTCTAGTCAAAGGTGCGCTCACCTTAACCCACGCAGTGAAAGGCCGCAGGAGAGGGAAACGTGCTGGTGCGCTCATGCTCGTGGGGATCTCGCACAGCGCTGCCGGGCATATTTCTCTCCAACGTCCACTCACTATGTAATAGACTGGACGAACTCCAGCTGCGAGTGGGGAGAGACAGAGAGTTTTCCATTTCCTCCATTTTGTGCTTCACGGACACCTGGCTCTGTGGATACATATTGGACTCCGCATTCCAGGTGGCTGACTTCCAGCTGTTCCGAGTGGACCGCGACGCGAAGCTCTCCGGCACGGTGAATCCTGGTCGGTGTTTACATGCCGCTGCAGGGCAACGTGCAGGATTCACAGCGGACACTCGCTTCTTCTTTGTTTGCGTTTTTTGGCGGTTGGCAAACAACTTTTGGGTGCATTACCGCCACCCACTAATCTGGAGTGTGGACTAGAGACCTACTTCTCTAATATCCCCCCCCCCCCCCCCCCCCCCAACGAAACCCAGACAAACAAACAAACATAAAAACAACATTAAACTAAAGATAAAACAAAACAAATCAAAACAAAAATTATAATAATAAATACAATAAGAGACTCTACTCTATTAGATTCTGTTCATTAACCGTGTAGCCTCTAAATACTCCAAAATATTTTCCCAACATTTATCACCAATGTGTTTCTTTAGAACGTTCATGATACTTCTCTCTCCCATTTCTTAAAGTTCCTATCTCTTGCTCATATCTCTGACAGACCAACACATGTTCCACAGTTTCTTCTACCCCACAGATCTCACACTTCTCATCATTATATTTTTTAATAACGAAGAGGGAACTATTCAGCCCTGTGTGCCCATTCCTTAACCTTGTCATTGCCCTCTCCTCTTTCCTGGCTTATTTTTAAACAGAAACCTGCCTTTGCTCCCCATCTTTCATTCATTCTGCCAAATTTGTTGGATCTGTCTTTTTATCACCCCTTTTGCTTCTGACTTGCTTATCTGTACATTCACCTCATTTCTCCCACTCTTCAAGGCCCTTTTAGCCGCTCTATCCGACTTCTTATTCCCCTCTACTCCCAATATGGGCCGGGATCCACACAAAATGAACCGCCACCCCCATTTGCTTGATTCTGAACAGTGCTTGTAGTATCTCATATAATATATCTGCTCTGCTTCTCAAGTGGCAACCTCTCAAACTTGTCAGCACTGCACATGAGTCTGATGCAACCACCACTCTACCAGGTATCACATCCTCAAAATGCCACAACTATGCCCATCATTTCACATGCAAACACTGACACGTCATTCTTCAGCCGTTTCCCACACTCATACTCAAATTCTGGTATTACTGCTGTTGCTGTTCTTCCCGTTTCCGGGTCTTTAGACCCATCTGTATAAACTTGATAGTCTGCGCTTCCTTTTGACCCTTTCAAAAGAAAAGTATTTTCAGAATAAAAGTCTGAATAATCTATTACAGAAAAAGTAACATAAAAACGTTGCTAAATTCTTTTAACAGTATCATCTAGGCAATAAAACAAATACAAAACAATCAAACCAAAACAATCAACATTCCATGGGGTTATTTACACTCCCATCAAATTATATTGTTTTACAAGATGGAAATCTTAAAACACACAATTTCCACTTACAGAATAACTCTTCAAATGTATAGGCTATAATATACAGGAAACAATATCATATTTCTTAACTGCATAGTGCTTTAACAACTTCTAGCAATAAAACTAATTTTTGGACAGGGCGCTCCAAAGCGGGCCTGCTGGTGCGCTCTCCTATGTGGTTCAGTTCTTTTTCTCCAAACAAGATTTTGTCCCATCTCACAAGTCCATCTTTGTCTTGAATGACTTCTGAGACTGTCCCAAGTCTCCATTTGCTTCGGTGTAAAGTGTCCTTATCATCCAGGACTATATCACCGACCTGCAGGTTCCTTTTAGTGCTATGCCAGCACTGTCTTGTTGTGATGTTGTGGAGGTACTCTTTTTTTTCCATCTGCTCCCAAACTGTTCTGTCAAGTACTGCACCTGATGTCACCTTTTTCGTCAGGTGCAGTTGCATCAAAGTTTCTTCGATGCAGCCGGTTAGCTGGGCAGGTGTAGTTCTCCCTCGACGGAGCAGGTTAAGCTCTTACTGTATTGGATCCCTGTATATTAGGGGTGTCAAACTCATTTTAACTCAGGGGCCACATGGAGGAAAATCTATTCTCAAGTTGGCTGAACCGCTAAAATTATGGCACAATAACCTAAAAATAACAACTTCAGATTGTTTTCTTTGTTTTACTTTGGTCCAAAATAGTACAAGCACATTCTGAAAATGTAAACATCATAAATAATCCTCTTGACAAAACACTTCAAGTTAGTTGAATATTCTAAGGAATTTTTTCCTTAGAATAAGGAAAGGCAATTTCAAGAACACGATGCCTCAGTGATTGGAACTTAGACTTCGTCTCAGTGTATCTACAAAGCCATTAAACTTTAAGTCACAGTCACACTATCCAGGTATGAAATACCTCATTTGTCGTTTCCACATATTAATCTTGTGCCAACTCAACAAACCATACAAACTGAGGTAGAAACTATTCAAAAGGATTGAGTTGTAGGCTACACTGTTTGATAGAAAAATAAAAGTTGTGCATTGCATGAACAATTTCAACAAACCAAACTTATGAACTGAAGTGACTGACATTATTACTGTAAATCACAAACATCACTGTAAATCACACTTTCTTTAAATTTTCACAGAAGACAATCATTTTCACAGAACTGTCAGGGTACAGTGTCTCATGCAGCATTTTAAGTGGGGTTACCCATTGTTTAGTTCACTCCTGAAATCTGGCATCTTTTAGCTTTCACAAGTGCATCAATATCAGGCGTCACATCCTGAGCGGCAGCCAATTTCAGGATGTTATTCAAGTGCTTGAGCCTTGAGCGCAGCTTTGTTTTATTGATGCTCATTAATGAGAAAACTTGCTCACAAAGATATGTGGTTGCAAACATGCACAACACTTTTGGAGCAAGGGCTGTGAAGTTGGGGTAATGTGGCAAGAGATATTGATAAAATGTGTCCAAGCCAGCTGCGGCAAATTTGCCCTTCAAATCTGAGTCACACTGCAAGTCTATTATTTCAAGTTGGATGTTGACGGGCAGATCAGAGGCATTTGCAGTGAATGGCGAGCAAAAAACTTTGAAGTCTTTCTCCAGTTCACCAAAAATCTGAAAGCGTTGCTCAAACTCCTGCAATAGTCCTGTTATTTTATCTTTGAACCGCTACACGTTCGCGGCATGTTACTGGACAAGAGATAAATTCTCAAATAATGTATTTATGTTAAAATATCATAAAGCAAACGTTTTAAGATATTGATGAATACACTTGTTTTGTAATATGCTTGCGTTGGCTTAATTTAATGTGTTTGTGCACCATCTTAAATACTTAATGTTGTGTTTCTGTGTAAATGTAGGCATTCCATTGCACCCATTACATCAGGCTGAACCGCCTAGCACCAGTCCTCAGACTCTATACGAATGTGGAAAGAGATATAAGAATGAATTTCCACATGTCCAGAGAGGCCTTCAACGGTCTTCTGACCATTCTCCACCTGGAGAAAGATCATGGCTAGGGACATAATTTGGAGATCCTCATTTTTGTATTTTGGCTAACTCATGGGGTGTCCTACCGGGTGACAGCGCAGGCGTTTTTATGTGCCAAAATATAACTATATTAAATATATTAAAAATATTAAAAATAACTATAACTAAACCAAAATAACAAGGCTCATTGTTTCAATTACAAGCATAATATAATAATTCAAATGCAAGCCATCTGTGAAGTAACCAGCTACTTAATTCTATTCAGATGTTTTTATGTCTGCTGATGGCAGACATTCAACACTAGAGGGAAGCACAGCTCTCTGACAATGGTAATATGTGGAATATAGACTCACAAACTGCAGATTCTTACTATTTATGACATTAATATTTCTTTAATTTGCATTTTCGTGTTGAAGATACTTTTAGGTGCAGGAAATATTCTTGATCATTTCAAGACCTTCAAAGTCAATTCACAGATTCACTCTTACTCAACTTGTCAATCTTCACATCTTCATCTTTAGATTTATGGGAACCAAACTATAAAATAACTTTTTCCACCTAACAAAGAAATGTCTTTCTATAAAATGTTTAAGAAATTGCCTAAAAGAAAGTCTAATTTCTGTTTTGTAAGAGTGTTTAAGTATTAGTGTTCATGTATTTGTTTCAGCGGTTATATCTACATTTGTATTTACCATTGCTTAGGAAATGCCACAGGGTATAATCCAACATCCCTGAACAAAGTGCAAGATATGCTTACTTTCACATGCACACAGAGACTCAACATAATTACATTAGTTTTCTTTCTTTTCTTTCTTTTTCTTTTGTCGTCTATTTAATTTTGTTTGTTATTTTGTAAAATTTTAAATATTATACAGGTGGAGGCTTTAAATAAACCTAGTTGGCTTATTGTCTGTTACTACCCTGTGATATTCATTTATCTCTGTTATGATTTGTACTGTATTGCTTGAAAGGTGCAAAATAAATAAATAAAATACAAATTTACGACACACCTGTCTCTCAATTAATTTTGTGTTGAAATTGTCATGAGCCACTTTTTACATTGTAAGTGAGTACATTCAGCGGCTGCATTAGCAGTTGTTTCCACACAGACTACCTCCACGACAGAATGCAGTTTTAAAGCTCGTTACCGGATGTGGGTCAGACTTATACGGAAAGGCCAGGAGCTGAATCCATGGTCACCTTTTCATCACATAGATAAAACTGCAGAAAAACAGTACCCAAACATAACCTATTTTATGCACATACTACTATGTCTAGGTTACAGTAGCAATTAATTGGATTTTAAATATTAATTGAAAACTGGATGTGTAAATGTTTTCCATTTTCCTTGTAGTTAGTAGTTAGTAGTAAATGAATAGAACATTTTAGGCAAATTAAACTGAAAAAGTTTAATGTTAGGTTTAGGTTAATACATTTATTTTGCGTATCTCTGTTGTACCTGTAACCACACCTGGTGATGGTCTCATGTTGTAATGGCTCACTCTGGAGTTCACCTCTACATCACTGCAGTTATGTTTCAAGCGAAACCACTGGGGGTCAGCAACGTTTCTCTTTAAACTTCCCCAAAGGAATACAATATTTTCCAAAGACAGATTTGGGGTGTTTCAAGATGTTTCCGAAGCTGTCGCACTTTGAGAATATTTTACAGCTGTGAGTATCCATTTGTGTGTGTGTGTGTGTGTGTGTGTGTGTTATACAGGCCTTTGTCTGGTGGTTTTGTTGGCCCTCTCATTGAAGTGCCCTTCATGTCTCTCTCTAAGCAAATACATGCACGCACGCACGCACGCACACAACAAACATTCAGAGACCTGCTGTGGTCCTAAGAGACACCCAGAGAGAAGCAGCTGCTCTGTCTACACACACAATCCTGCCATGCTTGTTTGCCATGTGTGAGGGTTGGTAAACATTAGTACGCATCCCTTCACACAACTGGTATTGTGTGATATGAGCCTCAAGGATTTAAATATTACGTTTTTTCATTGGGGCTGCTATTAGTGGTGAGTCTGAGGTTACACAGATGGATGGGTATGGTGCAGCTATTACATGTTCTGCTCATGAAACTCCTGCATTAGAAACGCCTGACATTAGAAACATCATAACTAATTTTCTGGTTCTTGGCTTGGTGCACTTTATGTCCAAACTCTCAAGAGTTTGAAGGCATGGTGACTGTTATCACTCATAAGGAATGTTGTCAGTGTAGAGAAGGACCATTTCATCACTTTTCCTTAAAGTCGACTTTATCATACTGTTGCCCTAGGAAGTCCACCTAAGCAGAATAAAACCAGGCAGCCATGTTGGGACATCAGCATGTGATCTGAACCAACATGTGGATAGTCTGTTTGGTGTACATACAAATATATCCCACACTTTTTTCCTACATATTTCACATTTTGATCCATCCATCTATTATCCAAACCGCTTATCCTGTTTAGGGTCGCAGACTCGCAGGGCGCTGCTGCCGATCCCAGCTGTCAATAGGCAAAGGCAGGGTACACCTGGACAAGTCGGCAGTTCATCACAGGGCAGACATAGAGACAGAAAACCAGAGTTGTCCAATTAGAGTCCAATTACATTACATGTCATTTAGCTGACGCTTTTATCCAAAGCGACTTACAATAAGTGCATTCAACCGTAAGTATGAACTAGGAACAACAAGAATCAAGACAGAACAATTTCTCAAATAAAGTCAAACTACAAAGTGCAATCAGTAAGAGCAATATAAGCGCTGCCTAAGTGCTGCCGTCATTGTCTTTATTCAAGGTGTAGTCGAAAAAGATGTCGAAGTGTAGTCGAAAAAGATGTAGACACTTTCTGCTGTCCTGACGTCAATGGGGACCTCATCCACCATCGAGGAGCCAGGACTGCAAACAGTCGTGATTTTGTTCAGTGTTTAGTTCGCAGCGGCGGAGTGACAAGCTGATTGGCTAAAGCTGAGCGGAGCGAACGAGCTGATGTGTACGGTTTTACCATGTCCTGGATGTAGGTCGGACCCAATCTGTTTGTAGCACGGTACGTAAGTACCAATGTCTTGAAGTGGATGCGGGCGGCCACCGGTAGCCAGTGGAAGTGGTAGTGAGTGACATTCAGGAGGTTGAATATCAGTCGAGCTGCTGCGTTCTGGATGAGCTGTAGAGGTCGAGTTGCATTGGCAGGTAAACCTGCCAGAAGGGAGTTGCAGTAGTCGAGGCGGGAGATGATCATGGCCTGGACCAGAACCTGTGCTGCCTTCTGTGTGAGCAGGGGACGTATTCTCCTGATGTTGTACAGCATGAACCTACAGGAGCGTGTTGTTGCGGTGACGTTGGCAGTCAGGGAGAGTTGACTGCCAAGTGTCACACCGAGGTTCCTGGCAGTTGGGGTCGGAGCCAGCACTGCGTTGTTGAAGGTAATCGTGAGGTCTTGGGTGGGAGAGCCTTTTCCAGGAAGGAAAAGCAGTTCAGTCTTGTCAGGGTTGATTTTCAGGTGGTGTGTGGACATCCACTGAGAGATGTCAGTCAGGCAGGCAGAGATTCGCTCAGGTATCCCTGTTTCTGATTGAGGAAACGAGAGGATCAGTTGGGTGTCGTCAGCGTAGCTATGGTAGGAGAAGCCATGCGAGCGAATGACAGAGCCGAGGGAGTTGGTGTACAGCGAGAAGAGGAGAGAACCGAGGACGGAGCCCTGAGGGACCCCAGTCGTGAGATGACAAGGTTCAGACACAGATCCTTTCCAACTTACCCAGTAAGTGCGATTGTTGAGGTATGATGAGAAGAGGGAGAGCGCAGTGCCTCAGATACCGAGATCCTGGAGGGACGAGATGAGGATCTGGTGATTCACGGTATCAAAGGCAGCAGTGATGTCTAGAAGGATGAGGATAGAGGAGAGGGAGGCTGCTCTGGCGGTGTGGAGCTGCTTGGAGACAGCAAGGAGGGCCGTCTCTGTGGAGTGGCCTGCTGGTGGAGAAAGCAGGAGACTTGGTGAAAGATAGGAGGTCACCAAGGAGAGAACTTGATTGGGAGACAGGGTGTTGAAGGAGGACAGCGTGGGAGAGGACGGAGTTGATGGAGGTGAAGTAGTAGAAGAAAGTTGAGTGGTGTATGAGGGGCGGATGTCATCTATCTTTTTAGTGAAGTAGTCAACGAAGTGGCTCGGTTGAAGGGTTGACCGAGGAGGTGGGGATGGGGGGGTCTAGGAGGTTGGAGAACATGGAGAAGAGTCTTCTGGGGTTGGAAATTAAAGATTCAATCCTGGATTGGTAGAACAGGCTTTTGGCTGCATTGATAGAGGCAGAGAAGGAGGAAAGGAGAGAGTGGTAGGCGACCAGGTCATCAGGATGTTTAGATTTTCGCCATTTCCTTTTCCGATGCTCGCAGAGTGGCTCTCTCGCTCACTGAGTCAGACAACCACGGAGCTGACGGGGACATGCGGACCTTTCGTGTCGTGAGAGGACAGAGAGGATCGAGGGAGGAAGACAGGGTGGAGAGGAGAACGTCCGTGGCCAAATCGAGATGCATGAGTGAGAACGAGTCTGTTGAAGGAAGGGCCGACAGGACAGCCGAGGCCAGAGAGGAGGGCGAGAGGGTGCGAATATTGCGACGGACGGGTGCAGAGTTGGTTGATGTGGGAGGGTCTTCAATTCCACAGAGTGGGAGAGAGTAGGAGATGAAGAAGTGGTCCGAGACATGGAGTGGAGTCATAGTGAGGTTCGATGTAGCGCAGTTCCTGGTGAAGATGTAGTCAAGATGGTTGCCAGCTTTGTGAGTCGGAGGAGAAGGACTGAGCGAGAGAGCAAAGGAAGACAGCAAGTGTACCAGTTCACTTGACTTCTCTGTCTGGATGTTGAAGTCGCCCAGAAGCTGCATGTCTTTGGACTGTGGGAGGAAGCTGGAGAACCCGGAGAGAACCCACGGTGACATGGGAGAACATGCAAACTCCACACAGAAGGACCTGCCAGACCAGTATGGGAAGCCCCCAGACTGGGATCCGAAACCTGGTCCATCTTGCTGTAAGGCGTCAGTACACTCCATTACATAGCCACAACATTACCGTGCAGCCACATGTTATTATAAACTGAGCACATTCCAGTCTCCCTTTAATCAGGTTTTCTGTTACTTCAAGAATATCCTTGCTATTAATGACAACAGCGGCCGTTAAGTAAATATCAGTCAGGTCTCGTTTGCCAAAACAGTAATGTGATACACATAACTGAACGTGATTGAATAACTGGCATGTTGATCAAAATACATTACAACTACAGTTAGAATAACAGCTACCTGTGAGCAAAGATACTCACAGGTAGCTGTTATAGCAATTTGTTTTTCTCAAGTATCTAGAGGACAAATCTCAAGTCAGGTCTTAAGTAACTGTGTGTGAGTCCAAGTCTCAGACTCAAGTCCCAGTTTCTACTCCCAACTAATGAAGCAAAATATCGTCTTGAATGGGTAACATGAGCTAATTCACCCAAATTGGCTTGTTTGCCGTTTGCACACAATTTGATCAACTAACAGCTAAGTTCTAAGAACTAAGTTCTTAATCACACAGGCTCTACCTAGACTGTATGTATATAATACTCTCCTCCAATCAGAAGCATGCATTTGTCCACTGGAAATTAGCTTAAGCGTAGCCAACCAATCAAGACGGGCCTACGTTTCACAGTATATAAGGCAACACACATCGCTGTATGCCATCTTTTTTGTCTTCAGCAGCCATGATTCACCCTCCGACTGCTCAGCTCAACAAATGGAGTCAGTACGCCGAGTGACTCTTCATGTCCCTGCCTCCTCGCCTGGATGGATCTTTACGACTGCTGTTTTCAGTGCCGAGTTGCAAACCACACAGAAAGCAGTGTTCAGCAGCCACCAGCCTGCCCCTCCTTCTGATCACTGCCCAAGATTTGACTCCAGCAAGATGAACCAACACTGTGATGCTTTGCTTTGGTGAGAGCGAGCCAGATCTCAAGTTCCCTGTCCCAGCTTGCCTTGTCTCTACTTCGTGGAAACACCAGCTTTGTCTGCAGATGATAACTTGCATATGAGATATAAGCCCATCTGTTACATCAAAAATTGCAGAAAAATCTCTATATGAGGCACAATTGTCCGAGGCGAAAGTGTAAAATGATAATATGGCCCTAAAGCTGAAAAATCTAAGCTTAATTTTTGAAATTCTTCGTATCTCTTGTGAAAACATAGCTTTACTCATATGGACTAAACGTTTTGGTGATGGAAATCGTTTTATCAAAGGTTTTAGGATCACAAAAGCAGTGGAATATATGAATAAAATGGTAGATACATGTAAATACATTAGAGCTAGGCAAAGTTTATCAAATTTAACTGATTAATTGCATGATTTCTCTGCAATTAACTGTGAATAATCGCATTATGCATCAAATTCCATCATGAAGTAAAAACTAGTGTATTGCACGCTTTCATTTTAGTTTAGCGAGCTGGTTGGTTTCTTCTAGCTTGATTGATAGATATATAAATGACTGAGTATTATCGGCATAACCCATCCATCCATCCATTTTCCGCCGCTTATCCGGGGTCGGCTAGCGGTGGCAGCACACCCAGCAGACCAACCCAGGCTTCCCTCTCACCTGCAACATTTTCCAGCTCGTTCTGGGGGACCCCGAGACGTTCCCAGGCCAGCCGGGAAATATAATCCCTCCAGCGTGTTCTGAGTCTTCCCCGGGGCCTCTTCCCAGTTGGACGTGCCTGGAAAACCTCTCATGGGAGGCGTCCAGGAGGCATCCGGATTAGATGTCCGAACCACCTCAGCTGACTCCTTTCGATACGGAGGAGTAGCGGCTTAACTCCAAGCTCCCTCCTGATGTCCGAGCTCCTTTCCCTATCTCTAAGGCTAAGCCCGGCCACCCTACAGAGGAAGCTCATTTCGGCCGCTTGTATCCGCAACCTCGTTCTTTCGGTCACGACCCAGAGTTCATGACCATAGGTGAGGGTTGAAATGTAGACCAACTAGTAAATGGACTCAGCTCCCTCTTCACCAAGACGGACCGGTACAGCGCCTATTTCACTGCTGCAGCCGCACCGATCCGCCTGTCGATCTTCCGCTCCACTTTACCCTCACTCGTGGACAAGACCCCGAGGTACTTCAACTTGGGGCAGGCATGTTGTCCCCACCTCTACGCACACTCTATGCATGCTCTTTCCCCACATACTGTTTTACAAGCTCGTCACAAACAAGCATTACAACTCTGAAATCTATTCAGTGCCTTTACAAACAGACACTAAAAACACTTGACCGAAAGGCCAATAGCCATCACCATTGCAATATAGTTCAAAAGTACAATCTAATTAGATTTGACCGTTTAAACATTTTACAAATGCTTGCCTCGTCTTTAAGGTTTCACTAGGCTTTCACCTGCCACACTGAATCAGTTCATAATGTGAAGGATACCAGGAAATACAAGCAAATACCAGACGGAATGGGTTTCTTAATACAGATGTAGGAAGATTGGGCAGTCCAAGCTAAACTTGAAACTAAAAATAAAGAGATGGCTTAAAGCAAACCAAACTGCAATCATGAGTAATCATATGACCTCATCTCTGGCACTGCCATTATATGCTCTCATTGTTTTTTCAAATCTGCTACTTTTATAATGTATTCATGTATTTAAATGGTGTTGTGTTGTATTGGGATATAGGACAGTACAATACAGTGTTGTACTATAGTGTTTTTTTCAGTAAAATTGTGCTAATAATATTAGGCAATTACATTGTAATAACATGACTGGGGATTCAGGTGCAACACAACATGCACCCCCTTCCTCTACTCTTTTCACAAGTCCTGTGCTGTTCCAGTGAGAACCAACCCAGAAAAGGAGCCTGACATGTCCAAAAGATGAAACTGTATGAAACGGACAGAGCGATGACCACCCTTTGTACATATGTCCTTGACCCTCATCCGACCAAACAAAGCTGCCGACACTCCTACGCTATGTGTAGTGTGTGCATGGACCACACCGGGAGGGTTTATATCTGAAGCCCCGCAGCATGACGTAGCAAGAGACTCAAAGAGACCCTTCATCAAGGCCCACCTCTCAACACCTCTATGTGGAGAACCAAACTCTGCCCTGCTTGTTGTTATAGTCCATCATAGTGTGGTTGTTAGTCCTCACCATCAGTGGTCATAAGTGCAGGAGGACCAAGCTAAATAAGATGTATGTTTCTGTTGGAGGCCACACATCACCGACCACTCTCCCAGTGGTTTGTCAACCCCAACTTGATAAGGTGCAAGATCAATTGGGCTGTGTGCAACAACAAAGAGGTTGCAGTGATGTAAGACCCTCATGCAATGGACACGCAGTAACTGCAGTGCTGTGTCCACACACCTGCCCGTGTTAGAGAATAAGCAAACAGCTGTGGAGCAGCAGCTAAAAAGCTGTGTCATCCTTTCTCGGCTCTCATATGCGCCAGATCCTAAACAGAAGGCTGGTCCATGGAGGTGAGGGGGAGCTGACATGGAAAGGGAATCTATTTTGTCACTGTGTTGAATCACTGATGTCTGCCGTATGGAGATCGATGAGGGAGGCACAGACACGCGCTGACCACTTGTACTAGTGCGATCGACTGGGCCTCCTGCCTCCTTTACTACATGTGGTACAGAGATGGTCAGTATGTGTGTGTGACATTGTGTCCTCATGAAGCGTCACATTAGGTCCCGATTAAGAGGTGGGGAGAGGGGAATGTGCTCTCTGAAAAATAGTATTTGTATTAATCAAAACATTTTTCACATTTTTAAATTCTTTGAATTAGGAAAAGGGCAGAAGACCATGCGCAGGATGCTGATGTTCAGGATAGTTATCATTATCATCTGTCATTCACAAATGTGTTTACCGGGCAAACTATAAAATGTAAATTTTTCTGTAAATAACATCATTGTGTGACTCCATCTGTGCTTTTATAGTGACAGAATAAAGACAATTGAAATAACTTTCAAGTAAACCAGGTTGCTCCATCAGACCTTTTTTTAAAAAATTGCAATCACTTAGGACAATGAATATAACCTTCTATATGTGCATAAATAACTAATATTTAGTTCCTACTAAATAGGTAATTGTGGAAAACAATAAGCTAATATTTTTTTGACAAAACAGAATTAGTGCAGATATGTGAGCCATCAGGTTGTATCAGTATTAGTGGCTGCAGTGAACTATATTTGTAGAGGAAAGCAGCAGCTTTCCTCTAGAAATATTTTTTAAACCAGGTTGTAGATTTGATAAGGCTGCTCTCAGTTCACGCTCCATGTTGATCTGAGATCTGTTTTCTGTTGCGAGAGACGGAACAGCAGAAAAAACCTGAGGGGGGGAAGACACGAAGAGACGAAGTGAGAGAGAAGACGGTGACGACGACAAATACACGCCGCCGGACGGCTTCAGTCCTGCCTGTCATTACATCTTACCCGGATACAAAAGATATGTTTTTCTGATTGGCTGTAGCCCATTTCTTTTTTTTTTTGATTGGCTGATAAGTGACTCCTCACAGGGGGGGGGGGGGGGGGGGTGATTCCTCCGTGGTGAGGGCAGCACGTGACCAGGTCATGTCTGCGCGCTGCGGCACATTCAATAGCCTGGAGGTTTTTTTCAGCGTAAGAAATACGATGTGTGGCGGGAGGGCGTGATTTAAGACCGAAATGCGTGACAGTCACGCTTAATGCGTGACACTTGAGAGCCCTCTACTTTTCACGTGACATTTTTTGACGCTCTCTGTCCGCTGCTGTGCGTGTGCTCAGTGCTCACCTGTATGTGCGTAAGTGTCTGTGCACCTGGGGGCGGAACTTGCGCAACCACGTAGATACATAAATGACAAGCTGTCGTGTAGATCCGATCAATAAAATACAGCTGTTTAGTTTGTTTAATAACAGAACAAGGTTTAGATCTGTTTTATAGGAAAGAGAACCGTAAATGACATTTTGTAATCTGGCTGTATAGAGAAAAGTACAGGAGGGCTTGTTTTTTTTTCAGGGGGGCGGCCCGCCCCCCTAATATAATGGTAGGGGAAACAATGAAGTGCCTTTGAATTACATGTTTTTGTAAAATCGAGAAAATGACCCCCGACTATAGAGGGTTAAAGACATAAAAACCTGGATGACCTGCAATTTCCTGTTCGTGAATTCGGACAAGACTGTGGCTTCTAAGACTGAAAATTGGTTCAACGCTTAAATGTTATTAAAAGGATGAACCTTGGGTTGATTATTTGTAAAAAAAAAAAATTAAAAAAAAGAAGAAGAAAAAAAAAGAAGGGGAACTGTTTCTGTGTAGTTATCTGAAAATAATGAACACTCAGAATGTAATACTCACCATATGCTGGTATTTAATTTCATTATATTATCATCTCTCATTGTCGTTGACTAATGTGTCTTGGTCTTCTGCTTTTTAACATAGAAAGAGACAAGACATTGTTCTATCACACACATATACACACACAAACAAAAACACACACACACATCTACAAATGTATAGTATGGTAAAGCAGTTATCATGAAAAGATTAGCAGAAGCGTTGTGCACCTGCAGGGCTGAAAGCAAATTGATGACCGTGACAGGATACTGTCCTCAGGCCATATGCAGCACACTGCATCCTTTACACACACACACACACACACACACACACGGGCCTCAGTGAAAGGTTCCAATGTTTGAGTGTGTCGGATTATTCCGACAGGCAGTGAATGAAGATGTTGGGCTGTTCAGCCATGGTACAGCTTCTCCTGCTGACAGAAACACACACTCGGCCAACTGCAGCATTCTGACTAAAATGGCTTGGATAGTGTGTGTAGAATATGCCCGCAGAGTATCTATAATTTGTGGTATGTACAGTGACTGTACTGTATGTATTTTTAAATAGCCTATACTTTATGACAGAGTTGGGAATGAATATAGTTTCAGTATCACTGATGGACACAACATGACCTGGACTGGCCCCAGTAAGTGATTCTATGGACTCTGACTGAAATGCCTTTCTACATACTTTATTTGAACTCTTTGCATTTTTTTTAAATTTCAGTTCTGTTCCTCATTCAAATTATTGTTTTATTGTTTTACATAAAATGATATGTTCTAGACAAGTATAGTTAATTAATAATTCATATTGACTATGAATATCTCTTCAAAAAGTAAGTTTTCTGTAACATAACTAAGGAACCATCACTGTTGAGTGACTGGTGGTAGTAATGGAACTGGAACACCAATTTATGCCATTTCACTATGAAATCATTTATTGTTGCATGAAGAGGGACAGTTAAACAGAGTCGTAAGGAGTCTGTGGAAGTGGGACATTCAGAGTTAAAGTTACACTGAGTTAAACAGAGTGAACACGTGGTTGGGGACATGCATTGGGAGTTAATTTCCCCTGTAGATTGATCATCTTGTTGATGGTGCTATAGGCTCATTAAGAGTGACTCTAGTCTGAACTCGATAGCTCCTCTAAAAAAGAGGACTATTAAACAAAGGAGATTATACCGTGGTATAACCCTAAGACCCGCATATTAAAGTTAGCATCGTGGAAGCTTGAGCGCATAAGGCATTCTAACGGTCTGGAGGAGTCCCGGTTAGTTTGGCGGGATAGTTTTAGAATATATAAGAAGGCCCTCCGTAATGCCAGAGAAGCCTATTACTCAAAACTAATTTAAAAAAAAAAAGAAAACCCCTAGGTTTTTCTTTAGCACTGTTGGTTGAGAGTCTTAGCTCTGAGGATCCATGTATTCCTACAGAACTTAATTGTAATGATTTTATGAATTTTTTCAATGATAAGATTCTGACTATTCGAGGCAGGATTGATGATCTCCTGCCCTCTGCTATTGCCGGTCCATCCTCAGGTGGGGTGGACTTGGAGGTGGATGTGGGCCCTGATGTGTGTTTGGATAGATCTTTTCCCATTAGTCTTGACCAACTGTCTTCCATGATTTCTACTTCTACATCCTCTACCCTTTCTGGACCCTTTTCCAACAAGACTGCTTAAAGAAGTTTTGTCTTTAATTAGCACCTCCCTATTAGATATTATTAATGGGTCTTTACTAGCGGGTGATGTACCTCATTTTTTTAAATTGGCTGTAATTAAACCACTCAATAAGAAGCCCCCCCCCTGATTTAGAGGTGTTGGCTAACTATAGACCTATTTCTAACCTTCCCTTTCTCTCTCAGATACTGGAAAGGTTGTGTGACTTTTTACATACTAATAGTTTATTTGAGAAGTTTCAGTCAGGATTTGGAAAGCACCATACCACAAAGACGGCACTAGTGACAATTACTAA
>NW_027175832.1:12594053-12631553 GCF_023055335.1 Clinocottus analis | reverse complement strand
ATCCAGAAGGAGAGAGGAGACAATATTTCCTAAAAGTAGAACATAAAGGATATTATATTTGCCTGTGTACTAAATATAACCTGAAACCCGTCACTTTAAAGACAGCAGAGACACACTGAGCCTGTGGCAGGGCATTCAGACCTTCACAGACTCTAAACCCATGCCACAGACCTGCAACAGCAACATCTCTCTGCTTAACGACCTAAACAGTTTCTTTGCACGATTTGAAGCACAGAACAGCACTGGTCCACACAAGACTCTGCCCGCTCCCATGAGCAGGCCCCTCAGGGCTGTGAGCTCAGTCCACTGCTCTTCATTTTGCTGACTCACGACTGCAAAACCACCCACAGCACCAATCACTTGGACAAGTTTGCAGACGACACAACGCTGATAGGTCTCATCACCAAGGACGATGAAACCCTCTACAGGAAGGAGGTCAACCTTCTGACCACGTGGTACGGGGACAACAACCTCCTGCTCAACAACAGCAAGACCAAGGAGATTGTTGTTGACTTCCGGAAAGGCCACACTCAACACCCACCACTGACTATCAAAGGTGCGGACATTGAGCGAGTCAGCAGCACCAAATTTCTGGGGGTGGACATCAGTAAGGACCTCTCGTGACAGCCAACACGTCAACGCTGGCAAAGAAGGCACAGACGCGTCTCTACTTCCTCCGCAAGCTAAGGAAAGCGGGAGATCCCCCATCCATCATTTGCACCTTCTACCGTGGCACCATTGAGAGCCTCCTGACCGGCAGCATCACTGTGTGGGTCGGAAGCTGCACAGACTACAACAGGAAAACCCTGCAGTGCATAGTGAATGCAGCTGGAGGGATAATTGGTGCCTCACTCCCCCCTCCTCCCCTCCCTGCAGGACATATATGACACCCGCCTCACCCGCAAATTGACCATGATTGTGAGCGACTCCTGCCACCCCTCACACGGTCTCTTCAGCCCTCTGCCCTCCGGTAGGAGATACCGGAGCCTCTGGGCTCACACCATCAGGCTGTCCAACAGCTTCATTCACCAGGCTGTCGGGAAGCTGAACTCTCTCCCCACCCTCCCACTCCGTCCTCTTTAGACACACATGTCTAAATGCTGCTAAACTCTGTCTGACTGCTGCTAACATAGACATAGTCTTTCACAGTACCTAATTTATGTTGTTAATAAATGCTTATATGTTTCTCTCTTTTTCGTAAATATTTTAAACCTTTTTGCACTTTATTATTATTATTCACTATATGTTGGACAGAAGAGAAACGTACTTTCAATCTGTTGTATGTTTGCGCACATGTAAAATTGACAATAAAACTGACTTTGATTTCGACTTTAAACAGCTCACAAACACTTAATGGTAGAGATGGAAACCCTGGAGTATGTTTAGTAAAACGCTGGCACAAGATCAAATCTGACAGGCAATCTTTAACGCTGTGAATCCTAAATTACAGCCATGCTACCGAACGTCAGGGTTAATTCCCTCACCCAGTGTAATGAAATGATTTCACATGACACCTCCAATTGGTGCCCTTGGAACACTGCCCACCAGAGCAGCTCCCTGTTTTACAGGCTCTAAAATAGACATAAAATGGAAATTAAATTGGCTAGGCAACATTCAGCAGGAAAATTGCTTTTGTTGCAAAAATCCCTGCAGCTCTATGTTCTTGTGTTATTAATTATTATTATGTTGATAGATACATAGACATTTTACCAAAAAAAGGAGTTTCAAATGAAAGGCAAAATAATTATGGTATTCTTATTTTATTTCTTAAACTGCACTTTTATTCTATTCTTAGCTTTTAGACTTTTTAATGTTTTAACAAATGTTAGATTTTCTCTTTGCATTACGTTTTGATGCTTAATGGTTTTTTGTGAAGCACTTTAAATCGCCTTCTTGTTGAAATGTGCATATGGATAAAGTTGCCTTCCCTTCTCTTAAAACAAAATATTGAAAAAATGTAAAGGCACTTCGAGTTTTCTCAACAAAACAATAATATCCCATGTTTATGTGGCAGACAGTCTGCCATTTCCCTGCTCCCCCTCTCTCCATGCTCCACCAGTTTTGTGCCCTCCCCACACCCCTCCTTACCCCTAACCATCCCCACAAAACCATCCAAATACCCTTCCTTCTTCCAACACCGCTCTCTCCTCAGCTCCCTCCCATCACCCTGTGTCTTTTGTGTTCAATGCCACCAGGCAGATAATGTCACAGGCAGCAGCTACATTGGTTCGATCCCTGAATATAGTTGGACTGTGATCCTATCAATTCACAAATTTGTCTCTTATTCTCTCTGTTTTGGTCTACAAACCATGCTAAGCTGGTGCTTGACAACTCTGCATGCTGGTTTAACACTCTCCAAGGTGGATTCATTTCATTTCATGTCAGAAAGAATGTGAAGAAAACTGGGAAATGTGGATGATACAGCGCTAAGAAAACATTTTGCATGTTACATGGTGAAGTTGGAGTGGTAAATGAGCATCTAGTTTGTCTGACTTTTCTGCAGAAGACCAGGGTCCCATCACAGGCATGCAATATATTTATTATTATAGCTTCAATCTTAAACAAGTGTTTTAGAGCACTAACCATGACTGTAGCTTATTTGCTGAAAACCAACCATAACTATGCTGTACCTGCCACGTGCAGATATTGTAAACTGAGAATTTATATGCACTCTTGTCTTGTAATAGAGGTATGGGGGTTACCTATATTTATTTCAATACAGTTTATGTTATATAGCCCAAATCACAAACACAAATTTGGCCCAGAGGGCTGAAAAATGTGTACACATAAGACATCCCTGTCCCGGGACCTCACATCGGATCAGGAAAACCTCCCCAAATAAAGGTAGGAAAACCCATTTAACAGGGAAAAAAGGGAAGAAACCTAAAGGAGAGCAACAGAGGAGGATCCCTCTCCTTGGATGGACAGATGCAATAGATGTCATGTGACCAGGATAAACAACGTAACAGAGTTACAGCACATTACGTGAATATGACAGAAATTATTCATATAATAAGTAATAGACACGATACAAATAGCCACAGTCCGGGTCAGCGGAAGAGGTAGAGAGGGCAGCCACAGTCCATTGTAGCATGCAGGACCAGCTCCAGACAGCCACGGTCCATGGAAACTTCCAGAAAGGAGTAGAGTTACTAATGTGCATTGAAAGACAATACATTTATATAGAAGGAGAAAATGAAAAAGGTAAAGGAGAAGAGAGAAAGAAGAAGAGGAGAAGAAGCGCTCAGTGTATCCTAAGAGGCCCCCCGCAGTCTTGGCCTATAGCAGCATATCTAGGGGCTGGAGCAGGGCTAACCTGAGCCAGCCCCAACTAAAAGCTCTGTCAAAGAGGAAAGTCTTACGTCTACTCCTAAATAAGGTGACCGTGTCTGCCCCCCAGACTGAAAGTGGAAGCTTATTTCACAGAAGAGGAGCTTGATCACTAAAGGCTCTAGTCCCAACCATTTTTAAGACTTTGGGAACCACAAGTAACCCTGCATTTAATGAACGCAACTTTCTAGTGTGGGATAGTATGACACCATGAGCTCGTTAAGATATAATGGTGCATTACCAGTTAAAGCTTTATAGGTGAGGAGAAGGATATAATTATAATATAATTCTAAATCTTACAGGAAGCCAGAAGAGAGCAGAGGTGGAATATAACAAAGTATTTTTACTTTGTTACCGTACTTAAGCAATTTTTTACGTATGTGTACTTTACTTAAGTAAAAATAATAGTGCACACTTTTTACTTTTACTCCGTTACATTTTGCAGCTATTATCTGTACTTTTACTCCACTACATTTCTACAATATATGTCGTTATTCATTACATTTTATGAACACAGTTTCGCTAAAATGTTGCCGAAATGTTGCTCTCCCCCTGCAAAATAACCCTGAGAGCACACACACCGCAGGAGGGGAGGGGCTTTCCCAGAATACACCACAGCCCAACAATAACACCGGGCTGCGTAGTAGGATCTGAGCTACGCTACAATGAGCTGCCTATTCTCCTTGATTACGTCGGTATTACAAATACATTGATTATACGTCTGTGTTGTACTGCAGTGAGTTTACTGCACTCGATGGAGTTTATCACCCACTTTGCGCTGCGTTCACAAAAAAACAGACTTAAAGAAGACCGGACCCTGTGCGACGCAGGCTGTTACTGGCACCTCCGGCCAAGCGGTCTTCAGACTGGCCCCGTTACCGACCTCACACCGCCCCATTTCTTTCCGCCGCAGAGTTTAGAAATTTAAATATGCTTAAATTCAGCGAGAAAGCAAGAAAACAATAACACAAACACACAATTATAAATGTATTTGTAATAAACAATAAAACTAAACTAACTCAGTGTATAAGCAACGCATACGCGTATAATCAACGTATATGTGATACGTCAATCACAGACGTAATCAGGGATTTGACATTCGACAGACAACATGGATTCAGAGTCAGCCTCATCTGAGCCCTGGGATATGAGCCACCTTTGGCCCCATTTAAAAAACATGTTCGATTTCAAAGGCCCCAAGAATGACACGTAGAGGTTTCAATGCCTTTCCTGTCTATGTTAATGTCCCTGACTTTTTGAAAAGTAATATATATATATTTAATTTGGTTGCTTATAATTATTACTAGTGGTGACTTCTGTAGAGGCATAAGTAACACCAGTAGCTACATCTAAATACACATCAGGGCCCACAGCCGCCTCCAAGTCCACCCCACCTGAGGATGGACCGGCAATAGTCAAGGCCAGGAGATCATCAATCCTGCCTTTAATAGTGAGGATCTTATCATTGAAAAAATAACAAAATCATTACTACCATGGTCTGTAGGAATACACGGATCCACAGAGCTATGACTCTCAACCAGCCTGGCCACAGTGCTAAAGGGAAACCCTGGGTTATTCCTATTTCTGTTTATTAGTTTTGAGTAATAGGCTCCTCTGGCATTACGGAGGGCCTTCTTATATGTTCTCAAACTATCCCACCAAACTAACCGGGACTCCTCCAGACCGTTAAAACGCAATATGCGCTCAAGCTTCCGCAATGCTAACTTCAAAATGTGGGTCTGAGGGTTACCATGGAGCTAGTCTCCTTTGCTTAACAGTCTTCTTTTTAGAGGAGCTATCAAGTCCAGAGTCACTCTTGATGAGCCAATCGCACCATCAATAAGATGATCAATCTGGAACAGACTAAAGTTAACACAGGATTTCTCTGTTATCTTGCGACATGGTAATGAATCAAATACAGAAGGAAACACTTACTTAAATCTTACAACAGCACTGTCAGTTAAACATTGAGTATAAAAAGTCTTGCCTAATGCCGTATCTGTTAGTATAAACTCAAAATCACAAAGTTATAGCAAATTTATAATATATATAGATACACTTAATGACGTGTGATTCGTCACAGGGCCCGCGTGACCATATAGGTCACTCATTGAAATGCTTTTCTGGGGTTCAGAAAAAAGACAGTTTACTGCACTCCAGGTCTCTTCTTATTGGTCAAATTCCACAAAGGCGGGTGGTGTGATTGGCTCGGTGAAGACCATGTGTTTTTGGGATTTACTGAACCGTGGGAAAGACTTCATATGTACAGGGTGTGGAAGTGACCATATATGGTTACTAGAATGATAAAGGGTTACATGCGCTGCGATTAGTCAGTGAATCTAGCGTCTCACCTAGAACCTAGAATCTCAGGACTTACTGATGATCCCTTTCTCACAGAGGTTTATGTGCGTCTGGTGAGTGGAATACTGATTATATTAGTGTTTTTTACATTTGCAGTCGTATTTAATCATAAACAAGCCACTGCGTTGTATAGTTCTCCCCACGGCCTCTCCCCGTGCACACTTAAGATGTGCACACTCAAGGTTGTTGCCGGCGAAGCTGTGCTGCAACATCATGTCTGCACTGTGCAGGGTCAGTGTGATGTGTGTGGCGGAGCGGGTGGTGGTGGACTGTATAAACGCATTGTGTATTGAGTGTGTTGGTCTGGGACAGTAACTCGAGAGACACTTTTTCCCCCCAGCCCGCTCGTGATGTGGACTATACAGCACTCATTGAAGGCCTCGGTCTGAAACCCACGGTCCGCCATTGCTTTACGGTGGTGCTGTTCATCTGGGGAGAGGGATCCTCCTCTGTTACACTACTGAAGGTTTCTTCCTTTTTTTCCTGTGAAAGGATTTTTACTGATCGGATGTGAGGTCCCAGGACAGGAAGGTTGTATTTAGTTGTTAATTTCATATGGCATTTTCTGTTGTTGTTTGTAATGTGTTTATTGCCTGCTGTGCACTGTGAACTTTGTCTGTTGTTGTCTGTATGGCTTTTGATGACAAATGAGTTTCCCCACCTTGGTTTAATAAAGTTTTCCAATCTAATCCAAGACATGCTTGAAGTTCAGACCTGGTTGGTTTCATCCGGCTTGATCAATAGATATAAATGAGTGTTAATTATAACAAATAACATGGAGGTAAGAGATTGAATTTAACTGAGCTTCTCTGGATACCCTTAGAAGACGACAATGCGGAGTGCACCATTCTCTTTCTATTACCTGTTAGGACAGGAATAAACAGATTCATTGTAGATGTATTGTTGTGTTATCCTGCAGAGTATCGAATAATACATGTATTATTATGATTTTCTGCTCTCTGCTTGGCTGAAGATAGGATTGAAGGTTGCTTTAAAAAGGTGCACCAGAGGCAGTTTTTATTTATTAATTAATTTACTGTACTAATATATTGGGTTTGTTTTGCTCCTGAGCTATAATTCATTTAAATATGTGTCACTCCCTTATGGATTGTAAAGTCATTTCATCTGTGTATATGTGTGTAAAATACAGTATGTGAACAAACACTATGTTTTTATAGAACTGAAAGCAAGGGCCCTTTTTGGGCATGGGCCAGCTGTCTCTCAGCCCCTGCAACAAGCTAACATGTCCCATAGCTGTTTCTCCAGTGAACACACTGGGACACGACTGATATCAATACTATTTAACTCTTAAGATGACAAATACTGTGTAACTGTCTTGCAACAGTTAGACACAGTTAGAACGTTAATCATAGCTATTACTTATGATAGACTGTCTGAGAGCATCCATGTGACTGTAACAAGCTGTGAACCCAAACGCAGCCATATTTTTATGTGTCCGACAGAACAGCTCTGATCAACATAGCTGTCTTCAACAGCTATGTAACCACTGCATGAACTGTGCATAACGTATCCTTGAAGTGAGAAGATGTAGTTGTATTTGACCTAATTATTCTTCTTTCTTTTATCTTGAAGTTTATTTCAGTCTAATGTAAAAAAAATGATGGAAAATAAATAATTATCTCAACATTGTCAGTCTATTCCAACTGTCAGATTATATTGATCCAGTAAGCACAGCGGTTACTCTGGAGTTTGGTTATCATATCCCACTCTGTATCAGGAATACACAACATTAACATCTGCCACCAGCCCAGATCAGTGTCCTTTCTTCTACCACAAAATGTACAAAAAGGAGAAACAATTATCTTGTCACGCAGGCACCTCATTATACACCACTGAAGAGGTCAATAATCCTTTCAGTGAGTCAGAGTTTATCAGAGTTTAGATTGAGGAGCCTTGAATTAGCTGTCACTGATAGCTGTCACAGCAGATCACAGACACAGAGCACACACTTTGCTGTCAAGGTCACTTTGTAATGTGCTGCTTGTCCAGATGATACTAACAATAATTATGGCTTCATAAGCAGCTTACACCACAAGATATTCATGTTTTTACTATCTTATATCTGTATATCTTTACTGCATGTTGTCTACTGGATTGTTCTCTGAGGAACAGTTGTATTCAATCCATTGCCACATTGTGTAGTATGTTAAAGTGGACATTCAAGCTTATTGGTGCTAAAGAAAAGCCCACAAAATCAACAATATCAATAGAGTGGATCCCTTGGAGAGTCTGACTGTGACCAATAAAAGGACACAGAAAAGCAGGGTGGACAATGGACTCACACATGGTTCTCCACATGCCACACTGTGAAATCTTCTGTGGCCTTTTTCACACAGTCAAATAACAAAACTGAGTCAGTCTCAGTCTGTTGACCCTCACAGCAAGCTGAATGTGTAGAGCATGATTTGGGCTTTACCCTGCCCAAGTATTTTTAACCATATGGAGGAACATTTCAGACGACAAACGACTCATAATGATGAACTATGTCATGATAATGTCATGTTAGATAAAGGTTATAGCTCAATATTTACACATTTAGTCATGATTCAAGATGATATTTGTGTCTGTGTGATGGTCTGACAACTCCATGGTTATAAACAAGACTTGGTTAGGTTAAAGTATCGGTTCAAGTACCGTTCAACCCTCTGGAGTTGATTTTACAAAAATGTACTTTTTAAAGTCCCTTGCATATGTTAAATACCCATATGTTTTACATCAAAAAATGCAGAATAAGCTTAGCTCTCTATATAATGAGGCACCATAGTCATAAGGCGCAAATGTAAAGTGATAATATGGCCCGAAAGCTGAAAAATCGAGACTCTACTTTGGAAATTCTTCATATCTCTTGTAAAAACCTTTACTTATGTGGTCGAACTGTTCTAGTGCTAGAAATTGTTTAAACAAATATCTTAGGTTCACTAAAGCAGTGGAATATATGAATACAATGTCTAAAACCAAATGTATTATTATATGGTGGGGATATGCTGTAGTGGCCTGCAGTGGTGATCTGCAGAGACAGGCTGGAGGCTGCTGCAGCAATGCTGCATGTTGTCCTCTGGACCATGGCAGCTGTGAATCCTCTCTTTAAAATACATTACTAATTAATAATAATAATTAGTATAAGTTCACAGAAAGAAAGTAACTGGGATAGTGACAATATTTGGTAGTTTAGTAACAAACAGTCTTGGTTAAGTTTAGTTATAAACTAGACTCTGCTAGATTTAGTTATAAACAAGGCTTGGTTGGGTGAAGGAAAACATGTTGAATTGAGTTTGAATTACTGTATTGTTAAGGTTATGGAACCTTTGTTGTCATGGTTACAATAAGAACCACCTGGTTAGGGTGGAAGGATTGTTGTTGAAATATTGTCTGTCTGGAGGAAACAAACAGCAATGTTGTGTGTCAAAGACTCTACTCCTCTAAAGTAACATCACCCAACATCCTCCTTTGCTCACTATGGGCAGTGTCTTGGGAGGACAGTTTATTCTATTGTTCTACCATCAGCTGCAAATGTTGATAAATTATGTGAATGGAAGTTTTCATAAGTGGAGTTACGGTGAATTACAGGGATCGGGAGTAATTCTCTTTTGTAAGCCCACTCCAGGCAGAGCTGGACGAGACTGACACTTTGTGCTCTCAGTGTGTGGAACTAATCTCAGTGGTACAGTTCAGAATATGTGTACTGTATATATCCATCCTGTAGCATTTCTGTTCATCCAAAGAAAAAACATAGCCAAAGGGCAGTGGAAGAACTGAGGCTGAACAAGTTGTCTCGGCAGGAAATAATGAAGCCAGTCCTGCCTCCCCTCACCCTTTTCATCTGCCTTCCTCCCCTCTGGGACGAGGGCATTCAAACAGATCCAATAGATATGCTGAGAAGCAGACTCACTTTAAGATTCAATAACAGATTCATTGATTAAGTGTCAAAGAGGCTACCTCTGCTTTTGTGTTAGTTTATGTGTGTCTATGTGTTTTCTTGGGGTTCTAAAAACTTGACATATTTTACAAGACCAAGCTCAGTGTGACTGAATATTTTTTCACTGATTTCTTTCATATATATCTCCATGTAAAGGATCCATTACATTAATGCTGTAACTTGCTCTTGATCTGGAATCACTACAAAAATATGAAGGCTTTTCTTTTAAGAAGTGTAAAATAAATAAAGTGTAAAATAGTTAAAAATACAATGCCTTGTATTAAGATGTTAAAATGCAATTATGTGCAGCTCTGTTTCTACCCAAAGATGCCAAGGAATCATCATCATCATCTTGGAATACAGGAGTGCACTGCTGCACCCAGGGTAAGAACGGGGCCAATAGAACTAAACCAAATCAAGCTTGAGTCCTAATCAAAGTCAGTAGAAGAAACATTTCCTGATGACTTTCCCATGGGCTACTCCTTCTCTATGCCAATGAATTGATCACCAGTGTTGGCAAATCACGACAGTAGCAAAGTCATGTATGATGTTGTCAAACAGACTTCATCATGAATATGACATTTGCCATGCTAGCGGCTCTAAGTAGTAGATACTTAGCAGGAATCAAGCTTGCCATGTTCATGATCTTAGTATAGCATGTTAGTACGCTGACATTGGCTAATTTACAGTATTACTGAGGCTGATGGGAATTACATTAGTTTTTATCGAAGAATTGAGGATCTCTAAAATGATTGCACTACATCCTGATGGTAAAATGAACGCCATCTGCCTGCTCGTAGCTTTGGAGGAAAAGCCAGGGGATCACTACAAATCATGAGGAATCATCTGTAACACATTTCATGACCATGACACCAAGGGTCTAGGTTTTGTGTGAGCAGGATTTAGTCCTTCCTCCTCTGTGTGTCTTTTGTTTGGGGAAGTAACCTTTTTTAGTGTTCACCGAAATGAAACATGAAATTAAAATTAATTTAAATAAATTAATGTCGAAGGTGTGATTAAAACAGAATTCATATCTGAATTCTCTGAGTTCTTATCAAGTTTAGTCCTTAAGACTGATATGGTTATTATTGTTGGCCATTTTAATATTTATGTGGATGTTGGTAATGATAGCCTTAATGTTGCATTTATTTCATTATTAGATTCAATTGGCTTCTGTCAGGGTACAATAACTGACTCATTGTTTTAATCACACCCTCGACCTTGTTCTCACATATGGTATTGATATAGAACATTTTTATGTGGAACCTGTCCACCAAAATGAAACAATAATTTATTTAAATTAATTTCATTTAATGTTCATTTGGTAGGGACAAATACATAAACGTAGAGAATTACCAAATCACAACATATTTTGCTAATGCTAATGTTCAATGCTAGTCTCTCGAAGGGCCTTTAAAATATATATGAAACGATGTTGGGTGCGTTGTTTTACTGTTAGGAACAGCAGTACACTTTCCAAACATATTCATATTTGCACATTTATCACCACACACACACACACACACACACACACACACACACACACACACACACACACACACACACACACACACACACACACACACATCTTATTGGCCTTTTGTCCAAAGTTTTTACTAAACGATTGTATAACCTCTCCGGGGTTGAGTCAATGATGAACTTGCCTGAAACCACGGGGTGATATAGGAACTGAGCTGTGTGAAAATCATTGGAAGCATATACCGTATATATATTTGCTGCATCAAATGTCAGACAGTCTAACAGTTAGACGAGGTAATTAATATGTGTACAGATGTACTTTTACAAGTCTCCTATTTTTTATCATGGTCAGATTTTGTTTGAGGGTTCAGCATGAGACCGAGATATTTGACCTCCGAGTCTTCCAGAGGAAAAGCATATTGACCCAGCTGCTTTTTCCTAAGCGTATATGACTGTATCGGCTGCGTACATGCGTACAGGTAGCAGCACAAATCTCTGCCTGTCTGACAGACATCTCTCAGTGGATGTCCGCACACCACCTTAAAAAAATCTACCATTCAAAAAAAAGGCTCTCCCACCCACGACCTGACTATCACAC
Organism: Clinocottus analis; assembly: GCF_023055335.1. Classification (NCBI taxonomy): domain Eukaryota; kingdom Metazoa; phylum Chordata; class Actinopteri; order Perciformes; family Cottidae; genus Clinocottus; species Clinocottus analis. The sequence goes on along the minus strand of NW_027175832.1, from coordinate 12,619,848 downwards.
CTTCAACAATTCATTGTTGGCCCGACCCTGACTGTTTAGGAACCTCAGTGTGACACTTGACAGCCAACATTACTGCAACAACACGTTCCTGTAGGGCCATACTGCTCAACATCCGGTAGGTACATGCTGCTCAACATCCTGTAGGTACATGCTGCTCAACATCCTGTAGGTACATGCTGCTCAACATCCTGTAGGTCCATCGGCACAACATCAGGAGAATATGTCTTCTTCTCACTCTGAAGGCGGCTCATGAAAAAGGTACAACTACCAAAAGTAACAGCAACAGTGAATGTAATAGAATAAGAATGATAATAACAGCAGTAATGGTATTGGCAAAACTAATAGCAATGCAACTATATTATTAAAATGTATAGTAGCATAAGGTGTCGGGCAGGACTAGGGTTCAGATATAACCAAGATCCATGAGAAAGCACAGAGACTGGGGTGACGAAGCAGAGTGATTAATGTGCAGATGGTGATGGCCGTGATCGAAGATGGTGACGGCCAAAACGTCAAACTTGAGGCTTCATAGTATCCGTCCACAAACCAATGGGTGATGTTGCAGTGACTGTCTACTTCTTATATACAGTCTATGGATTTTATAGAGCAAACATTTTCAGAAAGTGTTCAGATAAAGGCTGGTATATGTGTAATAAAACATTGCTTTACTTGTATATCAAGTTTAGTCTTTCAGCTCATGTCAAAATAATGGTCCAAAAATAATGTAATGTCACTGTTGCAAGAAACATTTCTTGGGGGCGGAACCACCAGGAAACCCCTATTACTTTTGTTGTAGTTTGTCTTGTTTCCTGTGTGTCTCCCCTGATTGCTTCATTAGCTTCATCTATCCTCCTCAGCCACTCCTATGTGTGTCCCGTGATTGTTTATGCCCCACACCTGTGTTTCCCCTCTCCTATATATACCTCCCTCTTTTCATTTGTCCCCTGTCAGGTTATCATATGTCGTTCGTCATTCAGTACCGGTGTGTGTATCGTGTCAAGTGCTTTTCTATTGATTTATTTATTTACCCTGCCTCCTGTCTTGTTCCTCTGCACGTGAGTCTCCGCCCCACAACACACAGTCATGGCACAACCCTAATATCTCTTTCAGAATATCTATATCTATATCAATATATATATATATATATATATATATATATATATATATATATATATATATATATATATACATATATATATATATATCTCAATATATATCTCAATATATATATATATATATATATATATATATGTCAATATATATATCCATCCATCCATCCATTTTCCGCCGCTTATCCGGGGTCGGGTCGCGGTGGCAGCACACCCAGCAGACCGACCCAGGCTTCCCTCTCACCCGCAACATTTTCCAGCTCGTTCTGGGGGACCCCGAGACGTTCCCAGGCCAGCCGGGAGATATAATCCCTCCATCGTGTCCTGGGTCTTCCCCGGGGCCTCTTCCCAGTTGGACGTGCCTGGAAAACCTCTAATGGGAGGCGTCCAGGAGGCATCCGGATTAGATCTGGATCAATATATATATATATATATATATATATATATATATATATATATATATATATATATATATATATATATATATATATAGATAGATAGATATAGATATATATATATATATAGATAGATAGATATAGATATATATATAGATATAGATATATCTATGTATATACGTATATATATACACGTATATATATATATATAGCTATATATATATATTATATAGATATATATCTATATATAGATCTATTTATAGATCTATATATATATATATATATATATATATATATATATAGCTATATATATATATATATTATATAGATCGACTAATAGGGAACGTGAGCTGGGTTTAGACTGTCGTGAGACAGGTCTGAATGCAAGATATGTACATATCTATATAGATATATATATATATATATCTATATAGATCTCTCGCTATATATAGAGATCTATATATAGATAGATCTATCTATAGAGAGATCTATATATATATATGTATATATATATATATATATATAGAGAGAGAGAGAGAGAGAGAGAGTGTGTGTCTGTCTGTCTGTCTGTCTGGAACTGGTCCTGCATGCTACGATGGACTGTGGCTATCTGGATTGTGGTCCATGCCTACCACTCATTATATGAGTAGTTTGTCAAATTCATGTAATATGCTGTAACTCTGTTACATTGCTCATTCTGGTCCATGACATCTATTCCTTCTGTCCATCTTGGGAGAGGGATCCTCCTCTGTTGCTCTCCCTCAGGTTTCTTCCCCTTTTTCCCTGTGAAGGGGTTTTTACTATCTTAATTTCGGGGAGTTTTTCCTGATCCGATGTGAGGTCCTGGGACAGGGATGTTATGTGTACAGATTTTAAAACCCTCCCAGGCAAATCTTGTATTTGTGATTTTGGGCTACACAAAAGAAACTGAATTGAATTACCGGCAGTTCTTTTTTTTCCACTTCAAATGCCGGGCAACGCTTTATAAAACGTGACAATTGGCACCACCTCCTGACAATAATAGAGAGAGACGGCTGACATTAGCCTTCCTGATTATTAATAAATATCTTTCAGAGTTTGATGTTTGGTTAGTCAGTGATAACAAAAATGCTCCATTACAATCAAATACATGTACCAGCTTGATACCAAGAGTTAAGTGATGCATGTAGTGTATATAAGTGTACCCACGCTCTTCACGAACAATGCCATTCCATTACCATTCCATTGAAACAATGTATTGGCCCTTGGTGAAATACAATATTGTTTTCCTATCTTTTAGAGTGCTTCTAAATATACATTTAGCTTAGCAATAGCAAGGAGTGAATAATGGAGAAGGTTATAAGTTAATTTCAAATGTATCGTCACTTGCGTTTGAGTAATTCTCAGTTTACACGACACAACTTAAGCCTTTTTGTTTTTTGGAGCTTATGGACAAAAGTGCCAGATCAGAGTCAAATCTCAGCATTTGCTCAGCAAAAATACGTGTGTAATTCCCTGAGATCTAACATGTGTTGAATACATTCTGTTCTTTAAACACATTTTGATTACTTTGCAAACGTAATATAACCTAGTTTTTACCCAGCGCCTACCCAGCGCTGCACGTCATGATGTACTGTAGACATTTTCCTCCTCTACCTGGGCGATAAAGACCTTGATGTTATAGATGACATTCAATTAGTAGGAGGGAAACCAGGTCAGATCCCCCTGTGAAGACGCCACCTGGCCGCTGTCTAACACACGCAGGCACGCACAAATGCACACAGTTCGTGTGCTGCTTTTATTTTTTTTAAGTAGTTCTTAGATAAGATATTTTCATTTATTTTGGTTTACACTTAATTTGCATGGAACCTTTTATGCGTAAATAAAATGTGGTTTTATTAAGCTTACATTCGTGTATTGTATTTATTTATTTATTACGCTTATTATTATCATTATTGATCGTTACCCCTTTATTTTTTATTATACTTGCATCGCTACTTATTTACTGCATATTTACTACATTTACTCATTTACTTGTTTTTTATTCAAATTTTTATACTTTCACTTGTACAGTTAAATGTTCCTTGTTGTTGTCGTTGTCTCTTATGATGCACCCTCTGCAAAGACAAATTCCTGGTTTGTGATAACTTATGTGGCAATAAAACGTTTTCTGATTCTGATTACCTGAGCATACCAGGGAGAGGTTTTTTTTGCAAAGGTAAATAGATTGCATTGTGATAGTAATACTCTATCTATATTCTCGTATTTGTGGGCAGAAAGTTAAAATGTCCTTACTCGTGTCCTGGACACGCCGCCAGACACGTAGCCGTGTGATTGGACCGTGCTCCGTGAGTTCGGACCCTGATTGGTTGGCCCGGCCGGCGCATCCTGGACGTGGCTCCACAGCAGCAGGGCACGTACAGACACCCGCTCCACCGTTCACTTACAGCCCATCAAGTTCGGAGGAACGAGGCGGAGCGAAAAGAGAAGTCCCTGTGGCTTCCAGATTAAAGCAGAACCCGTCTTGTCTGTTGTCGACCTGTATGATAAAAGAGTGGAAGAAGCACATTTTGGCAAATCGATTTTTACTTACTGTAACTTATCTTCATCATATTCAGTGTAATCTCAATCCACCAGTATTACTATAGTCAGTATAGTGTAATACTCATGTATTGCAACATGTTCAATAAAGGTTTTACTTTGAAAGTCACGACCGGAAAATAAAACACTAGCAGCGAGTTTGACTGAAGAGGTCAGTAAAATGTTGCGAGATAAGCATGTCCAGTCCAAGTAGTTGATGACAGCTCCGGGGTAACACCGCTGAACGGCCCCGCGACGCTGCCTACTGCAAGCTCTCCAAGCCTGGTAAGACGGCTACTTGCGAGCCAAGCAGCTATCCCGTTGCCTCGATATGTACAGGAGGTACGCCACGGCGAAATCTAGGAATTGAATATGGTCTCGCGTTCTGGCCAACGCTTGTCGCCTCAAACACGTAATGCAATAGGTTTTCGGTTTTGTCTCGCGTCGGGCCACATTTCGGCACCGCACACATCGCAGTTCGAATCACATTCGACTTACGCTACTTAATTTGAGTTCACCTGTTCTTATTGGACCGGAGTACACAACTGCACTTCATTGTCACGTTGTACACGTGTTTCTTTACTTCGCATGTGTCCAAAGAGTTGTTGAACAGAACGCGTGACGTATTGTCCCTCAATTAAATTCCCTCCTGCGGCTCAGCGGGGCGTCCTGCCAGGCCCGGGTTCAGTACCCGGGGTCTCCTCACCAGTAAACGACCTACTGAACACCTGTTTGAGTGCAGTGGAGTGCAGTACAGGCGGCCTCGAGTTGTGTTCGCAGTGGCTGGAGGAACAAGCCGAACTTGAGCTAACAAGTACATAAAGAGGCTGGAGATGCATGACACCGTGTCACCTGTCCGCGTCCATGTGACAATGCATGCCACTTTAATTCAATTTAATTGAATAGCTAAGAATCACAAAATACAAATTTGCCTCAGAGGGCTTTACAATCTGTACACACATGACATCAGTGTCCCAGGACCTCACATCGGAAAACCCCCGAAAAAAAAATAGAGAAGGCTTTACAGGGGAAAAAAGAAAGAACCCTTCAGGAGAGCAACAGAGGAGGATCCATCTCCCTGGACAGAAGCAATATATGTCACGTCACCAGAATGAACAATGTAATAGAGTTGAGGCATATTCAATAAATATGACATAAATGATTCATATGAGTAGTAGATTTGAACCACAATCCAGATAACCACAATCACTATCAGGTTGAGAGGACGAGACAGGGCCGTGGCAGAAGGCAGGACCGGCTCCAGACAGCCACGGTCCATGGCAACTTGAGGCGAGGAAGCACAGAGAATCAGGTGAAGAAGTAGATTTAGTAATGTGCTTTGAAGAGACAATAATTTTTCCCAAAGGAGAGAAAGTCTGAGGACTATGAGTCTATTTTTTAAAATAGACGAAGTCAGGACTCTGCAGGATAGTTTAATGTTCATCGCAGTTTGAATTATGTAGACTTTGATTCTCACAAATCAGGTTTGGTCTTAGTAATTTTTGGGGAATTCCTCTAAATACTATACTACTATAATACTATTGAGAAATATAATTTTGCTCTTTGAATACCTTTTAATAAAGACGTGATATTGGGATGGAATGTTCTATCTTATCTTACTGTCAGTTTAACTGTCTGCCTGTCCTGTTAGGTTATCAATATGGCCTCATGGATTATTCAAATGACTGTGATGATGCTGTCTGTCTTCACCAGCAGCAGCCAAGGGAAGAGGGACAAGGAGCTCTACTGCTCTGGTAAGTCACCAGTGTTCTAACTGGAAGCAGACATGCAGTGTATCAGGTGTGTAAGGTGCTTTCTTGAACTCATTGTTGCATCCCCTCGTTGATTTGAAACTGCTTCGTAATACAAACAAAGCTCCTAGTAATACTGAGGTCCATTCCCTCTCTGTTAACACCCTTAAAGGTGTTTGTTTTCAGTTTGTTGATACATAGTAATATTATCTAGGAATTTGGTTGGACAACATTTTTTTTAATTTCAAGCATCGCATTGGATTTCTCAGTAAAACAGTCTAGTTGACCCTGTTTCTTTTGAAAAGTCATGTTTCTGTCCATATGACCTCATGGAGGAAAAGTTTCCTGTCTCAGCTCCACTACACTGATACCATTCAAACTACTTTGGCCTTACTCAAACCCTTATCATGCTGCTTTGACATATTTCAAACTCCGGCTACAGAACTTATCAGTCCCCACTCTACAATCTAATCTTGGTCTTTACTTGCTATGTGCATAGTGCAGCGTTAGTATATTGTAATGTACAGTAAATTTCCCCCCTCTTGGGATGAGGCGTGCAGCCTTTTTATTTATCGTCAAATGAAGGTCAAACTGTAAGCAAGCTGGACCTAAATGTCTGTAATATGCTCAGTATACACTCTTGCACAATGTCAAACCAGGAAGTATCTGTGGAAGGCCTACAGTATACTGTGTAACATCAGACTATATTTGCACATCAGTGTTATTGTATCAGTGCATATGTTGGTCAACAGGCAACACTGTTTTCGTGGTCAGTCCTTTTAATAACCATATTTGAGAGATACTTTTCAAAAACGCATCCAATATGTGTTTATGTCACATGGAGACCTTTTGATTATATATTGTTGGGTAATGTTTTTAAACTAAAATATTGATTGAAAATCCTGAGTCCCTTGGTTTCCTCAATCATCTTCATCCAAAGTAAACATGGTGAAGCTTTAGAGTCATGAGACTGAACATTATATATTATATTGTATAGTCAGAAAGTCATTGTCATCTGTTTCTTCTGAAGAAAATTTCCTCTCCGCTGTTCTCACTGTCACGTTTTTAAAAGCTACTTAGATACATGGAATTTGACTCTATATAACTATACACTATATACAATAAACAAGAAGAATGCAAAGACATTCAAGACAACAGTACTCAACAAAGTGCAAATAGTGCCTTTTTCAACAACTTAACATGTACCTATCCACTGACGTTCCCTATGAGCTACACTGAGGTTTACCTATGTTTCCCAGCATGCAAGGCAATTTTGGATGAATTGAACTACTCGATCAGTCAGGTGGACCCAAAGAAAACCATCAACGTTGGAGGCTTTAGACTCAACCCCGATGGAACCATGAAAGACAAAAAGGTACAGTACACTGCCTCTTCCATCTCTGTTACAGATGGGGGGGACTGGAGTATATGCTGGTTTACACTTGGTCACAGCAGCTCAGTGGCACATCAACAGGTGCTAGTCCAGGATCCCTAAGGACAAAGCACATCCAAAGTGGAAATACTGACTTAGAGAAAATACACAACGCCAAAACTTGCAGCAGAAGACAGTGAGAGTGTCTTCAGGGGTTACAGATCAGTTGTTTAGTATTTTATCCAACTGCGTAGGTTTGCATAGTGTCCATAGGGACTAGTCACGAGCAAAGTTTTGGAAAGACACAATTGTCCCCACCAATATGGAAAAAATATTTGGCACAATCTATTTGAAAACTCATTTATAGTACTATCTATACTATGTTCGTCGCCCATTTCTGCATTTCCATTGCACCTTCGATGCTGTCATTTAATTGACTGTAGTAGTAAGTCAGAAACACTACAAGAATCTTGACTTGCAGAATGAGAGCCGGCAGTACTATTGACATGGTAAGCTATTAAAATATGCCAGGAAATATGCCAGGAAATAATAAAGCCTCATTTAGTTTGGTCTCAGCATTTTGTGCTTTCTAGATAGGAAAATGCCACCCAAAAAGAAAAGAGGTATATGAAGTCTTTTGCACCGGAGGGTAGCTATCAAGAAGCCCAGGTCGTTGTTAGTTAGCTAGTAGTAGGCTAACTACCCACACAGTGCAATCCTGCATTATAAAGAATTACCATGCCTTAGCAATGAAATTAAAGGACGTTTGGGGAATCTAACCTTATGTCAGTGTTACACCCTTAAAACAAACTGCCCACAAACACATCCTTCTTCGGTTTTCAACTTTTATTAAAACAAGTCCCAGGTTAAACACAAGCACACGTTTTGGTCTCCAGCCGCATACTGCATGGCCGTGTCTACTACCGAACACTTGCGCACTTCGAGCACTGACTGTAGCATCCCCGGCTGAATTATAATCTGGAGTCCTGAAATGATGGTTCCTAAATGTTTATTTGAACACACTGTAAGAATGAAAAGGGGAAAAAACGGAAATAGCAGTTGGTTAGCTTCACCACTGACAAACAAAAACCATAATAATTTAAACTGTATTTTCTAAAAAATAAACTTGAAACAGTTACTAACCTTGTGCCCACATTGTCCAGGTGCTAAGACGAACACATTTGTAGGCTTTATATAACTAATTCCGTCATCATACGAACTTTTCATTTCGTCGCGTTTTTACCTTTAACTTCCAGTTTTATGCCATCAAAATAAAAGCGCAACCGGAAATGCACCAACTGCCATAATACAACTTCAAAATAAAAGACATTACAAAAAAAGGAAACAAACTAATAAACACTTTAACTCTCAGAGGTCCTTTACACTTACTTTTAGTGCTTGGGGCGCCACACTGACATAACCAGCAGAATCCAGTGCACTGAAAGTGCCCGGATGGTGCAGTGCAAACGGTCAAAAAATGCAGCGTAAAACGATGGACACTACTCGCACTAAGCGGGCGCCATTTTGGCTATGTAGCGGAAGAGGAGTCCTTTCCGCCAGCTTTTTTTTATTAATTAGGGCCCCAGCACTGACGTCAGAGCGGAGGAACTATTGAATTTCAAATGTTTATTTGGGCCCGAACCGCTGACAACGTCAGAGCGGAGGAACTATTGAAACTCAAATGTTTATTATAGGGCCCGAGCCGCTGACAGCGTCACAGCGAAGGACCTATTGCATTTCAAATGTTTATTATTAGGGCCCGAGCACTGACAAACGTCAGAGCGGAGGACCTATTGAATTTCAAATGTTTATTATTATTAATTTTTTCGCGTTATTTGTTGTCATTGCATGGACAAACGAGGTCCTTGAGATAAGCTTACACCATTCAAAATTTCCACACCTTTTCTCTCCTCCACATCTGATTGGGGTGTCAGAAAAGTCGAAAAAATTTGCTTGATAGCACCCCCTTTGGATGTAAAAGTTATACGTTTTTGCCACCTATGTCCGATTGACTTGAACACTTGACTTGGCACACATGTCCGGGTGGACCTGCGCTGCAAAAAAAAACCCGAATAGGACCCTTAAGCTCCGCCCACTTAGATTTTTCGCCATTTTGAATTTTGTGAAAAACACTTTTTTTTCCAACTCCTCCTAAACGCTAGTTCCGATTCTTACGAACTTTCTGTGGGTCATTGTTGGGGCAATGTGATCAAACGATATCTTAAACTTTCTTGATATTGCATTGCGTTTAGAAGAGACGAAATAACCTCTTTTGGTGTGGCTCAATACGTCAGTACCCATAAATTCCAACTCACTTGACCGATCCTCACAAACTTTATAGCATATGTCAATAAACATATGCTCGCAGCTTTAATTTATTTATATCCTCCTGCCGCGATTGTGGAGGTGTCGCAGTTTCCACATGGGTTAGAGAAAGGGCTACAGCAGGGACAAAAATAGGGCAAGAAGTGCGTTTAATTTGTCAGTTTTAGTTTCAGATTTGCGGACGTCACTTCCCGCTTAATTTCGCGGGTGCCGCGACCAGATTTGCATCCGTCACTTCCGCCAATTGCTTAACGTAAGTGTTCCATTTGAGACAGCGCTTATCAGCGACAGAGTGCACTACAGGTGTTAGTGCACTGTATTGGAGTGCACTGTATTGCAGTGTACTTTGTGAAGTGTTCAGTAGTAGACACGGCCCATGTCTTCCTCGCTCCTCTCTTGAATGCCCACGAACGTGAAAAGGCTGCGCGCGTGAACGGGTGCGCACGGGCATGAACTGCCGCTAGTGCGAGTGAATGGCCGCTCTAACGTGTTATTATGGTCGCGCGCATGCGTGAAGGCGTGTAGGTTACTTTGGTTACAGACGTCAGGATTAACAGCTCCACTGACACTCACGTTCACATTCTGAGGTTTAACAGATGGTGTTGTAGACACTGCAACACAATAATATCAGTGGTCACATCGATTGAGACTGTGGATCAATGGTTTGCAAGTCCGTCTTAGAAGCAGAAGATCAGTGGTTAGAAACCCACCTTTGCTAATTTTGATCTTTTTTTTATTTTTTCTTATGCCAGACTGGATACCCTGGCGGGCCGGGCCGTATGTTTGACACCCCTGATTTAGATGATGCAGTTTTCCTTTCAACTTTTCCAATTATACATTAAAACGACAAGGATTTTCAACAGTTCAGTTGAATACTTTTGAACTGTCACACTTTTCAGCCGGTATTTTGCCTTTTCTATATTTTCAGCAATTATTTTCTATTTATTTAGAAATAGAAAATTCTATAATTAATTTATTCCGCCATATTCATATATATTCAGCTATTTTTATATATATTCAGCTATATTTGCGGATGGACTTAGTGATGGACTTAGTGGAGTTAGCTGAAGGATGCACGGTGCATACAACATACATGCATGGTATTACGATTAAATGGATTACATTCAATCAGTATTAAATTATTCCTGAGAAGGAGACATCTCTGACTACACAGTCACAATATATAGCATCAATGTATCAATACTACTGCTCAGATTTCACAAATACTGCAAATTGTGTGTACAAAAATAAAATGTTATATTATACATTGTCGTCTGCAGTAATATCTCTTCCTACACATTAATTTTACATACTCAGAAAACTTTTGTTTGGTACAGATCCCCAAATAACACCATAATAATTGATATATCTTTTTTAATGAAAAAGAGACTAATGATGAATATAAAATTCCTTCTAATGTTGCAAAACATTTAGCAATTGCAATATCAATCCAAATAATCCCAATTATTTTTCTAATCGTTCAGCACTATTATGCACACTGGGCTTAAACCACTGGAACGTTGTACTGTAATAGTGATCAACGCCATGAATGAAGCTTTAAACTAGTCGAGGCATCCTTCCTACAATTATGAAATAAATTACATCTGGGGAAAGTCCTTGCTGGCAGGATGTTTGTCGAATAATTGTATTGATCTCTCATCTTGAACTGACAGATCAGTCCTGTCTGTCCCTCTCTGTCAACTGAACTGATATCAAACAATGAAGGTATTACTGAAGTCTCCTCCGAGTAAATGTGTGGTGTGTGTGCGCGCGATGCTGTTTGAGCACAGTGAGATTATGGATCCAGGTTATTGTTCCTGGTCTCATGAGGTCACATCCCTCTGGATTCTGCACATCCCCTATTGCCCAGGGACCCGGCTATCATGATGGCCACAGCTCTGCCATTGAGCCCCTGGCCTTTAATCACTGATGGCTGCCCTGAATGCTGTGTGCAAGTAATAAATAGGGCTGGACCTAGACCCACAAGGTAACTGGTTGTCACCCTTCTGGTATGAGAATCGTGTTCATAATGGTGTCCCTTGATCTGTCTTACCAAAGAAAAGAATGGAGTATATTGGGCTGGATTCACAAACAGCGCATAAGTAAAAATCTGTTACGGGCGTTTTACGTACTAATCCAGGATTCATCAATATTAATAAAAGACATTTAGAACTGCTTCAGACCATGCGTAACTACAAATAATAAAAACCCACCAGCTGTCTAAATGTAAACGAATACCTTTTGAATAGAAGCATCTCGTATTACAACCCATTTATTTAGAAAGCTTTAATAGACAATATTTAAAAAAAATTAATTACTGTGTGAAGAAATGCGATAAATAATAAATTGACACTCTTTCATCCTCATCAAATATTGTCCTCACATTTTCCAATGAAATTTCTTATGATGCTATCACACACAAAAAAGAAAATATGATTTGATGTTATTGTCGTTATATAAATGTAATGTATGGTGCTGTTAGATTGCTGTGAGGCCATAATGTTAATACAGCAGTGAAAATGTTGTTTTTGACAGGCTTGATTAATTTTAGAAAATGATGATTGCGAGCAATAACAAAAGCAATGAAAATGTAGCACAATTATGAAAATACAAGAATATTAACTAGTTGTAAAAATAGACTAGATGTGGCACTACTTACCAGATATGATGAAATAATTCATCCATATTATTTTTTTTTTGTGATCAAATTGTTATTGACAGTGAAGAACGGGACAAAAATCCTTTATTAATCCCACAGTGAGGGAAATAATCTCTGCATTTTACCCATCCTTAGTCATTAATGAGCTTTGTGCTGCTGTGAAGCAATGGGGCATCAGTGTGTTGCTCAAGGACACTTCAACATGAAACTATGGGGAGATCACAGGCATCCAACCGGCTTCCTTTGTAATTTTTTTTTGCCAAATATGAGTTATTTTTTGCACATATATAACTTTATTTGCATTGTTTTAACAAAGTGATTGCACATGTCATTAGTTTTTGTCTGATGGAGCAATCTGGTTTACATGAAAGGGATTTCAATTTTCTTTAATCTATTAATTAAAAAAGCACGGATGGAGGAGTCTCAAAGTTGAACCATTTTGTTCCGATGTTGTTGGGGCACTGGGGCCCGAACATTTTGCTTCCTCCAAAGTGGGGCATGACAGAAAACATTTGAGAACCACTTGTATAACCTGACAAGGACCCAACATTTGCAAAGGTGCTTAGAAGATGAGGAATGAAAGTATGGGCTTTGTGAACATACAATAAAATGTTGTCATAAGGAAATTATGTGACTGGTGTCATTGAAAGTTATTGGAAAGATAGATGGATTTTCTCTTACAGTTTGAGCAAGTGATTTAAGTGATAGAGCAAATAGAAAGGGGCTAAATGGGTATCCTTGATGACAAGAACGTGTGAAGTGAAATTGAGGAGAGGCAATCCCATTCGTAACTGTAGTAGCCGTGGGATTTTTATAAAGTAGCTGGATCAATTCAATAAAGTTTGTCCCCAATCCTAATCTTTCCAATACTCCCCATAGATAATCATTCAACGCTATCAAAGGCCTTCTCTGCATCTAAGCTAAGAAGAGACATGCTATCTTTCACCACATCAATAATATGCAAAAGGAAACGCATTTTATCAGAAGCCAGTTGTGTCTTAATGAAGCCCGTCTGGTCACAGTGAACTAATTTAGTCATATGAGGTTCAAGGCTAGATGCCAAAAAGCGTGCCAACTTTTTAATCTTGGCAGGAAGGATAAACAGGGGTTTGGAGTTGCTGCATATAATCGGATCTTTTACCTGGTTTAGGTAACATGGCGTTAATGTCTTCTAAAAAAAAAAAAAAAACATTTCAATAGAAGAGTTGATCCTATTCAATAGAAACTGGCCTAACAGATCCCCCAAAAAAAGTTAAATAAAATTTGGAGGAAATACCATCTCATGCTGGTGATTTCCCACTTCATCTCTGCAATGGCATCTTTAAGTTCAGTCAGAGTGATTCGGGCCCCTAAGTTATTGCACTCCTCCAGAGAGAAAGTTTTTGTAAAAAAATTCTAAAACAACTCCTTAATAAAAGTACGTCGTTGTTGTCGTCGTTCCGAGTCAATCATGGAGACTAACTAGTTGACATTGGTATTGTTCTTAGATAGTTCTTACATCTGACGTCTTACTCATCAGATCATTAGCCATTCCAACCCAAATCCCACACTTGTCTATTTAAGACAAAGTGTGAAGCGAGTGAGAGCAAAAGTCTAAAGCAGCATCTTCTTTGTTCTGTCACTTGACTGTCTCTTGAAACTCAACCGATATGATTGATATGACACCATATATAAGATAATTAATATGGGCAACTTGTAGAATATCATGAATCGCACAATTTCAGTAATTATTCCCAAAATGGTTTTAAGTAAATCTGGACTAACAACATTCATACACTGATGGGAGGGGCTACTGTTCCACCTGCCCATCAAGACAATCTTAACGTCACACATTCCTACACTGAAGCCACAGCTACAATTTACAAGTTATTTGGGGTTAAGTGTCTTGCCCAAGGACACATCGATTATAGACTAACAGAGCCTAGGATCGAACCGACTATCATATTTCCTTTGACATTTCCTTTGACATGATACACAATTTTCTTAAAGCAAGAAATTACTTTTTGAACGTATCTCAGAAAACACTAATTACTCGACAAGATATATATGGCAATTAATGCGATGTGAAACACTTCAATGTCTTTAAGCATTTATTAAACAAACACATGGATTAATTGAATTGAATCAGACATCTCTTTCACCACAAATAGTTAAGAGGTCTGACTCAGAAGAAAAGTTTAACAGTCTTATATACATTACCAGTAGGCGTACAGAACCTGAACACCAAAACTTCCATTCTTGATACACTATCCCACATATAGGAAAAAACAGGTATTTATTGTATTAGTGTAACATGTTATATCAAAAGTACTGGCATAAAGCGGAACCGAAGCTTTTCTCATGACGTTGCAGTGCAGCTTCTCCTCAGTTGAATAAAGTGAGCATGCAGCGTCAAGCATTAAGTCTGTGTGCAGAGCTCAAATAGCTCACTAGGTGTTTGTGTGAACAGCTCACTGTGTGTGTGTATGGAGAGCTCACTGTGTGTGTGTGTGTGTGTGTGTGTGTGTGTGTGTATGTGTGTGTGTGTGTGTGTGTGTGTGTGTGTGTGTGTGTGAGAAGAGCTCACACGGTGTGTTTGTGAAGAACTCACCATAGCTCAGCTCAGCCTTGCTGGTGAAAACCGTTTGGCTTGTTGTCATGCTGGAGTCCACCACGAAGGGATAGTGGGGTTCCGCCAGGGGGAGCTCCTCCTTTGCCCTTAGCTGACACAAACCTCCACCTGTTGCATTGTTTGGTCAATCAAATGTTACTGAGCCCCAGAAGAAGCCAAACCTTGATCCCATGCCCTCCCGACTCCCTCCTTTTCAGAAGCTTTTGACCTAGTGTGAATCAGAGAGGGAGGGATGTCACAGCTTAGATGCCATCAGTGAGGAGGATTTGTAGGTTTTAAGTCTCTGCTCTTTGGCCTCCTCACAGTAGGACTTCCTGGGGGCATGGGGCTGCTCCACGGCACAAAAGTGAAACCTGCCTGCTGCAACAATGACACTTTTAAGGCCTCCAAAGACATTGAACTTAGTTGGAGCGGTGAGCTGATCTCATGGTGTCCGGTGTGAAGTCATGCATTGAGAATGAGAGGATGCACAAAGACCTGCTGACACAGTGACACATAACATCACGACCCAGAAATGACTGAGGGAGGTGACATGCAGTTTAGTGATTCTGTTTTTTATCCACGAGGTGTTGGTTCTCTGCTTGTTCGTAAAGGAATAGTTCAACAGAATAAATGAACAAGAGACATCACCACTGTTCATCTACCGACATCCTCCATTTCTTGTTTGTTAAAGTCATCAACAGGAATGTACAAAAGACAGTTGGTGGTTTTAATGGGACTTATGTTCAAACTCTGGGAAGAGTCATGTCACTGAAAACAATGACATTCAACAAATATTCTTACTTGAATATGCCTCTAATATTACATTCATATACATGCACACTGTCAAACGCCACAGTCAAACGCCATACAGTATGTCCTACAGCGACACCATGTAACTTAACATTTTCCTCATTTTCCATGTAGCTCATGTGCTGTTCCCTGTCACTATTCTTCAGTTTCACAAAATACAAATAAAATGACCAGACAAAATGTCTACTAGTTGGTTCGTGTGCAACACAGAGCTGACCATGAACAGGCAAGAGGCTGCAGTAAAAAAAACAAACAGACGATCACACTCTTCCTCAAGGACAGTATCCATCACTGAACTCCCTATAAAAAATAGTTCCCGCACTTATCTCCTCCTGAAGCTACAATTATTAATATGTTTCTTTTGACAGAGCCAGGCTAGCAGTTCCCCCCTGCTTTATGTCCTCATGCTAAGCTAACCATTTTCTGACTCTGGAAGGATGTTGATCTTGTCATTGGATTCATGGGGAATGAAGCGGCATCATTTTTCAAAAAGATGTCTTACCACTTCTCAGCACTGTACCTTGCATCACCTGCTTTCCATCCTTGAGCAGCTATAGGCTCTGACGTAATGCTAAACTAAAGATGTCATTTACAGTCAAAATTGCCAGCTAATTACAAATGACTTCACTATTTCTCTCTTGTCATAATGAAGTAATATTATTATCATCAAACCATTATTGGGAACTTTGTTATCCACTTATCTATTTAAATGGCATAATGGTCAAAATGACATTTCAGCTTCTTCCACTTGCCGCTTTGATGACACTATCATTATTATTATTAATTTATGGGTCTTCATTGGTCCATAACACCAGGACAATGAAATTGAAAGCCCCCTGTCCACAGCGGTGCAATAATGGCTCCTTATCCAATGGGAATTGAATGGAGGATAGCATCCCTGAGAAGCCTATTCTCTGGCCTAACCGGTCTCCCCCCCCCACGCACTGCACCACCGCCCCCCAGCCCTATTCTTCAAACAACACTGTGACTGACAGCTCCCTTTCACGGGACTCCGACTGGCAAGGAAAGGGTTTAATTCCAAACCATTTTGTAGCATGGCATGATAAAGACTCAGAGCCGAGCACGGCTGAGATGGACCGACGTTCGTTGGATGAGAGAGGATTTAGTTTGAGTTTAAACTTAAAACTCAGTTTTATATATTTCATGAGAAAAGGCACCTTTAAGCCGTAGTGGTGTCCTGTAACAGTTCTGATGTAGTTTGATTAATCTAATGGGCACTTTCTACCTCACTACATTTACATGACAACCATAGAAGCAGCTGTCCCATTGGGAATTAATTACAGTAGTTCAGATTAGCTTCACTTTGGCTAACTGCAACATGTAAATGATACTCACCTAATAATGCATCAATAATAACGTATCACATATCATCATATAAATCTCTGGAAAAGAAATACATTTTTTATTTGATTATTTTACACTTTTCGTACTTATATTGTACTGATTGCAACTAGAGTATTTTTATTTTTGAAAGTTTTTATTTTTTTATTTGGAATGCTGAACGTTTACATGTGTACTTCAACAGGAGGAGCCAGGAAACTATGACATTAAATAACTGTATGTGTGTGTGTGTGTGTGTGTGTGTGTGTGTGTGTGTGTGTGTGTGTGTGTGTGTGTGTGTGTGTATATTGAAAACTACCCATTCAAACTATGTTAACAATTATATCTCTTTCATTTGATCTGTCTTTATCGATCTGGCACTTACTTTATCAAATTTCTAAAACCTTAAAATAAATTAAATAAAAGAGTAAAATTAATATTTGCATGCATTAAAGTTCTGATAAACAAACCAGGAGTCGGAGCCACCATAACACAAAAGAATAAAATCTATATAAAATCTGCCTATGAATTATAGAAACCGTTGTTGAGAAAATTGTAAACTATAGTTTGACAAAATAAACCTAATAAATAGAAACCGGAATATAAATACAAAAGTTACAAATTAATAATGGCCGTCTCCGTGACAAATAAGCAAACCATAATTTGGGTTTATTGTAGTTTGGTTGAAAGCCTCAATAAGATTCGTAAGCAGACCTTATGGTGTCACACGAGCAGCGACTCGCTGCTTCTCCTACTTTAATAATAGGAAGGAAGAAACAAAGCATTTTGTCCATTTTTTAGATTGGTTTATTGATCAATAAAGTAGGTGATGGAAACAATCAGCTCTACTTAAATCTGTCCTTCAAATATGCGAGACAAGACCAAATCACTAATGTCCCCACTCAGTGGATGATATGTCACCATTGTGTCAAAGTCATCACAAACAGATTGTGATTGATGGGTGAACCTCATCGTCATCAGCCTGCGTGACCTACATCCCTTGGTGCCGCCCTCCGACCTTTGGCCCTGTGCTGTAACATGTTCTGTTCACCGGCCACTTCCTTCCTCCTCGGCACAAAGCTGTTGTCAAGCTCAAGGGATCGCTATGCTGAATGAATCCAAGTTAAGAGGTGGGACGGACCTTCAGCACGGGCGGATTAGACCCATTTTGACTATTCGTTGAGAGCGGAGGAAGAGGCCGATTGATGGAGAAGGCAAAGTAAGGAAAACAGATGGTGGAGAGGCCCTGTGTGTGCGTGCGTGCATGCATGATGTAATCAGTAGGCTTGGCCCGGAAGGGAACATGGTCAATACTGAAAAAAGACAAAGGGTTCAGGGAATAATAAATCTGCACTGTTACAAGATTCAGTTCACCAGCAAGATGAACAATCCTTTTCCTCTCTGGTTTTACCCCACAACCCTCCCCTATTCCCACCCAGTCAGCTTTTGCCAGCAAACCTAAGAGACAAGGAATTTTTCCTCCTTTCATAATTGGAGGAAGGACCAAGTAGAAAGGGCCAAACGGAGCAGCGGAGGCAGTGCGGGCCTGAGAAAAGGAGCTGTTTACCCTGCACTTGGCTTCTGTCAAGGCCTCCTGATCTCCATCTCCTCCACTGACCCCACCACTTCCAGGAAACTACCCCCATCCATTGGCCTTTCTCAGCCCGCTTAGGTGTAAAGAGCACCCCATCCTCACCCTTTTCAGTGCCCGTCCTGGCCTCATCCCCCGGGTGTCACCTCTGTTACCCAATCTCCTTCCGGTAATGATGGGAGCAGGGATGCACCTGTCTTGACCCGTCTAGACAACAGCGCCTCGCTGTCTTGTCCTCAAAGGGGGAGTAGAGGCGATGGTTTTGGCAGAGAGGTGGGGAGGGTATGCTCAGGTTAAAAGTCAGAGTTGGAGGGCGAGGTTTGTTAGTGAGGACGGAGAAAACGCAGCGGAAATAAGAGGTCGCCCCACTGACCCACACAGAGCCCTGTGGTGTAACAGGGCTGACCTCATCACAGACTCCTTTTCTACACATCAGATGACTCTTTCTGTTATGGTTGCCATGGCACTGTCACATGTGCCATCTTACATTTGGAAATGTATTTTTATTATTATAGGTTAGTAGTTTTTTTCTATATCTCAGCATGGTCTACTTGTGTTTATCAACATTCAGAGGCATTTGAGTTCGTACAGGAACATTGTGGTGATGCGAGGAATGCCATGAGAACCAGACCAGACCTCTCAGACTACCAACAGCTCAGTCTGGTCTCCATGTTCTTCAGGTCCCTCTGGCTCGCTCTGAGTCTCACCTCAGCGAGCTCCTTGATGGGGTGTGCGACAGCATGAGCGACTACGCCCTCCATGTGGACCCCGACACCCAGCACAAACAGTATAGGAGATTTGCTCCCAGGAGCAGCGGGGCCACCGGGGACTTCCCTGACTTCAAAAACTTCCAGTTCGATGGACCCGAGGCCTCCAATGCCCTGAAATTCGCAGTGAGTGCAAACATGCAGAATTCCAGTTTATTTGTGATAGCACTGTAATGTGGACTAGAGTCGTACGTGTCGGTCGGAGGCTTCTGCAGAGCCGGACTGGTGTCTCCAGCTTAAGTCTTTCTAAAGTCTTTAACATTAATTTTTGCTCTACTCTATTTTGTCTATTTTTTATGTTTTTTTATATGTGTGTGTGTGTATATGGTGTATATACGGTATATATATATATATATATTAGGGCTGGGCAAGTTAACGCATTAATATCGCATTCAATAACGCATTCAATCGATTAACGGTGTTAATTATTTGATCATGCGTTAACTGCATTTTTAAAAAATAAAAAATTTGGGGGGGCTTTTACTTTTAAGGCGAATAATTTTGGTCCGCTCTTCCGCTTCCGTAGCATTACCGGACTGTTTGCCGACTTAAGCCCAACGTGAAAGCACGTATTGTTCTGTAGTTTCTGTCCTCAACGAGCACCGTGCGAGCGAGTCGCCTCTCAAAGCGGTCAGACTACACGCAGCTTGCGCTGCAAGCTCAGCAGACCCGGATTGAACATGAATCGCGCATGCGCAAAGCCGCCGCTGATACCTGTCAGCTGTCCTTCACATCTCCACCTCATTCAACCAGACGTCAGTGCACTTGTTCAAGCCAACACAGACCCATTTTGACTATTCGTTGAGAGTTTTCACAGTAAGAAAAACTGAACAGAAGACATGAAAAGCACTTATTGCTTTTGTATAAAGTAAATCAATGTCTGGTCTTTAACATCTTTAAGGTAAGCAACAGACTGAACATGGAAAAAAGAAGGAGTGGTTTGTCCCTCACACTGACCCTTGCTACTGAACAGTACCTGTTCAGAAAAAAAAGAAGAAAAAAATTATGAACTATATATGTACTTGCTGTTGCTCCAGAGTGCTGTTATATTGTTCTGGTGACATTACTTTAAAATAAAAGCGTGCAATACACTACTTTTTTACTTCATTGTTGAATTTGGCGCATAATGCGATTAATCGCAGAAAAATCATGCGATTAATCGCGATTAATTTTTTTCAACTTGACCAAGCCCTAATATATATATATATATATATATATATATATATATATATATATATATATATATATATATATTTCTATTTATATATATAAATATTATATATATATATTACAGCTGTGAAAAATAATGCGTTAAAGCGCTATGATTAAATTAATGCGTTAATTTTTTTAACGCATGAGCAGAATGAGCTAATATATACCTATTGAACTATTTCCGCTCTAATTCAGCAAGATATATATATATATATATATATATATATATATATATATATATATATATATATATATATATATATATATCATATACACTCTGCGGGAAGACTTTGTCCTTTCACCAGCACAACCAGTGAAGCACGTTGGTCGGCGAGGAGCGTTCAAGTGGAATGCGTCAAACCAGCCTCACTGAACAACGTAGACACCTCACTAAGTCTGCCTGTGACAAGCTGAGCAGCACAGTTGCACTCTGAAGAAACAAGTTTGGCATAAAACATCGCCGCATCAATAATCAACTGAAATTTCAGTGCCAAACTTTTTTTTTGGTAGTTTAGCACAACTTATTCTTTTTTTATGAACAAAAGATCGTGTAGATGCTTGACAGGGTGAGCGGGATGAAACGATAATGGGGTTCACCTGATGGCCTATAGTCGCATTGTTTACAACAGCAGCCCAATGTATAAATGACAATGTATATATCCGTCTTTTATCATAAATCTTTATGTTTTTACTAGAGCTGTGAAAAATAACTCCTTATCTCATTGTGATTAAATTACAGGATTTATGCGTTAATTTCTTTAACGCATTTAACGCATGCGCAGAATGAGCTTCCATTAGAGCGGAAATTCAACTATTTCCGCTCTAATGCAGTCAGACGTAGATGTCAGATGTTCACTCTGCAGGGAGACGTTGTCGTTTCACCAGCACAACAACCTTTAACATCTCAACGCGCAGCATGTTGGTCGGTGAGGGGCGTTCAAGAGGAATGCGTCAAACCAGCTTCACTGAACAACAGAGACCCCTCACTAAGTCTGCCTCTGACAAGCTGAGTAGCACAGTTGCGGAATATATATTGTTGAGGATGAGGGGTTCACCAAAGTGTTGCAAGTGGCAACGGGGGACCCGAGTGTCAAAGCACTGCAAAGACGCACAATCATGACAAAAAATTCACCAACTGTATAAGCTGGAAAGAACAAAACTGGAAATGACTTGGCTGCTACGGAACATGTGGCGCTGACAGGGGATCACTGGACTTCTGTGAGTAATGAGAATTACCTGGTCACCAGACGTCCTCTTTTTCCCACACATGTCTTTTTTGGAGACAAAAATGCGTCCGGCAGGGATTCCAAAACGTCCGGGATTTTGCCTCGTTGGATATTTGTTTTTCTCTGAGTCTTTCACTGACTAGTTATTACGCTCTTCCAAGTTTTGAAACGGTATCTTACGTTCATCTTCTTGCGCGAGCTCTAACTGTAGAGAGAACTGTTATTGGTAGACTGATCTCAAGGTTGCCAGATGCACGATAATTATCCTCCAAATACAACCATTTGAGCCTTTGATATGATACTACGCCATCACCAATCTGGCAACACTGAGCACCTTGTCACCTACACTCGCGACGAATATCCTGTTACGCTCTGAAGAAACTAGTTCGGCATAAAACATCGCCGCATCTATAATCGACTGGAATTTCAGCGGCAAACTTTTTTTTGGTAGTTTAGCACGACTCGTTCTTTTTTTTATGAGTTTGGGTAGATGACTGTGGCGCGGGATGAAAACGATAACGGGGTTCACCTTATGGCCTGCAGCTGCATTGTTTACAACAGCAGCCCAATGTATAAATGACAATGTATATGTCCGTCTTTTATCATAAATCTTTGTTTTTACAAAAATATACAGAGAATCTCGTTAATATGTGATTAATCATGATTAATCCACAGAAACCTGTGATTAATCTGTATAAAAATTTTAATCATTTCACAGCCCTAATGTGTGTGTGTGTGTGTGTGTGTGTGTGTATATATATATATATGTGTGTATGCAGTGTTTCCCCTAGGTTTACAGCTTCAAAAAATAATTGCAAACACTTTGAACAATGAAATTGAAGAACTAGAAAATTTCGCAAGAAATTTTGAAAGTGTGGCTACTACTGCCGTAAGACGTCGCAATATATAGCTTTTGTTTCTGACGCCCGTCTCTCCTCCAAAGCACTTGAGTTGGTTCGTGTGTTAAACTGATTGGCTGATATGAAGCACCTGTGTGCTGCCGTCGTCATGGTGACTAAGTGAGCGCCAGCAGACTGATTAGAGGCAGAGTGGACTGTGGATTTAAGGAAATAAACTACTGAACGTCCTGAACACACACAAACGTATATGAAATATCATATGACCCTGTTAATGATCACAGTGTTGACAACTACACAATATTAAACACACGTAAACGTCTTTGTGTGTGTGTGTGTGTGTTTGTGTGTGTCTGTTTGTGTGTGTGTGTGTCTGTTTGTGTGTGTGTATGTGTTTGTGTGTGTATGTGTTTGTTTGTTTGTTTGTGTGTAAGTGTCTGTGTGTCTGTTAAACTGCCCTAACGAGAACACCTGTGGGTCGCTAGATCAAAGGTTGCCATGGTGATGACTTCAAAGGGACTTCCTTACGCTGAGCTTAATAGACCTAAATGCTGTGGAACTCCTTTCAAACTATTTTTAAAAAATAGTACTTTAAAAGCTACTATGGCTTCGATATCGCATATTGAGCGTTAGGAAGACCTGATAAATAGATACTGTGACTGGTGAGTCTGTACGATAAAACATGTGTCTGTACGGGCGATTTACAAATCAGGTATGAGCTTCAGGGGAGAAGTGGTTTTGGAGGGAGATTTAACATTGCGGCGGATGGCAGAGCGAGGTGGACTTGCTCTCACATTCAGTCCGATTTCAAGACATCTGAATCTGTTGGATTCCTATCGACCGCAGTTTATGACAGAAGACAAGATTTCCAACGTTTTGAGCTATAAATTATGCCCAAAGAGTACACGGTACGGAGTTTACGGCAAATTAAAAAAAAAAATTCCCACAAGAACTGACGTCGCTCTGCCCTCTCAGTATGACATCACGCACTCTGAGCTGCGCAATACACACTCATGTAAAAGAGAGAAAAGGCGGGAAAAAAACATAAAACTAAAACAATAATTACATGAACACTGTACTAGCTATCAAAAAATGTCCAATTAGGCAAATGAACTCAAGCCTTTTGTCGACGTTTTAAACTTTAATTCATTTCTCTACCTCCTATTATGGCGAGTCACTATGGGCACAAAGATGAGTGTTTTTTTGCTTTTTTTGCGGCGAAACCCCATTCAAAGTCAATGGGAAAATTTCTCGCGATTTTCGGGAAAACGGCCGGGCGAATCTCTTAGAAAAGTCATAGCTCACGATTCCCGTGCAAGCCGCACGTTTTGATGTATTTTGACGCATGTGCTGGCAACGCTGTGGGAGGAGTAGCGGTCCAAACTTTTGATAATAATAAGCAACTAGAAAGAGCATTTCCTGCTGAAAATGCGTTGGAATGCAAAAAGCTGAAGCTTATAGCTGAAATATTTGAAAGAAATAGCTGAGTATAGCTGAACATAGTGGAATATAGCTTAAATTAGCTAAATATAGCTAAATATATTTGAAAATGAAAGAATAGCTGAATATATGTAAAAATAGATGACTATATTAATATAGCTGAAAATAGCGGAATAGATGAATATATAAATAAATAGCAAATCATTATTGAAAATATAGAAAAGGCAAAATACCTGCTAAAATTTTACAGTTCAAAGTCATTTAATTGAACTGTTGAAAATCCTTGTCGTTTAAATGTATCATTGGAAAAGTTGAAAGGAAAACTGCATCATCTAAATCAGGGGTGTCAAACATACGACCCGGCCCGCCACAGTGTCCAGTCCAACAGAAGAAAAAAAAAAGTTTTTTTGAAAAATTGAAGTCTGCCATAGGTGGGGTTTAAACCACTGACCCTTTGCGTCTAAGACAGAGTTGCTAACCACTGATCTACAGGTGCAGTTGGTGAAACACCTGATATTATTGACTCTCTACAAAACCATCTGTCAAACCTCAGAAGGTGAACGTCAGTGACGCTGTTAATCCTGACGTCTATAACCAAAGTGACCTGCACACACGCGCGCACACACACACACGAACGTGCACGCGACCATAATAACACGTTAACGCGGCCGTTCGCGCGCGCACGGCCGTTCGCGCGCGCACGGCCGTGCACGCGCGCGGCCGTTGAGGCGCGGGCGCACCCGTTGGCGAGCGTTTACACGCGCGGCCGTTTCACGTTAGTGGGTGTTTACGTGTGCTGCCGTTCACGCGCGAGCACGGCCGTTCATGTGCGTGACCCGTTCGCGTGTGCGGCCGCTTACGTGCCCACAGACCAAAGGGCTGCTGCTGGGGACGGACCTGCTCTCCCATTCAGTCGGACTTCAACACGTCTTAACTCTTGGATTCCTATCGACCGCAGTTTACGGCAGAAGACAAGATTTCCAACGTTTTGAGCTATAAATTATGTCCAAAGAGTATACGGTTTGGAGTAGAGAGCAAGTTTAAAATATCTGTATCGCCAAGTGCCCACGCTCTGGAGTATGACGTCACCGCTGTGAGCTGCCCAACACACAATAATGAGAAAGGCAGAAAAGGTGCGGAAAAAACATAAAACGAAAACGCCTACAGTTAAAACACTATAGGAGATATCAAAAAGATGAGTTATACAATAACAGCTAAACGTTTTGTCAACATTTTAAAGGTGGAATGGTGTCTCTAGCTGAAGGCATGACAGAGCCTTTCCCTTTTGAAGTTGAAGAGTTGAAAGCGGATTTGAAGATGTTCTTCATTGGAAACCATTCTTTTTTTTTATAAAAAGCTGAATAATTTTGAAAATTGAGAAAATATGAAAAATGTAAATATTTAATATTTTAAATATTGTCTCAAGCTCAACGTATGAAGAAACTGTAAACGTTTGAAGTTGGAGATGATTTGAAGATTTCCCCATTGGGTCCCATTAAAAAAAAAAACATAAAAAGCTTAATAATTTGGAAATTTGAAAAGTCAGAAATATGAAAAGTCATAGCCATTGTCTCCTTAAGTAGCTGAATATTTGAATAATTGAACTTTTTTCTGTAACTGGAAATATGAAGGACTAGTTACGGTCCAAAATACGGATGGAAGAAACAGTTTAATAAAGATTTGAAGAACAATAGTTGGAATGCTTGCAGCATTCCAACTAATAAGCCCGCAGGAGAACATGAAGTGTGCTTGCAGCATGGGGTCTATGACCCCATGCGGCTGAAGCCA
>NW_027175832.1:12451553-12589053 GCF_023055335.1 Clinocottus analis | reverse complement strand
AATGAATTTCATTATCGATCCATTGTGTCGCGCGATTATTACGCCACTCAATAAGTCGCTGGGATGTTTGAGTTAGATAACGTCTTTGTTTTCAAATACCGCGGTGGCTTCAAGAGAAGCAATGTGTAAACATCTTTTTTGAGGTGCAGAATGCTAACCTGCGTTCAACCGTTCAATTTAATGTGGCTTCATGCAGAGGAAGTGTTGCTGCGATTTGTAGTTCGATATCTAATTACCAACCTTTGTTTAGGTAAAGTGCAGTCCGTAAGTTATCCGTTGATACATTGAGTGGTTACTTCTGGAATTATCATCGCTTGTTTTCTGAGTTCTGAGTGTGTATGTCCATTAGTATGTGAGTGTGTGTTTGTGAGTGTGCATCTTCATGAATGTGAGTGTGCGTGTGTGTCTGTGAGTGCATGTCTGTGAGTGTGTGTCTGAGTGTGAGTGTGTGTGTCTGTGCATGTGCGTGTCTGTGAGTGTAGAGAACAAGTTCTGACGTTCAAATAAATCCTGATAAGTTTTCTGATTTTAATTTTTTTATTTTTAATAAATTCTTTATTGCAAAGATGTTTTGCACTGGAATTTGCACTGTCAGTTCTGTTTTTGTAATAAAAGGTTGCAAATTAATGCTGACCACAACAAGCTTTGGCGGCCATGTTGGGGTCCATGCATGGCATTGTTTCGTTGTGTTTTATGCCGCTGTTCTTAAGAAATGGCCATTATATCCTGAAGGAGACACAATTTCAGTTCAAAATGGTGTGCCTTGTGATTATTGTACTGTGTCTCATTGTTGGATGTGGGACTAATGATTCAGAATATGGGTTTGTCAGCTCAACAAGACAGGCTTGTACTTCAACTTGTCCAGCTTCTCAAATAATGCATCTAACTTACTTTGGCTTCACTCGGCGTATCAGCGTAAGGACTGTTCTCATGTGTTTCTGTTGATACATCGGGTTGTGGGTACGTTTCCATTGACACACTCGTCAATAATCTTCTTTTGCTTTTCCGCCAAGCAAAAGTCAATGTCTTTCACTTGCGCAAAATGAACTGTCGATGGAAACTTGGGAGGAAGCGATGAACATGGCAACTCCGTCGGGCGATGTCTGCCTTTACTCTGTGATTCATTTCAAGGTAAAATAAAATACTGGCTACATGGGAACAGCACTTAGCACAGCAAGCTGAACAGTCACTGCTTGTCCTCCTGAATGAGCACTGAAAGCAGCTTCATCCAGACACACGTCCTGGAGCCGGAGCTGTGTGGGACTACGGTTAATAGTATGAACCCAGACACGGAGCGCTTGATGTTCCGACGTTTGTGTTATTTCCACAACAAGTATAATGCAGAAATAGTTGTTGTCCCATGGTCGATAGCAGAAATGAAAACTGTTTTACAGCAACCTGACCGGGCTATGTGATGGTAACTAGGGGTACAGGGACTCAAGCCTTTCCACCGCAACTGGTTGCGAAAAAGCGAAAAGCGAATTAACCACATAAAGTGTCGAGTGAGTAAAATCAGGCGAAAAAGCGTTGCGCTTTTGGTGTGAATACGGCATAAGCCTGCAGACTTTTGTACGCTTTGAAACTTTCCTGTGTGCAAAAACTTGTCTCCAGTACGCAAAATCAATTGCAAAATCCATTGCTTCCCCTAGCAGCAGGCTAACTAAGTGGACCCCAAGATGGCACAATTGAGATGCTGACATCACGTGAATACGCTCTATAGCGCCAATTGCATTCACTGTACTCCTATTAACATCATGCACGAATAGTAGAGGGATGTAGCTTCACCTTGCTCTCTGTTTGCCATCTTGCTCGAAATGTTGATGTTGTTCTTGTTGGTTGTTGTTGGTAGTGGTGAAGAGGTCAAGCGGAAATGGCTGTATCACCACTAGTTGTAATGAAAACAGCGCCACCTATCATATCAGATATGACATGCTTTCGGCCAATGATTCGATGTATTTACTGCCATGTTAGGATAAGAGCAGTTGACCCAAAAGATAGCATAGTCTGACTAAAGCAAGATTCAAATTAATACCATCATGGAAACGCACTGACTGTGAAAGAGTAATGAGACTAGAAAATAGAAAACATCCAGTATGAACCATGAGTCTACCTTCATGTTTCCACCAATTTTGCTGTGTGGTTTCCAGTCTGCATGGATGGGAGTACACATACGAGCTCATTTAGTAGCCACCTGACAGAACAAGGGTTACCAGCAACCCTGGCACATATTAAATGCTCATTTCCTTTCCTGTCCCACCCGACACCTCCTGCTCTTATCATTATATAATATATAATTCATATATATTAGTGTGTATGACCTTTTATTTGGTGGCGACTTTTTTTTTGGCCGGGTAGTGTATTTATATTTAGATACTCCTATATATTTGAATCTCGACTTTCAAGCTTTTGATTTGCTTGATCTATTTGGAGAGTGAGCTTTTGTTCCCCCCACAGAGTCATTCATAGAGAGGCGTTTGTGTTTATGAAATATGGAATATTTCTAGTAATATATGTAAAATCGGATATCTGCGCAAAATATATGCTTTTCCTGCTTTTCCATTATTAGCCGCTTATGCAGGGTCAGATCTTGGTGGCAGCAGGCCTAGCAGGCTGACCCAGGCTTCCCTCTTACCCGCAACACTTTCCATCTTATTCAGGGGGATCCCGAGGCGCTCACAGGCCAGCTTTGAGATATAATCCCTCTAGTTTGTCCTGGGTCGTCTTCGAGGCCTCCTACCAGTTAGCTGTGCCTGGAAAACCTCTAATGGGAGGCGTCCCGGAGGCATCCTGATTAGATCAGTGTTTTTCAACCTTTTTTGAGCCGCGGCACATTTTCTACAAGAAAAAAAATCTTGAGTCACACCAACAACAAAATAAGTTACAAAATGTCACATTGTAGCATAATACAGCATATGTGGTAGGTAATTATTGCGCTACCTACTGGCATGAAAGAGTATTTAATTACTTGGTCAGCCACTATATTGCAGGCTCAGACGCTCAACAATGGCACATTAGTTGTAGCAACTAAATAACTCCAAATTCTCCGAGATCTCTAAGGCTGAGCCCTACAGAGGAAACTCATCTCCTTACCCTATCTATAAGGCTGAGCCTGGCCCCCCGACGGAGGAAGCTCATCTCTGTACGGCTCAGCTCCCTCTTTACCAAGACGGTCCGGTGCAGCACCTGTTTTCCTGCTGCAGCCGCACCGATCCGTTTGTTGACCTCCTGCTCCATCTTTCCCTCACCTGTGAACAAGACCCCGAGATACTTGAACTCCTCCGCTTGAGAAATCCTTTTCAACCTGATCTCCTTCTCTCTCAGTGAAAAACACCTAGCTGTGGAGTGCAATGTCATTAAAAGATGTCCTTGTTTTCTTTGCTGGTATTGCAAACTAGTTGCATTTCACATTTATTGCAAATGGTATCCCAACCTGCGAGTGCAGATTATGCTATCTACAAAGATCTCTGCTGTCTATTAGGCAGTGTTTTGGCTGACTTAGCCATATTCATCCGGTGAGAGACTGGCGCTGTTGCAGGGAGGGTCTGGCAGGTGGGGATCCTCCAGGAGCACAGCTGCCCAGAGCAACCACTACTGGTGGGTTGAACAAGGCTGTTAAACTTGCCTTAGTTCCTTAGTGCCTTACTTCCTGAGGTCCTTACTGCCTTAGTTTTTAACTCAGAAGGTATTCTTTTACATGTTTTGGTTTAGGAGTAACTTTTTTTCCTTCGTTGATGATTTGGGAATTTATTTTTGTTTCACCATCTGATGATGGTGGACTGTGGCTAGGTAATAAGCGGAGCCGTCCTTCATTTAGAGAATCGGCAGATCGATCCCCGGCTCCACTAGTCCATGTCGATGTGTCCTTGGCCGAGACACTTAACCCCAAATGTCTCCTGTAGCTGTGCCTATGGTGTATGAATGTTAGCTCCTCTCATCCGTGTATGAATGGGTGAATGATGACATGTAGTGTTAAGGTGCTTTGAGTGACTTGTCGTGAGACTAGAAAAGATCTAAGCAAGTACAGGTACATTTATCAGACTTGCCACTCATGCGCAAAGCATCCTGGTGCATGGAGGCACAACAGGAGAGATCAGCTTTTCCAGTCAATATAGCAGCCCTGGGGAATTGATTTCTTCAACGAACTGCATTTACCATTATCACTGATTGGCCATTCACATGGAAGGTGACACGTTTTCAATAAGAGGAAGAGGTCGAGGTTGTGGTGGGAGGCCATCGCTGGTCAGTGATGAGAGGAACACCTCTGTCTCCTGCATGAAGGTGGACACACCTGTTGACCAGCATGTTGCTGTTTGTCTCATAAAGTTCTGCATGGACACTAAACATTCACTTGGGACATCAATAATGGGGTGTGCGGCTGTTCAATCCCGTATTCCTTACTGCCTCCAGAAGCAGCTCTGTTCATGAGAAATACTTGAAGAGTGACCTAATCTTATTCTGAATATTGAATATTGTGCAGAGCACTATTTTTCAAGCATATGTGTCATGACTGAGATGTATTATGACAGCCAATGATGACCTAGCTCGGTCTATCTGCTACTTTAGGAGACATACGCACAGCGTCTGCAGTCTTAACTTCTTGAGAATTCCTCAACTGTTGTTTTTCTGAGACTCAACATTCACTTGTTGAATAGAGAAACCTGGAGACAAAGTGTGATTTTGTGTTCTTGTATCCTTTTACTCTTATAGCATAAAGTTTGGTCACTGAGCTGCAGCATTAACTTGTATTCTAACAAGATTAAAATATATTTGTCCTGGAGATTAGCATAGTTAAGTCTCCCTCTTTTTCTGGCTTTTGGGGCAGCTGCAGCAGGCTTTGATCAGTGTTGCGCGGCGAGGCCCCGGCTTGGCCTGGCCATCCGAGGCCCGGGTGTGAAATTGGTCTGATGTCATCCCCCATTCTCCTCCTTCACCAGCTTTTAGCTGCCGTAATTATATTTCCGCCACAAAGCCCCCGTCCCCTTCATTCCATATTCCACGTTTGACTAGGAAGCATTTAGAGAACTATGGCTAAATTACTCAGTGGGGGGAAGGGGGACAGGACGGCCATCTTTTGTCTGATGGAGACACAGGGAACATCAATACTTTTTGATATGTACTTTTCTTTTCTCTGCTCGTCTGCCCTTTGCCTCTGCTTCTTGGAGGGGTGAAGTTTATGACAAGGAGATGGATGAACTTTGAGTAAATAAGATGGTTTTACTCCTTGATACCTTTTTATTAGCTAAAAAACAACAGGACATATTTAGCAGCATTTCTGTAGTCGAGACCCTTTATTGTATTGTTCCCGCTCTCTGTGGAGAATAAAAGCGTGCCTGCACATTGATTGTGTTCTTAGCTGTGACCTGATGAAGAGTATGTCTGATTGTTGTTGCTTCTTCTCCTTCTAAGCTTGGATTGTGATTGTAGAATGTAGGATCAGTATTTGAGTTGCAATGATCTCAACATATGTGCTGATGAAGACCATCAGTCGCAGGTGAAAGCATATCAAATTTGGTTATGATTATTATTCCCTTCGTAGTTTGAAGGAGAAGAAAGGACACACAGATGTAGTTTTAAAAGAACAACAAAAGTAGACTTAGTATTTGTCTTGGAAGTGTAATTATTCTGAAACTTTGTTCAGGTGAAAATGTAACAGTTGCGTACTAATAAATTATTAATAATCTTAATAATTTTAATAATCTTAATAATTAGAAAAATATTAGATTCTTTTGACAACTTGTGAGATAAAAAAAAAGAAGATGTTTTTTAGAGTAAAGAGCACATCGGCCTTTGATACCCAATGTAGAACTATGTGCACGTCCATTCTGGAGTGAGGAGCCTTCAGGTTGTAGTGCAGATAGATCACATGTCCCACCTTCATGAGGAGGCCGGAACACACGTCCCACCTTCAGGGGCGGACTGGGGGAAAAAAGTGGCCCGGGAGTTACTGTCAGACCGGCATACCTTATACACGACACGACTCAATGCATCACAGCTGTGTGTGTGAGTGTGTGTGTGTGTGTGTGTGTGTGTGTTTTGAAGGTGTGTAACAAAATAAGTTAAGTAACAGAACCTGAACTAACTCGTCAGCCGAGATGTAACATGGGAAAAAAAACAATATCAGTAAACTCCTTTAAAGGATTTACGTGTTGGTGCCATGCTGTTGAATCACGCTAAAAAACGGCGTCGTCTGCGAGTGAGTGATGCAGCGTTACCTTGGTATTGGGCCACACAGAAAGAATGAAGGGCGATTTTATTTTGAAAAATCACCAGATACCTCCGTCTGTGCGTCTGAGCCTCTTACTCTTGACACATGTGAAGAGGCTCCGTGAGAACGTTGCCCCAAAAATGAAACTTAAATGCACGTTTCAAGTCTGCCGGAGAGCCGGTGTTTTGGATTAAAATCAAAGCAGAATGTCCTAAAATCGCCAAAAAGCTCTGAAAACCTGCAAGCAACATCTTAACCATGAGTGTGAATACAGATCGCGATCAGTAGTGTTGCATGCTGGGTATGGTAACCATGAGTGTGAGTACAGATTGCAAGGAGTAGTATAAAAATCAGTCACTGCTTTCTATACTTTAGAAATGTAAGCTCTATGATGGAGGTGAGTTGGCCCCAACTGCATTGGCCCACTGGGAATCTCCCCGGAGTTCTTTATGGCCAATCCGCCCACGCCCACCGCCATGAGGAGGCCAGAGCACACGTCCCCACCCTCACGAGGAGGCCGGAGCGGACGTCCCACCCCCACGAGGAGGCCGGGTCACATGTTCCACCTTCATGAGCCAGACTTTTGAGTTTCATTATTTAAACTGTAACCATGATCTTTGACTTGCAGCATGCAAGCGAACAGGGAACAGATTAAAGGATTTAGTCCAAATAGTTTCATCCTGTTTCCAAGAGGTTGTATATGGAGGTTGTATAAGTCAGTGGTCCTCAACTGGTGGGTTACCTTTGCTTAGGATTTTTTTTTTTTTTTTAAATCCGGTGATTTTAGTTTGAAGGGACTTTTATGCATTGTAGTGTCATTTTTTTCGCCGGCTCATCCCTCAATGTTTTCAGCAGCTTGTTCCAGGATGGGTCAAACCAGGGGCATACCGGGGAAATCCCCGGTGGGCCGACGGGTTTGGGGCCAGCCGACCTCCATCACCAGCCGGCCCTCCCTCTGACATTGCCGGCACAACTACATTTTGCACTTCACAGAACACGTTAAATTGACATACACTGACTGATTTTTATACTACTCCTCGCGATCGGTACTCTCACTTATTGTTTCAACACCCAGCATGCAACACTACTGATCGCGATCTGTATTCACACTCATGGTTTGGATGTTTCTTGCAGGTTTTCAGAGCTTTTTGGCGATTTAAGGACTTTCTGTCTTGATTTCAATCCAGAAAACCGACACTCCGGCAGACTTGAAACGTACATTTAAATTTCATTTTTGGGGCAACGTTATCACGTAGCCTCTTCACATGTGTCAAGAGTAAGAGGCTTAGACACACAGACTTTTTAACTTTTTTAAAAATAACCAGCATTGTTTTGTTTTTTTCTTGTTTTTTTTTTCATTCTTTCTGTGCGGCTTGATACCAAGGGGACGTTGCGTCACTCGCTCACAGACAAAGACGTTTTTATAAGTGATTCAACTGCATGGCACCAAAATGTAAAAAATTGGGTCGCGGCTTGTCATTAAGAGTGATGGTGGGTCCCGGAGCCAGACCAGTTGAGAACCACTAGTATAACTTATAAAAAGCTTTTGGGTCAGACCCAATATTAGAATACATTTGATAGATAGATTTAATTTGAACAGCATATATTTGATGCAACATCAGAATGTGATGAAAACAAAGCATTCTGTCCTGAATTTGGTCAATGATGTTCATTGCTCACAGTTTCATGGTTGTTGTCACCTGTTGCTCTTTGCATGGACACCCAAAGCATTTTGACCTTCATCCAGATCTCCCCTTACCCCACCCCACCCACCCTTAGACTGACAGCCCCACACTGTGCATAGAAACGAGCTCACAGCTTTTCTCCCTCTTTCCTCTCCCAAGTCAAGAGAAGCTCAGCTCATCAAGTCAGCGTCAGGTGGGCGTTACTTCCACATACAAGCAGCTAAGAAAGGAAATGCAGATGAGGGCTCGAGCAGCCATTCACATAGCAGGTCCATGCTGCTGCAGTGGACAAGTCACAGACAACCCTCTGGCTTTTGGTGGATGGATCTCATTCTGCTCGCCCTATTTCTTTCTCTATTTCATTTTGCTCTAATACTTGTCCAGCTGGGCAGATGTTCAGGTGAACAACATACAGAGAGGACACATCTGAGATGCTCTAAACTTGGTGGACTCTTCATTTGACTGCTGATAATTTTTTGTGAGGACGCGGTGTTCTGACCTTTCATGAGTTGGTCCTTAGTATGTTTTAGTATGTTTTAAGTTCCATCTGTGATGTGACAGACTTTGTCAGATGAGACAAACTGACCACATAGTAATGTCAAAGACGAAGAGGCCTTTTCATTATTTTCAGTTGTCAAAAGACAGGAACACTTGGTTTGTATGAATGCTGCGTATTCCAAAATAAAAGACTGAATAAACTCCTCAAACATTATCTCAAATCCTTTGAAGGACTCCCTGCAAATATCACATCGTTGCTTTGTTACTAGCTGTTCCACTGTTCACAACTTCGAAAATAATTATTATAATAATTCACTGTTTTTATATACATTCATTAACGTGTAGGGTTTTAAGTTCTGCTTCAAGAACTGTTCTCTTTTGTGCAGTTCAATCTTTTGTATGTTCTGCAGCCTGCATGCATACTGCAGTCTTTACCAGTTGATGAGAACCTCAACTCTTTCTAGATATTATTGTATGCCTTGTTATTCTCAGATCATTCCTCTGTCAGTTCAGTTCTTCCAAAGTAGCTTTTTCTATTGTGTTGGTGTGATCCAGCAGAAGAATGACCCCGAACTACACATGAATATGATCCAAGTCCTCAGATCAGAATTAAATATCCTGTAAAGTCTATTGGTTCTGGATGAGAGGGTTTGATTGTGAAACGCACGCTTTACATTAGAAAAAGCACAACCTATTTTCATATTTGTATGATGATGTCATTACACCGGAGAGGTGTTGGACCAGGTAGGGTGGCAGGAGCAGTTATGAATGTAGGATTGATATCTTATCCACCTGTCATGTCTTCCAGCAGTTTGACACTATAACCAAATGTATTGATAAGGATTATGATTTTCAACCAAGTGTTATGGTACAATTTTGGAGTCTCAGAACTGTCTTGACCAGCAATTATGGTTGGAGAAGACTTATGAATCTGAGTATTTATATTTGGTTTTTGATAACATAGAGGAAGCCCCAAACATGTAATTTGTATTTATTTTCAAAATTATATAATTTAAGTGTTATATCCCTGTGACCTTGGCTTCTAACCAAGCCACCCCACAAGTGGTTGAAACATTTGACCCAAATGTTTAGTCATTATCACACCGTCATGTAAAAACATCCGAAAAGGTCCAAATACTTTTGAACCAAGAAGTGTTCTTTTATTAGAGAAGCATGCCGTCCTTCAACTCCTCTCTAACATAATATCACAGATTTATTCAAAACAAGAATTATTAGTATTATGAGGGATTACAACATAGTACTGTGACTGGCTTTCAATTAGACTGGATACATGTTATTATATGTAATATTCACTGATATTTTGGCATCATTGTAAGGAAGCCGTATCTTCCCTCGGACACATGATGTCAACCGGCTTTCTGTCACGTGACCTTATAAAACATCTTAAAGGTGACGTAAGATGAGGACCGGTCAGTGATGTGCAGGCTGCCTGCGGCCTCGTCTCTCTTTGTCATGCTAATCATACGGAAGATATTTCAATACAACCCGCTGACTCATCAAATCAACTTCACAACAAATACTAAATGTTTGGCCCTTCACTGTCTGCAATAAAATAATTTTCTGGAAACATTTTTAATTGTGTTTTATTTACCATCACACCGTTATGATATAAATTATGTACATCATATAAAAAAGACCCTCAGTGCAGAGGGAAAAAAATAAGTAAACGTGTTGGTTTTTTATCTTTAAAAATACTGATGTCAAAATGTCTTATAAAACACAGAAGTGTCTTGTTGGATGACCACGTTAAGGCAGAAGCTTGTCACAGGAACATTCAGCATCGTAAAACCACGGTTCGGTTCAGATCCAGGACGGAGACCCGGAAGGCCTAACACATGTCGCGTTATTGCAGGAAAATAAGTTATGTAAACACTCCAGAGCCCCGTTTCCACGTGACTGCAGATGTCCCTTATAAATAAAAATAGAATGGTCTTTGTTAACGACACACACGTTGCCGGTTTTCTTGAACATTCGTGAGAACGTGAGCCATCACTTGGATCCACTGCCGATGGGCCGGAGAGAGTCCTGCTGCTGGGAGCTGGCTTAGTGTTCGCCTCATGTATCTTTTCAAATAAGAATTGAAATAAATCAAAACCGATAAGATCTTGATAAAAACGGGCGGTAAATTCAAATGCAGCTGGAATGTTCCGCTGTTTTATTGCAGCTCTTTGTGCGGGCTCATCTTGTAATTAAACACATCTTTATTTCATTCCGGATATAAAACGTGTTGTCCCTCCGCCCGGGTACAGGTCTGGAGACCCGGGGACAGGTCTTGAGGTCTGGGGACAGGTCTCGGCATCCGGGGACCGCCCAGCCATTGTCCCCGCAGGAGAGTGAACAGGAAGAGCACAGTACAGAGTACAAAACACAAACAACACAAAGTCGGCTATTTTCTTCATTCACAGTTCTCAGAATGCAGCAGAAAAAACTTTTGGTTTCAGCATATTTCTTCTTAATTAATACCGCTGCTCACATACCGCAGTGGAGCATCAGGACACGGCGCTGTCCATCCCTTTTCCCCGGCATCGGCGCCGTCTTCTCGTCTCCGGCCTGCCCACAGACACATAGTTCTCTTCTGCGTTCAGGGGCATGGCCCATTCTAACGTCGGTGGCCATGAGGTGTCTCTAGTCCCTTTCGTCCGTGGTCGGTCCGGGTGTCCCGGGTCGGGACCTAGTCCGGATCTTTGCGCTAGACCCGACAGTACTGGTTCTTGGCATGTTCTGGAGGTATTACGTCATAGGCCTGCTGATGCCTCTACATTAATTATGGCAATGTGTCAGCGCATCAAAGTTAGGAGAGACCCGCAGCAGCGCGACCCGGCCACGATGTGACGCACGAGCCCGTCCTAACAGACGACCATATAGAGGCCGCTCCCGGAGCTGTTTTAAGGAGCACGTCTGATTATATGGAAGTCGCGATTTGTAGCTTGTTATGTTCTATGGAAAATTCTGACTGTGACATGAACGCAGCAGAATGTTGGGTTCGGATTGGACGCCGTCTTTACGACCGAAGACACGCGCCTGCACGTACGCACACGAGGACAAAGCAAATGTCCCAACCCCGTCTGTTCGAGTTTTACATTTGAATGCTGGTTTTGTAGGGTTCTTTTGCAGGTCCAGAATCCTCCGGACAGGGGCCGCTACTCGCTGTCCGACTTGGTGTCCTTGGCCTCGGCGTGGTTGTACAGGCCCTGTGCCATGAGATGCAGCGCCAGAGAGTTTTTATTCCCGGTGGCTTTCTTGATCTTGGCCCGTTTGTTCTGGAACCAGATTTTGATCTGAGACTCGTTCAGGTCCAGATCTAGGGCGAGGCTCTGCCTCCGCTGCTCGGTCAGGTACCGGTTGTTTTGGAACTCCGACTTCAACCGGTGCAGCTGCTCCGCGCTGAAGGCCGTCCGGGGCCGCTTGTCCTCTTTAATCGGGGTCGGGGCCTTCTTTGGCTTGCGGGATCTGGGCCCTTGAGGACAGGGTGAGAACCAAACACAGTATAGCTCTGAACACAACTGATCACATGTTGCTTTATAGGCAGAGTTTACGATAAGAATAACTTGCTATAATACATATATATATATATATATATATATATATATATATATATATATATATATATATATATATATATATATATATATATATATAGATATATATAGATATATATAGATATATATAGATATATATATATATTCTTATATATATTCTTATATATATATATATATATATATATATATATATATATATATATATATATTCAATAACTAATATAAAAGAAAATAACGAATAACCTTAGTTTTTACGGTATAGTTACTGTGATTGTCGGGTTAATGATAACATGAATAGGAATACAAACTTAATTGGTATACATATAATTGTTATATATATATATATATATATATATATATATATATATATAATTTTTATATATATATATATATATATATATATATATATATATATATATATATATATAATTTTATTTTATGCGTGGCTCTGCTGCTTTATGAGTGTTTGAGGTGAGGAAATAATTGGATATGATTTAACTCAATAATTAGGTTATGTAATGTATAACAATTGAAACTATGGAATGTACCTCTCAGTAAAATAAATAATGAATGGCATGAGTTACATCGGTTCATCTGACTACTCTTGATCAAACTGAAGTTATGTTCTTCATGATATTTATGAAACTTTATCATTGTGTGTGTAAAATATTTGAGAGGAGGTTATGCCAATCTGAAGGGAAATATTCTGAGATATGTCTCTTGGTCAGAATTTCTCATTCAGCCTAAGGATTAAGTTCGACCAACAACCCATCCGGTGCAGCTCAGTGAGCAGGGAGGGGACATGGGGGGATCAGGGTGCGATGGAGTTTGGAGCATGGGGGGTCAGGGTTAGGGTGTGCTGGAGGATGGAGGATGGGGCCTCGGCGCCTCTTTCCCTCTGTTACCATAGGAACTCCATTTTTAAAATGCTTTCCTAAAAAGAGTTAGTTTCTATTGTAATATCAAGGCCGTCGTATCATGAGGAGAAACTATAAGTCCAGGGGCCGAATCAC
Organism: Clinocottus analis; assembly: GCF_023055335.1. Taxonomy (NCBI): domain Eukaryota; kingdom Metazoa; phylum Chordata; class Actinopteri; order Perciformes; family Cottidae; genus Clinocottus; species Clinocottus analis. The sequence goes on along the minus strand of NW_027175832.1, from coordinate 12,576,092 downwards.
TTCGCCGACAGTTCAATGACGTGTTATCAAAGTAAAACAACAATCCCGACACGCTTATTCAGGCTTCTCAAATTTGACTAAATATAACCGCGTGCTCGCCTCGATGCAAACTTTCTGTTTCCATCAACTATAAAGCAACGTTTCGTTCGGAGTCGCCCTTCCGCGGGTTGAGACCGTATTCATGTTTTATCCTATTTAACATATTTAATCTATTTAACCTATGTATTTAACGTTAAATACGTTAGCAGTCAACACAAAGGCGAAGTGTCTCTCTCTCTCTCTCTCTCTCTCTCTCTCTCTCTCTCTCTCTCTCTCTGTCTCTCTCTCTTTCTCTCTCTCTCTCTCTCTCTCTCTTTCTCTCTCTCTCTCTCTCTCTCTCTCTCTCTCTCTCTCTCTCTCTCTCTCTCTCTCTCTCTCTCTCTCTAGCTCCCTCCTTCTCTCTCCCTCTCTCCATGATGTGAACCCTGCCGTCGGACCCGTCCCGGGCCGCCCTCTCACCCGGTTTTTAGCCTGTCGGACGGACTTATAATATGGACACATTGTCAGAAATCCTTTTCCATCCGTTGGTGTGTAAAAGACTTCGAGCTCTCTTCTTCACGTCGATGCTGCTGGTTCTGGGACCACGGCCTCACTTTTAGACCCCCCCCCCCCCCCTCCCGCCCCACATTGTCAAAAAATATGCTAATGAACATCAACAAAGAAGACTTAGGAACAATGGCGTTAAACTTGGTTTTACTTCACTTCCCCATCTTTTACACTTTATATTCGATTCGTATTTCATTTCAAGTTCGTTTCCTGAGCTTCTACAAGCGGGCCGTGTCGTCACGTTATCTCCATTTAAAGAACAAATGTAAAACCCAAACAACTCCAGTGACTTTAGAATGTGCATTAAAGTACTTTGTATTATGTAAAATATGGCCATGTCTTTTATAATAATGTTATATGATTTTGTAAATATATAAACTGTGACATAATCTCAAGATAATATAGTAATGGGGAAATAACTGCTTTGTCATTCGTTACAGTTATAGACAGCAATGTTTAGAAGTGGACTGGGGGTTGCAGTCTCTTTCTTTTAAAGAATGGACCTGCAAAGCTTTTAAATTGTAAAAAGATGCCTCGGATCTTTTCTCTCTGGAGAAGAAAAACTACTGCTTCTGATTCACTTATTTTAACGTACTCTGGAAATTAAATAGGCTTAATTCATTTAACTTCAATAATTAATTAATGTATTCATGTTTTATTCTTTCCTTTTTTCTTTTTCTTCTTTCAATGAACAAAACGTGTCCGAACAATATTTCCCACCAACCTGCTGACGGGCGGTCCGAATAGCGGGTGCAATACACCCAGGCGGGCCACAGCATCGGCTTGGCCGCGGGGGCCGCGCCGGCCTCGGGGCTGCGGGATCGGGCCCCGCGACCCTTCACGGCACCTTCAACGGCTCTCAGTTCAGGTCCCCCAGCCTCAGTGTCCGGATGCTGGTCGTCGGCTGCCCCTGTGTCCTCCTCCTCGCCTCCTGCTTCAGCCGGCTGCGGGTTGCCCGTTTTGGAAGACTTTCTCCCGGTATGCTCCTCTCTTCGTATGATCCCTCCCAAACCGTCTGCATCCCGGACCGAGGTCCCGTCCTTTCCCTTTCGACCGAAGTCCGGTCTTAAAATGTTGTCGATGTAGAAGTTGGTGATCCGGTGGTTCTGGTGGCCCGGCGGCTGGAGCAGGGGCCGGATAGCCCGGTTGGACTCCTCTCCAGAGTCCCGTGGGCGCTCCGGGTCTCGGCCCGCGTTCTCCCCCATGGTGATGGAGCTGCTCCCCTCAGCCCTCAGAGTATGCCGCAGAGTAGATCCCAGTGCCCGGTTGTCCGGTCACTTAGTGACCAGGAATTAGCTTCTTATTGTTATGACCCCAAACAAACAGGCGATGAGCTACAATAATTCCTTTTTGGGCAGAATAGCTGATTTTTTTTGTGCTATGAAAATGCGCCTCTTATGAATTTGACAAAGAAAAATCATGCTTCTCTTTTTGCAGAAGCCTCCGCCTCATGCTGTTCCTGCTGCGGAAGTTTGGGATCAAAAAAATGTAAAACGATTTTTAAAAAATGGTCAGGCTTCTTTATTTTTTCCGGGTCTTGAACACAATGTTTGAGGCTTCAGCAGAACTAAGCGGCCTGATGAAGACGCCGCTCAAATACTTTCACTACGGGTTTTGGTTCTAATTTCTGATTGGCTACGAGACGCTCTGATGACGTCGTACTACGGGGCTCTCAGACACGTGCCTCGGACCAATAAAGCTGGAGAGTTGGTGTCACGTGAGCTTCCCGGAATTCCCTGGAGATGCAGATTAATCCAATCCCCCAGTGAGTTTGTGATGCATTCAGGTTACAGCGGAAATTTCTTGTTACTTGAACATTTAAAGGCACAGATTAAATTTTGGATATGGAAAGGTTATGTTGCTCAGAAGAATCTGGTCAGCTCTCAGATGTAAGTGATGATGCCATGTACATGAAGAGCAAACGGAAATACAGAGCGCTGCTGTGCAGCTCCGTAAGAGTAAAGAGTCGTGAGAGCCCGGCATAATGAGTTCAGGTCCCCAAACCGGACATGATGAGTTCAGGTCCCCAAACCCAGACATGTCCAACAGTCCATCACTTCCTCTTTGATCTGAGGACATGCAGTGCTGCAGTTGGTGCTGCTATGCATCATAGACCTACATTTTAACAATATACTTATACAATTTAACTGAATTGAAAAGGTAAATAATTTGAATTGCTAAACCAGGCTCAGCTAAAGTGTATTTGCAGATAATAGACTTATTCTAGTTCACATTTAGTTAGTCGGCTTCACTTCTAATACAGAGCTGCAGCCTTTTTTCACCTCTGCTCCATTTGTGTTGGCATGACGTCAGAGGCCTTGATGGGGCACCGCAGGTCGGGATGAAGCCTTCTGCATGTTGCTGGGGACCACATGGTGGAAGATCTGCCTTTTTTGCATGCACCATATAACTGTGAGGTCCTTGTTATATTAATCATTATATTAATTAGAATATTCTAATATTATATATATATATTCTTGTTCTTCTTTCTTATTAATATTAATTATGAATTAAATATTGAATATAAAGCTCTTCTGCTCACGTGCTGGTATTGAAGGAGTATCACAAGCGTAAAATGTTCCCTTTTTACACGTGCAGACAAATATTAGGGACGAGAACCCGGATGTTATCTCATCCTTTTATGTGGCCGACGACACAGGCCGAGCAATCTGCTGTTCTTCTTCTGATGATGATGATGATGATGAGTATGATGGGTGTCCCCTCCACAAAGAGGTGGTCGGCCTGTAACTGTGCGCTCCAACTCTGATGCAAACGAATCAAACATAAAAGCACAGATCTTCATTGATAAAGCTAAAAAATAAACAGTAAAACATTAGCTGTTAGCCTAGCGTTCAGTTTCAAGTTTCATCTAGTAACAGATCAATATCTTGATATCTTGATTGTTATCTAATGTTTTAATTATTATATTCATGTGATTGGGTAAAGAGCGTTGAACAGCGTTCTATTGGCCACAGAAGAAGCAGACAGCAAGCCATGAGGAACAGACAGGAGACAGGAGCTACTGAATAAGAAAATAAAGGGAATAATAATTAGAATACATGCAGTGTATTTGTAAAAAAACAAAACAATTACATTATAAAATATATATCATTTTCATTTATTTTTTTAATTATAGACTAGCTATAACTTTATATATTAGACTACATTATACAGTATGCACCCATTCACTATTATAATTATTAGTATGCACCTACTGTAATATGAATCTATTATTTAATGTGCCGCTGTGAAACATCAGGATGTATCATATTGCATATTGAATATGGTTTTGACAGTTCCACAAGGTCGGCAGAATCCTCGACAGTAACCCTTCCCTGCGTCCTCTGAACCCGAAGCTCCAGCTGGTCCCTGACTCACAAAGTCAGAATTATCATCACGTTACCGGCAGACCGGCTTGAGGGGGTTCCTCGTGAGACGTTCACGGTCCTCTCCTCTTCCTCACGACGGAACAACGTGTGTGCCATCCCGGGCGCGCCGGAAGACATTTGATATGAACAGCATGTTCTAAATATTCTAATGAGGGATTTATTTAATGGCACGACCAAACCAAGTCATATCATTTATAGTAAAACTCTCAAACATAAAATAATAACAACATAAACGTGTGTCTCTTTCTTGTGATTCCCTTCCAGAACGTTGCTGTGAGTGTCACGGAGTTCAATCCTCTTCATGTGAACAATGTGTAATATATCCTTAAAGCAGCAGCAGCAGCACATGTTCCACTGGACCGTGTTCTGAGGGGACGTGTCCTCCTCATCCTCCACCAGGTAACATAGTGTCAGACACCTGAGGACCAACACAGCATCCCGTATATCATTTCCATATCTCAGCCTGCAGAATGGGAGCGGCTTTGTGGCCCTCTGAATGCTGCTGTCTATGCATTGTGTTGGAGACCAGATGTGAGATGAGCCGGGACACAAAGCAGAGGTCAGCCAGGACCATCAGCTTCCTGTCCGCTTTACAAAACCTCCCGGAGGGGGAGGAGGGACCAGGGAAGCTCTGAGATTAGGGGACACTTCCTCTTCACCCTGTCTGCTCCGGCAAAGCAGAGACGGGGTTAGAGGACACTGATCGAACGCTGCAGCGAGACCATGAGGCAAAGACGGAGACCAGGAGAAGGTGTGCCAGCAGAAACCGTCAGTAGTATAGGATGTGTGTGTATCCGTCATCTTCTCGTATCTCTAAAAAACAGCTGTCTCAGAGAGTCTTTTGGTTTATTTTGTCAAACAAGACAACATGGCCAAATGTCCCTGAACAGATCACAAGAGAGAAGAGTTACTCAATAAAAAGGAGGCAGACGTCTCGTAGCCTCATTGAAGAGCAGACGGACATGCGGACACGAATAATAATCATGTCTTGTTCCCTGATGTTGAAATGAAACAAAAACCACAGAACCGAAGTTCTTCCAGGTCCAGAGGAGGTCCTGAATGCTGCCTGCAGGACGACTGAGCCCCTATTTTTCAGGTCTGTGTTTGTGGAATGTCTTTATCGGCTTCAGCAGCGTTTTAATGGGAATAATACATCATTTTATTTCTGAATGACAAAACGATTGGAGAGTTTTTTGTTCAGAAGGTTTTGTCTCATTTGTTTTTCAGTTGATTTAAAACCAATGTGTTCTCAAATCTATCTTATAACTTCCTTATTGATGATCCAATCCTGACATCTATTTCATTTGACTGTGCTTTTTTTTTTTTTTTACTGAAAAACAAAACTGAATTAACATTTACATATACAAAACTAAAATAAAGATGCCCCTCCGCCCCCTGGATCCTGGTGCTGGGCTCCAGTCCCGGTCTCTCCGGCCTCTGACAGCAGGTTCAAAAGGCCGTGAGCAGCCTGGTTGCTATCAGTTACTGCTCTAATCCTCCTGATCGTTGGCCGTGGATAAACCCGGGCTGAAAGCAGCATGTAGGCCAGACTGACGGGCCTCCCGAGCTCCAGTGGAGCTTGGCATCCCGTACCGTAGCTCGGTCCTGCATGAGTTCACAGCAGTGCTGACAAAGGAAGGTTCGCGCTGTTGCTTTTTTAATTTTAAAGAGCCTTCCTAGCCTGCCCCTCTTTAGAAGAAAAGGATGCAGCAGGCTCCAGAAGAGGCTGTGTGATTGAAGTGAGGAAACGCCAGCCGGGTTCTGCTGTTTGGAGGCGCAGGGAAGGGTCTGTAGATATGAATGCTGGAGTGATGCGTGCTATAGATATTTAATTAGATTCTAATTCACGTTAAAATGTTCATTCATCAGTCACATGTCTCAGGCTGCACTTTAACTCATCTGTGTTAGATGTGTTATTCTTGTTGGATCTTATATTCATCTTGTTAGTTCATGTGTTTATAACATACCTTCAAAAAAAGTAAGGAAATTAATTTTAATGCGTATAAAAATTCTGAATCTGAATGAGCAAATATTTTTCACATAACAGTTTTTTGAGGGACATAACTATATAACTCCACGGCTCGTCTGTCCCCAAAACCCTGAAGAAGAGGAGGAGCCAACAGCCATGTTCACTGTTCTTTACCAGGAAGTCAAACGGTTCTTTGTGTTTGGTTCTGCTTCCTTTTTCACACTTACACTGTACGCTCCTGATTCCAAAGGTCAGAGGGTTCGTGAGCACTGTTCAAAGGGAGTAAATGTGTATACAGTGAATGTATTAGTATTAAAATGTATTAGTATTACATTTTAATATGTGTGACATGGACTGGAACACAGAAGTTCCCTCATCTTTCATGGAACGTCATAAACAGTGAAAAGAAGATGAGCCACAAATTGCATGCAGAAAATAAAAACAGCAACAATGTGATGTAAACACTGTATTTCTGTGTAAAACTATGACAGGATAGGTTTCTTATACTATGTGAATAAACATATAATAAAAAATGAAATACATTTAGAAATTATTTTAATCCCTTCTGAGGGGATGTTTTTGCCTGTAAATTTTATCAGTATCCACAGAGTGTTTATGTTTGACTTCATCATGTATGACTGATATCATACAGAAAACTATTTTTAATATGTGATGACACATCTGAAAATGACAGAATATTTCTCCCCTGCGATACACTGCACATGTATGATGTGTTTTGTTCCAACAAGCACACTAAAGAGCTTTAAAGTCAAAAGGCGGTGCAAAGCATGTCTTTTTAAATGTCTGAAATCATTTTATTTAAAAGTGCATCACAAGAAAATCTTTGTACAGCAATACGACCTTGGCCTGATGTATCACAACCATCTCCTTTGACTTTCCATTATCTTTCCTTCTGTCATCTTCACACAACCATCAGCCAAAAGCTATTAGCATTCCAGCTGAATATCATACTTGAAATGCCCTAATTAATACTGTGTTGCTTTGTGTCTCTAATCTGACTGCTGATTGAATGGGTGGCAATAAGTACCACTGTGAAGCCCTGGGGGGCGTTTCCATCAGACTCTCCGTCCCCACTCTGGCTCTTGGAGGTCATTCTCAGTTTTTCTATTAACGCCAGGTATTAAAATATATAGTATACATACATACGGCTGCTCCATAAGGGCCCGATGACGAGGTCTGATGAAGCGCCTGTACAACTGGAGCGTTCCATGTTTCTGACATTATCAGCCTCTCATTTCAAAAAGGCCTTTTGCATCACAGTGACCATCTGTCAATCAAACAGTCAATTTGGGCAGATCAAGTTTATTTTTTCAAGGCTGCATGGTGGTGTAGTGGCTAGCACTGATGCCTCACAGCAAGAGAGTCTGGGGTTCAGATCCTGGTCTAGGTGGGGTTCGGATACTAGACTGGCAGATTCTTCTGTGTGGAGTGTGCATGTTCTCCCGGTGGTAGCATGGGTTTCTTTCCAGGTTCTCCAGTTTCCTCCCACAGTCCAAAGACATGCACATTAGGTTAATTGGAGTCTAAATTGCCCGTAGGTGTGAATGGTTGTCTGCCCTGCGATGGACTTGTGACTTGTCCCAGGTGGACTCTGCCTTCGCCCATTGACAGCTGGGATCGGCTCCAGTGCCCCGCGACCCCGAAGAAGATAAGCGGTTCGGATAATGGAATTACATCATAAAAAAGCTATAACTTTTTATTATGAATATATATATATATATATATATATATATATATATATATATATCTCGTCTCGCTCTGCGCTCGTTTTATTAATTTTTGTATATATATATATATATATATATATATATATATATATACACACACACACACACACACACACATATATATATATACATACATATATAGTAGTGTCACGGGTTGTTGCAAGGGCAGCCTGGCATGGGGCAGTGCGACAAAAGAGCGGAAATCAGGCACTTCAGATGGTGTAAACAAAAAAAAGGAGGTTTATTTCCCATCCCACCAGCAAGGAAACAAATCTATAAAGTCCACAAATCAAACTATCAAAAGAAATTCAGTTAACATAAAGCGTCCCGGAGGAGAAAATGGTCATTTAACCAACATAAAACTCAACACTGTGATGTCCTGGTTTATACTGTCCTCTTCGCCGTTAGGTCTGTTCCACCCGGATGTTGTCTCTCCTTTTGCTTGCTTGCTCAGCTTCTTCCTCCATGTGCTCGCTGCTCTGCCCTTTCTTAAGCTCCCCAGCCCTGCCTCAATCAGGGGCCCTAAGCACCTGCACCTGAGTGAGGAATGAGGCAGACTGGGAGATGTAGTTTTGGTCCTGGCGGCCATTTTGTAGTGGAGGGGCTGGTTATGCGTTCGAATGTAGTGTCTCTCCACAAGCTCTCCCCTTGTGATGCCACATATCCCTCTCCCCAGCCTGACGTCATCGGCAGGGTAAATGAGGACCACAAGGCATCACGGCGGGACAGGGCATCTGTGTTTCCATGGCGCTGTCCTGGTCTGTGAATGACAGTGAAATTAAAAGACTGGTGGCTCAAAAACCACCTTGTTACTCTGCTGATTGTTTCTTTGTTTTTGGCCATCCATTGCAAAAGTGAATAATCCATCACCAGAGTGAACCTCCTTCCCAGCAGGTAGTATTTAAGCGTTTCCAGGGCCCATTTCAATGGTAGGCACTCCTTTTCCACGGCATAGTTCTTTTCTCTTGGCAGCAACTTCTGACTCAAATACAGAATGGGAGGTTCCTCACCTACCTTTATCCGGGCAAGTAGGTGGCGGGGGCTCCAAACAGGCCACCCGGGGTGGCAAAGGCCGTCTTCTCCTTTGACCCTGCCGACAAGGGAACCTGTCAATAACCCTTTGTGAGATCCAAGGTAGTTAGGAATCGGGAATGGCCAAGGCTTTCAATTAGCTCATCGACACGAGGCATAGGATATGCATCAAATTCTGAAACCTAATTTACTTTTCTGAAATCATTACAGAAACGTACCGTATTGTCAGGCTTGTCCACCAGGACGATGGGACTTGACCAGGCGCTCTTTGATTCCTCAATCACGTTCAAGGCCACCATCTTTCTTACCTCCTCCTTCTTGCGGGCCTCTGGCACACAATACGACTTTTGGTTCACAGTTTTTCCTCGCTGGGTACGTACTTCATCAGTGACGTGCAGTGAGGGTTGGAGTTGGGGAGGCACTTGTATTGTAGACTCACAAGTCAGATTTATAAACATATAGGATGTCAACAGGATAGGATGGGAGAATAGGAGGGAATAGGAGCATTTGAATACGTTTCACGTCAGTGTCAGCTGCAGCTGACAACCCGACTTAGAGAAGACCGGACCCGGCGTGACGCGGGTCGTTACCGGCACCTTCGGGCAAGCGGTCTTTAGACCGGTCCCGTTACCTGCTTCACACCGCCCCTTTTCTTTTTCTCCGCAGAGTTTATAAATTCAAATATGCTTAAATTCAGCGGGAAAGCAATAAAACAATAACACAAGTACACGATTATAAACGTATTTGTAATAAACGAGTGAGTGATTGCGCAATCTGAATGGAGGCACAGCTCGTCTTTGCCTCACCTCTCGTCTCCATTGTATTTGAACAGGAAATCCAGAATTTCTGCAATTTTGACTATAAAAATGGTCCAAATACATTAGGACCACACCAAAATCATAGACTAGAGGACAAATATTAATACTTATGTTATTTGATTATCTGATTATTTCCTTTTTTCTCATGATAACACACTGTAAATGCAAACATTGTATTTAATTAAAAATAGTAAATTGACTTAAATCAGTTTTATGAAATTGCTATTAACACTCGCTTTTAGTAAGTTACTTGTAATTTTTGGTTGGAAAATCTCACCAGCTCAGTCTGCTTGAGCTGGATTCATTTAGAAAAAGTAAGTTTTTGATAATTGTGCTTTTTTTTGTGTTGGAATGTAGCTAAATACATTTACTCAATACTGCACTTAAGTACAAAGTACTTGAGGTTTTTTTTAATAGTACTTTCTACTTTGACTCCACTACATTTCAGAGGGAAACATTTAATGTTTTACATCACTGCATATGTAATAATATACGTGATATATAATAATAACCACAAGCCATTTACCTCTATTGAGTATGATACTTTTTACTTTTAATATTTCATTGTTTTACTTAATTGAAATGTTCACTCCAGGACATGTACTTTTATTGTAGAGTTATTTCACCGAGTGGTATTAGTACTTTTGTTTTGTTTTGTTTTTGAAAACTTCGCCCGCTTTTTTTCTTTTTTCGACCTATCGGTATCCGCAAATCCGTCCTCTCTACCGTTGACGGTACATGCCCACAATGCTGAACTGTATGGAGCTGGACTGTATTGAGCTGCACCTAATCGCTGCAACGGCACTCGTTTTCATCAACATTCTTATGCTTGACACACTCATTTGGTGAGTAATATTTTACCCTTGTTTTGACCGTTTTCTTTCTGTAAGTAAGCGCCATGTTTCGTGCTTGCTAGTAGCCTAATGATGTGTGTAGTAATGTCAGCTAACGCTAGCTGAACTATATCATATATAACGTGGGTCTTAACGTTGGATGAAGCTTGGTCAATGCTTTAATTTTGTTTCTATATTTCTTCATCAGTGTTGTAAATAGGGAACATTAAAGACTGTCAAGTTAAAGTTGAAGAGAAAATTTAGTGTAGCGGTCGAGGGCGTGCTCGTCACATGCACGTAATACAGGTAAATGTAAGATACCGTTTCCACAACTTGTAAGGGCGTAATAACTAGTTTGTGAAAGACCCAGAGAAACACAAGGCAAAAATCCCGGACATTTTTGGAATCCCTGCCGGACGCATTTTTTAGGTCTCAAAAAGAGGACATGTCCAGGAAAAAGAGGACGTCTGGTCATCTTAGTTTAAGCTAGGCTGCTAACTTTATTTTATTCAACCATGCTCACTTAATACTAGTTAATAATTGTAGCTGTGCCGTTTCCATGCACGTGTAGCGCACCCACTGTTAGTCGCTCAGTGCTTGTCTGATTAAACGAGGGAACGCAGTGAGAGCCCACAGATCAAACTTGGTACAGACAAAAGTGTCTCCCTATCTGAAAAGATTTTAACACCCAGTATATCATAGGCAAAGTATTTGCTGGCATACTCGGAGGCCTAAGTTATTCTTTAAGGTCATGTTGTCTAGAATATGTACATTACAATACTGTCTTTGTGGGTAATAGGCCAATGATACAATTTATACTTGTACTAGACTCAAGATGTGAGTTGTGGTGAGCTTTGGTTGTGTTAAATTGTTGTATTCTTTTTAATTGTCCCCTTACAGGCACAGGCAGAAAGTGATCAATCCACAGTTCCCTTGATGTCTAGCCACATAAGTGAGTTGTTTATAATTTACCTTTTAGAACACAGTCCTTGCAGCAGTTTTTATTTGGATAGATGGGATTAAGTACAGTGCTGATATGGTTATTTCCATTGGATCGTGCTCAGGGCTCCCAGATTTCAGACAAATAGCAAAGATTGTGGTGATCAATACAGACATAGTATTTGTGTGCAGACTCATGACATCATGGTATAATGAGCATCTTAGAGCATACAAGCTCTGTAGTAGCCATATGTCCAGCTTCTCTGTCACCCAGTTGCCTGAACTGAATGATGTTTTCCCTCTGTCACTTTACAGAGTTGGAGACAAGCAGCTTGTCACACTTAAACGTCACATTTTATGCTGAGTGACCAAATGGATCAAAGGTTGTTGTTGAGAGTCATTATCGCTGAAGATGATATAAGGAGGTTGACTTTAATTGGGAGACCACAGTCTATTGAAGAATTAAAAGTGCAACTGGTGAATGAACTGTATCTGCAGTACGACTTTAAACTGCAGTATGAAGATCAAGACTTCCATAATGCCCTCTGCAATTTGACAGAAATAACTGATCTACCTGAAAGAGCTACGCTCAAAATCATCCCTCTTGTGACTCTCCAATTAACCGCATTGTCATCACCCACCACAACATCTCAGACACTGAGTGTAGCACAGCAGACACTGAGATCCTGTCAACAGGAAGAGCATCACCATCGATTAGACAACAGTGGCCAGAGTTCTTTGACATACCCAATTTTTCAATTGATGTTAAGTATAGACTTAGACAGGCAGATGTTGCTTTCATGAAAGATGAAACACGTATGACTCTACCACGAGATATGAAGCATGACATATTAGAAAAGCTTGCTGAGACGATGTACAGTTTCAAGGCTTACCCTACAGATGATGACTTCAGCAGTGTTGCAAAAGCACTGATTAGCAAACACCCCTGCCTTGCTGAGCCTGGACCACACAGATGGTATGGCTGGAAAAACAGTCTTAAATTTAAGATGGCCAATTTCCGAACAAAGCTTCGAAAAGCTGGACGTGAGGATGTAGCAATCAATGGAGGCAAACGAAGTAAAGGCAACCCAGAAGGAGAATCCTCAAGCAAGAATATCAAACGGCCAAAAAGAGGTGAAGCAAACTACCTGCCTAACTTACCCGAAGGACATGATGAAACAGGTCTTGAAAATGCCAGAAAGGTTCTCGTAGAAGAAATGAAGAAAAAACAACCCAATGGCACTCTCATCTCACAAATGATGGACCAATCATTCCCACTACGCAGACAAGAAATTGTAAAAAAGGAGCCTGCTGTACACAACATGGTTGAACAATGGCCAGCACTCTTCACAGAGAGACAGGTAAGATATTTTTGTTCTCAACCAATAAAATAATGCCAGTCAAAAAGAAATTTAAGGTGTGTGGCTAGAAATCCAAACATAGTTGTTGAAATGTTAACCCCTCTGCCATCTCTCCATCTCTACCCACCCCTCTCTCTACTTTTTAAGGTGTTTGTCGAGTTCAACAGAATCGCCAGTAAGAATCTTGAGGGAGACTTCTTTGAGGCTCCGGACCAGTACACCCAGCGGTTCATCGAAATTTTCAAAACAAAAAAGAATTAAAAAATGAGCTCCATAGCGCCCCCTTTAGTTGTCAGCTCCGGCGACTTTTGCCAACCAATGACCGATTGACTTGAAATTTTGCACACATGTCCGGGTGGGACTTCTCTACAAAAAAGTCAATTGTAGTACTAAGCTGCGCCTACTTAGATTTTCCGCCATTTTGAATTTTGTGAAAAACATTTTTTTTCCAACTTCTCCTAAACGCTTGGTCCAATTCTTACGAAACTTTCTGGGGATCATTGTTGGTCAATATGATCAAATGATATTGAAAACTGTGTTGACATCTCATTGCATTCAGAAGATATGTACCAATTAACCTCTTAGGGGCGTGGCTCAATACGTCAACACCCATAACTTCCAACTCACTTGGCCGATCCTCACAAACTTTATAGCTTATGTCAACATAGTGTACCTTAAAGTACCCAAATATTTTCAGAATATTTCAACTCTAGGGGGCGCTGTAGTGAATCGCTCAATTTTGGCATTTTCCACCTCGTGGCAACAGGAAGTTACATGTTTTCTACTTGTATACCCTATTCCTCACAGATTAGTCAGATCCCTCTCAAAATGTGTCAGATGAAAGTTAAAACATTGATAATGCATCACCTTGAAAATTGTACGGATCCGTTAAACGGTGTCGAGTGGGAGCATCACGGAAGTTCAATCCTTCGCCATGAATGAATAAACCCATCTAACTCGACTACACGTCATCAGATCCATCAGATTTCACATGTCAGATGAGACTCCAAGCCTGAAGACGTGCAGTCTAATTTTGAATTTTAGTCATAGCGCCACCTAGTGGTAACAGGAAGTAAAATGTTTTATACTTTGGCTTGCTTCTCTTAGTAGGTCAATCCGATCGACATCAAATTACTTCTACACAAACATAGGACTTTCATGATGACATCCCCCAAGGTTTTGATGTTTCGTCAAACGCCGTTGCCGTGGCGTTTGACGAAATAATCATACATGTTGTAGGAAGTGTTTCCTCTCTCCAGCCATCTGATTTGAGTTACATAATAAAAGTTATTTAAGGAAACAACAGATCAAATCTTTGAAGCAAATAGTTTGAGGTCCCTTTTTTTGTTCAGACCTCCACTGAATGAACACATATTTTAACCAGATGGCTAACAAGAAAACACTAGAATATATACCTTGACTTTATTCTGTGAAAGTTTTCACTCTGGTATGACACTCCAGCGATCAGTCCGCTCAGCTCAGTGTCCAATCAAATAACCGATAAACATTGAGCAGGCATGTCAAGCGTTAAAACACTTCCTAGAAGCCAGCGCTCGAGTCGCTTAGATCATGGCTCCTCCAATTTCCCTCATTGCTCCTCCGGTTCAGTTGAGGAGCGAGGAAACGACAATTTAGAGACTTGGGATGTACCCACAGAGTCCACAGGGAATAGTCTCCAGCCAAAGATTTTTTCTTCTTCTAGTCTACAAATAAAGTGATCTTCAAGTAGCACAACCAACTTGATTAGGTAACTACAGCGCCACCTAAAGTACCGGAGTGTGTGTGCACTGTGTAAGAGTGTGTGGATTACTGAACACTTTACGAAGTATACTGCAATACAGTGCACTGCAATACAGTGCACTAACATCTGTAGTGCACTCCGTAGCTGATAAGTGCTGTATCAAATGGAACACTTACATTTACCACTTAGCGGAAGTGACGGACGCAAATCTGCTCGCGATACTTATGAAACTGAAAGCTGGCGAAAGGGCTTCTCCTCTTCCGCTACGTAGCCAAGATGGCACCCGTTTAGAGCGAGTAGTGTCCATCGTTTTACACTGCATTTGACTGTTTACAGTGCGCCATCCAGGTACTTTCAGTGCACTGAATTCTGCTGGTTTTGTCAGTGTGGCGCCCTCAGCACCGAAAGTCAGTGCTCGAAGTGCTCAAGTGTCCGGTAAAAGACACACCACATGTGCAGGGATTACACAGGCCAGCCCGCTAGCCTTCACTGTTCAACCAGCGGAGAGAGAGAAGAGAGAAAGAAGAGAGAAACGTACAGAGAGTTCGAGGCCAATGCCAGCTCGCCAGCCTAAACAGACAGCAAGCCATGAGGTATAGACAGAAGACAGGAGCTGCTCAATGAAAAATAAACTTATAGGGAAAGATAATTATAATACATGCAGTGTAATTGTGAAAAGTAGTAGTGTGCTCTTAAACTAGTACTGAGGTTGCGCCCAGCTCCTTCTCCTCTCCAACGATCATGAGTTTCCTCACCGCGCCATCTTGCGCTTCTCAAAAGACAGTGTGGTAAGTTTCTCTAAATCGGTTGTGAAACCAAATTTTTGCATCTAAGCAGAAGAGAATAATTACAATACCTTTATATTGTTATTAAACATACACTACAGTTGTTTTTTTTGTCTTGAAATACTTGAAAAACATAGCAGAGGGCTAACGTGACTGAGTTGAAGGTTAGCTTAAATGTGCTTCCTAATCAAGCCAAAATGAGGCTATCTAGCTAACACATTTTATCACTGAACATTTGTGTTACACAAATTTTAAAACTATGTACAGTGTAACTTTAACACTCTGTAGATAGGGACCATATGTTCACTGATTTAGTGATATTTAACTCTTTAAGTGTTGCCTTAGCACTGTCAATTTGACTGTGTAGCATTCAAACTATTAAATGATCTTGTCCTAGTCTACGAAAAACGTAGTACTATTCTACCCAGACCATGTCCTATTTTACCCAAACCCCTTCCTATTTTACTTCTGTCATATTCATGTAATGTGCTGTAACTCTGTTGCCTTAGGGGCCGTTCACACCAGACACGACTCTAAAAAACGCAAAACCATTGATTCCCTATGGCACGACGCGCCTTTCACGCACGCTTTTTAAACGCTGCGCAGCGCGTTTTTCTAGCGTTTTTTCAGCGCGTTTAAAAATTAAAATATTCTCAACTTTTAAGCGCGATGCGCGGAGTCGCGCAGATCATCACTGTCACACTCGGCCTAGGCAGCCAATCGGATCAAGCAAGAGGCGGGCTTTATTACTTTACCACTTCCTTCCTGTTTTTGTTTTGTATGAACAGCGGGAATTTCAAAATATAATGGCGGCCGCTGACGAGGAAATTATTCTGGCCGTTTTTAATTATGAAGAGCTGTATAATTCAAAACGCAAGCTGTACTCAAACACCATACGGCGGACGCATGCTTGGACCTGTGTGAGCACCCAGGTGAATCTCTCTGGTGAGTATAATGCCGTAAAAAAAAAGTTTTTTCAGGCTAGCTGGCTAGTTGCTGTGGTGTTGGAAAGGTAACTTCAGGAGATTAGATAGATAAATTATGTTCCGAGGGAAATTAAGTGTGTGTGCTTGTGCAGTGTGCGTGTGTGCGTGCGTGCGTGCGTGCGTGTGTGTGTGTGTGTGTGTGTGTGTGTGTGTGTGTGTGTGTGTGTGTGTGTGTGTGTGGGTGTGTATGTATGTGTGTGTATGCATGTGTGTGTGTAGTAAGTGAGTGCAAAAAAATGGAAGTATTTCAGGGACAAATACATAAAGGAAAGGAGAGAGAAAAGGTCAAGGAAGAGTGGTGCTGAAGGAAGAAGAAAAGGCAGGTGGAAGTACATGGGGATCATGTCCTTTATGGAACTCCATGTACAGGAGAGGGACACCACTTTGAACATGGAGGATAATACAGTAGTAGGGATTAGTTGGATATCTTCATTAATCAATTCACACACATATTACCTGCTTATTTGTTGTGTTTATTAAACAAACTGTCTTTTGTCTTTAACAGATCAGTCTTGATCTCATCCCTATCGACACCCAGTTACCCGAGGTAAATGACACCATAGTAAAGAGACTTAACTTAACAGGTGTGAAGTTGTCTTCACAAAACTTTACACCATGGGCAATTTAAAATGTGTTTACTTGCTTGCAGTTGTCTTTGCATGTAGTTGTGTTTACTTACTGGCATTTGAGCCTTGTATGCAAGGAGCTAAGTCAACTGATTACAACGTTTTACATCTGTCTCTTCAAAAGATGGAAAGTGAAACATACAGCCCGGGACCCTCGACCCCAACCCAGCCTCTCCCCACCTCTGATGCAGTGGAAGACACTGCTGAATGAGTCCACACACACACACCGTACACACTCACACATGCACCCCATCCCTATTCCCATAAGGATCCCCAAAAAGATTTGACATCGTACCAGCAAAGCATCCTTGGTGCGTTACAAAAACCTGTCGATGAAGATGAGCATTTTCTTTTGAGCCTTTTACCGGCCTTTCAAAGGCTCACAAAAATTAAAAAGTCAGAGGTCCGCATGGGGTTTCAAAAATTGCCGCATGGAGCTGAATTTGGATCACAGTAAAAAATTCACAAGTTAACAAGAGCTGTCGAAAGTTATGTTAGTTAACCAAGTTAGCTCTCAAAGTTAGGAATGTTATTGTAATGAATGTAATTAAATTAAATGTTAATGTGTGTTATGTGAATGAAATTTAATGAAATGTAAATGTATCTTAAGTGAATGAAATTAAATTAAATGTATGTTATGTGAATGAAATTTAATGAAATGTAAATGTATGTTATGTGAATGAAATTTAATAAAATGTAAATGTATGTTATGTGAATGAAATTAAATGTAAATGTATCTTATGTGAATGAAATTAAATGAAATGTTATGTGAATGAAATTTAATGAAATGTAAATGTATGTTATGTGAATGAAATTTAATAAAATGTAAATGTATGTTATGTGAATGAAATTTAATAAAATGTAAATGTATGTTATGTGAATGAAATTTAATGAAATGTATTTTATGTGAATGAAATTAAATGAATTCAAAGTATGTTTTGTTATGTGAATAAAATAACATGAAGGTATGTTTTGTGACTGTTTTTAATTTAAAGTAAAGTATCTCAGGTTAATGAAATATAATGAATGTAAATAACAGTAATTCAAAGATGCATTTCAATAGTGTGTAATTTTTTTTATTTTCAACACCAATATTTAAATGATGCTGTCTTGCCAATGAACGGCACCGGCAGGAGACGAGAAATAGGAGGTAAAGTTCTCCCTCACACCCTGGGCTTTTTTTGAAGCATTGTTGCTGCCAACCCGTACCAGGTGCTGGACAGCTCTCTGCTCCACAGCGGAGAAGGAAGGAAGGTCATGGTCCTCCGTCTCCCAGTGCAGGAAGTTGTGTAGGATGCAGGTGGCTTTGATCACCTTCTCTGCCACCTGTGGAGACACCCCCAAAACTCCGATACAGTCGCCACTGTGTGGCAAGAATGCCGCGGGACAGCTGGTAGTTGAAAACCCTCCTCTCTCTAGTGTTGCTCTGTCCCGGGTAGGGCCTCATCAGATCTCTTTGCAGAGGAAACGCCTCGTCCGCCACAAACACGTGGGGCACTGGGCTCTGATCTTCAGCACCACGGAGAGGAACATCTGGGGGGAGCTGAAGGGTCTGGGAATATAAGGCCTTTCCAAAGGCAGACGCAGTCATGGTGCCTCCATCGCTGCTCTTTCCATATGTACCGACATTAATGATGCGGAAGCCAAGAGCACAAGAGTTGTAAAAGAGGGATCCTGTGTTGGCTGGGGCTTGGATCTGCACGTGCTTCCCATCGATTGCGCCGAGGCAATTTGGGAAGTCCCAGAGTTGATCGAATCCTTCAGCGATCTCTTTCCAATCTCTGCTTGTTGGTACTGGCATAAACTCTGTGACCAGACAGTCCCAGATGGCTGTCACCACACAGTGCACAATGCCAACCACCGTGGAAAAGCCTATGCGGTAACTAAATCCCAGGTTTCTAAAGGAGTCTCCAGAGGCAAGATATCTGCAAAAAACAAAACAATGCTTCCTTTTTTTTTAAAATATCGTGCACCCAAAACCTCCTCACCCCACAACACGGCAAGGGCAAGAGCGCGACGTCTGCTTGAATCCATTTTGTGATGTGAGCCCAAAAACTTTTTTTTTCCCTGGTTGCGCGCGCAGGCCCACGCCACAGGCGCGCCGTGCTACCGAGCGCGTTTTTGCATAAGCGATTTTTAAGCGGCTGCGTTTTTTTGAGTCGCGTCCTGTGTGATCGGCCCCTTATTCATTCTGGTCGCATGACATCTACTGCTTCTGTCCATCCAGGGAGAGAGATCCTCCTCTGTTGCTCTCCCTCAGGTTTCGTCCCCTTTTTTCCTGTGAAAGTGTTTTTACTATCTTTATTTAGGGAAGTTTTTCCTGATCCGATGTGAGGACATGGATGTCTTATCTATACAGATTGTAATGCCCTCCAAGGCAAATTTGTCTTTGTGATTTTATAAAATGAACTGAATTTAATTTAATTTAATCATATTCACTTATAGACGCTGGATTATTTCTTTTTAAAGCGCAAGTCATTCACATGAACCAAGATAAAGTGATCAGATTGAAAACAGAAATCCAATCCAGGTATGAAGATATAACTCCCGTACCATAAAAAGAAAACAGCACATGGGTAAGTGCTCCGTAATCAGTGTGCTACATCATGTCAATCCGTGCCCCCAGAGATGATGCGGGTGACCAGCCTCTGCAGTAATGTAGCTGTCAAATGGCTTTTTTAATGACTGCTCCCATGTCTGTGTCTTAGTTTGATCAGACTGGAAGGCGACTGAAATAAGGACCAAGATCAACATGGTGCATAAAACAGGTGGTGTGTCTAATATAATGTTTACATTTCATATACCAACAAGGTCAAGAGGCCACCATCTAGATCAATAATGGAGCTGTCAGAAAGCTCCTCCAATTACTGTTCTCAATTGGCTTCAGCTTGTCAAGGTTCTTTAGCACTGACACATCTATGATTCACCATCAGAGTGTGTGCGTGTGTGTGTGTGTGTGTGTGTGTGTGTGTGTGTGTGTGTGTGTGTGTGTGTGTGCTTCACAGTTGGCTTGACACCTACTAATGAATGAAGTAATTAACTACCTCAGGAATAAATTGTAGAAAAAATTACATTTTACAACATCAGGATTGCACATCATTCCGTAGAAAGCAGAAGCTGTGCAGACTGCTTGTGACAGATATGGGGGGTATTCCAGAAAGCGGGTTATGTGGAAACTCAGAGTAAGTTAACCCTGAGTTAATGGAAACTCCGTTCCAGAAAGAGAGGTAACTGAAACTCTGAGTCAATCACCATGGTACCAGACTCTGTGAACATAACCTGCTCGCTGGCAGGTTTACTACAAGAAACCCAGAGTTTCTACCCGTGTCCTCCCACATGAAGAAACTGGTAGACATGGATTGCCCATTCAAACCAAATCCAATTGACATCGAAGCCTTCGTGATTCGAAAAGCTTTAAGTCGTGAGAGAGTGTTCCGACCCAGATTAGACGTTTTATCATTTCCAGAGGAAGATCTGTCATAGGAACCGCTGTTCCTATGGACGTGCACTTACATCAGAGCAAATTTTATGCATCGCGCTTTGTTTTTTCCTGCAAACGGTAGTTTTCTTTACAACATTGGGGATGCAGAGCGTGAGTGTGGGGGATGCTACGTGAGTCTGCTAGCTATTCCGCATTAAGCTCAGGTTAGCAAAGAGCACCGTTACGTGAATGTGAACATTGCTGCAATAAACCTGCGAGTTAAGGAGACCAATGACGTCATTACTGCGGACGTTACAGCAGTTACGTGTCATCAACAGCTTCACAAACAGGAACGAATACATCTGTTCCTCTGGTTTGCCCTTTAATGATTTTTATGTCAAGTAGCTCCTCTGTCACATTCATGTTGTCATTAACTCTTCTTAAAAAAAATCTGTAGTTGTGCACTGTCCGATGCATCGGTGCTTTCATCGCAGGCTAATGAGAAATAATCAAAAGCCGCTCCCCCGTACCCTAGTTGCTCCTGAATATCTGAAGCTATGTCCTCACCTCTCTGTGCCACGGTGTTGCGTTCCAGGCACAATCATAAATTCTAGCTTCTTCTCGGGGCAAATGTTCTCCACTATTATCATGACACAGTTTTTAATAAACGTACCTTCATTAAAAGGTTTGCCATGTTTAACAATTAACATGGCCACTTCGTAACTGGCTTTTGGTGATGTTTTCATTTGACTCACTGGCTCCAGTGAGGAATCGCTGTTGCGCTGCCAGGTAGCTTGGAGTTGCTTCACTTTTTCAGCGCGCCCACTGTCTATTAGCTTGTCGTACGTTGTAGCATGTTTAGACTCGTCGTGTCTCTCTACGTTGAAATCCGTAAACAAGGCAACCGTCTCTTTACAAATCAGACAAACACAATTGCCTGGATTTTCATTGAAGTGTTGTAATTCCCACCTCTCCTTTAAAGCGGCGGCCCGCACCACCAACTTTTCTCTTTTTTTTGCTGTGGAGAAGGGTTTGCAGCACAGAAGCAGAGCCAGATGACATTAGAATGGTGCGGCCACTGTGTGGTGAAAGAAGGAATTACATCTTTAACGTTTTTTGATTTTCATTTATTCTGACAGAGATGGCGGGGGATAAATAATACATTATAAGATCGAAGCTGCGGGCCGTATGAAATCAGGCCATGGGCCATGAATGGCCCGCGGGCCGGACTTTGGACACCCCTGCCCTATGCTCTCCTCCTTTTGAGCCCTTGATAGACGCAGAGCTGCGATGGCTGTCGGTAAAGACAGTCTTTCTTCTTGCCATTACTTCGGCAAAGCGAGTAGGCGAGCTACACACCCTGTCGGTGAGTGAATCCTGTCTGAGGTGAAACTCAGATGGCTCGGGTGTAACACTATGGCCTAATGCAGCGTTTCTGCCGAAGGTACTGACACGCTGGTACCTAAACCAGCCTATCCAGCTGGCACAGTTTGACTCCCCAGTGCCTGAGGAGAGGTCAAGGCTACTGTGCCCGGTGCGGGCCCTCAGAGCCTATGTTAGGGCCATAGCAGGCATATGGCGAGCAGCTTTTTGTCTGCTATGGAGGACCTAGGAAAGGCTTTGCCCTTTCCAAACAGCGCTTGTCCCACTGGATAGTGGAGGCCATCGCACAGGCTTACAAAGCAAACAGCCGTGTCTTGCCACCCAGAGTAAGGGGCCATTCCACC
Organism: Clinocottus analis; assembly: GCF_023055335.1. Classification (NCBI taxonomy): domain Eukaryota; kingdom Metazoa; phylum Chordata; class Actinopteri; order Perciformes; family Cottidae; genus Clinocottus; species Clinocottus analis. The sequence continues at coordinate 12,554,132 of NW_027175832.1, read as the reverse complement.
AGAAGTGTCTCCACGTCATGGGCAACCCTGAGGAGTGTGCCCGTGGAGGATATATGTGCTGCAGCCTCATTGGCATCACCAAGCACATTCACCAGGTACTACAGGGTTAATGTTACCACCCTCACTCTCTGGGTGTGGTCCTTCGGCAAGATCCCTTTGACGAGGTGGGTCCCTTGAATTTCCTCGTGACTTTGTTGATATGAGTCATCCAGTGTGAAACACTGCCTCTGGCGGTCAGTAAGGATGAAATAGAACGAAGGTTACGGAGGTAACTATGGTTCTATGTATCCTGGATGACCGCCAGAGTTCTTGGTCACTCGGAATCTCGTGGTTTGCGAGAAGATTCCGCAGGACTGATCTCAGGATGACACCGGAAGTTATACCCGGCTTGGGGTCATCCGAGGTCACACGTGACTCTGTTATAAATACTCAACCTGCGCAAACGCAAGATGGAACGTATCCAGTGTGAAACACTGCCTCTGGCGGTCATCCAGGATTCATAGAACCGTAGTTACCTTCGTAACCTTCGTTTTTTTCCGACACGCCTCGTGAAGAAGTGTGTTCACACCAAAAGCAGCAAGACTAATCGAGATTGGTCCGCTAACCACATCCTTTTTGACTCTCTCATTTCCGGTTTCATAGCATAATATCGCTGTTTTTAAAAGCCACAGCAAAAACAGAAACAATGGATCTTGTTGAAGAACGTTTGGCTGAAGAGGTCCACTAATATGAGCATTTATATAATCCGTCTGACGGAGTATAAGGACACGCAGGAGGTGAATTCCTGGAGGGAGATATCTGTGAACGTCGGCGTGCAGGTCGACTCTTAAACGGTCGTTGCGCCACCTACTGTTCTGGCGTATGGAAAACGCAGGGGAACTAAAAATCAAAACGTGTCCGTCAATCCGACTGCGTGGCCAGCCGTAGTTGGAGTTGCAGAAGTATAATTCAGCCTTCATGCTGCATTGTGTTCACACAGCATTTCATATTTAATATCATTGAGTGCAGAATAAATTCAGCTCTGAGCCGGGAGTTAGATAGAAGTACTTCCCCTATGCATCACATGAAACAGACAGAGAGACAGGCAGTGGACAAAATACATCCATCAGATCACACATTTTCACCACTGTGTGAGGTCTTCCAGTATTTTTAACCAGTGAGAATAATCGCAATGAAAAATACATTTTGCCTGAATCGTTGCATGCATTCCAGTCCAACTGCTTCCAGAGTGAACTTGTGCGAGTGTGAAGATTGTGGTCTAACCTTGAAAAGCGGAGTACTGTGGGCTCTCTTTAGTGACTCCTCCAAACTGAAGCCAAACAACACTTCTGCCTCTGCATCCCTCAGAGTGGAGCTCTGCTCATCTGCAACACACACACACACACACACACACACACACACACACACACACACACACACACACACACACACACACGTCACGCCCTCCCGCCACAGATTGTATTGAGGAATCAAGCACGTCTTCCCCGAATCCTCTGGAGTTCTGCCATGAGGTGCCACTCATCAGCTAATTAAGAAAAAAATGGGCTTAGCGAATAGCCAATCAGAAAAACTTATCTTTTGTATCTGCGGGACTGAAGCTGTCCGGCGGCACGTATTTGACTCTTGCCTGTATTCAAAACTTGAGAGCCCTGGTTTTCGCATCATGTTCCTGTCTCCCACCACCTCCACCAGATGATAGCTTAGCACAGTGGTTCTCAAACTTTTTCTGTTACGCCCTACTTTGGAGGAAGAAAATTGTAATTCCTTTCAAGTAATCTATATAATTTTATCCACCACACTCCACTGAACTTTAACTGATTCTTTTGCACTCCGGACAGATGCAACCTACATTTTGTTGTAACAGTACTTGTACTATGTGCAATAACAATAAAGTTGAATCTTAATCTAAAGTAATCCAGATCAGACAAAAACGCATAACATGTGCAATCACTTTGTTAGAACAATGCAAATAAAGTTCTATAATTAATATTTGGCAAAACAAACTATTGTTGAAATAACCTGTTTTGCACTGAATATATTTTCAAGAAAATAACAATGTCGTTCAACCTGTGCAAAACAAAATGAGTGTAGGTGTATGAGCCATCACGTTGTATCAGTATTAGTGGCTGGAGCGAGCTGCTTTCCTCTACAATTTTTTTAAAAGGAATTTTTGTTTGAATCTGCGAACTAATGAAACGTCCTCACTTCACTGTCTCATTGGCATAATAATCTAGGTTACACGTTTGAACAAAACATCAACTCTCATATGACAGGGGGGTTACATGTCCATGAGAAAAATATATGTATTAATTTCCGTTCCTGTAAATCTGTTGTATTGTATATTGGATCGAATCCTCTTTATACAGAGAAATACAAGACAATAAAATGCAGTGTCGGGTTATACAAGACAAAAAAAAACATTTAACTCAGAACATAATTGAAGACCCCTCTGTATGTGGGAATGGCGTCGTCCAAGGCGCGCTCAGTGGTTTGGCGCTAGAGTGTCTCCGGTAAGGTTTACTGTACGCTCTCAGTCAGCTGCTCCAGGGAGACACTTCAGTCTTCCACTGAGTTTCACTTCGGAACCCCGTGACGTTCATGGACCATCATGTCTGAAGAGGAACACACGGTTTCCGACGAACTTTTCAAAGACGTCAAATTCTACGTGGTTGGGGACATTGACCAAAAGGTGAGGCTCTGGACGTTAGCTTCTTGGAGCTAGGTTGCTAGCAGGCTAAGTTGCTAGCACCATTCAATCTAAATTAGGCTCACTAAGTGGTTGATCTCTAGCTGACATCAACGTGTTAAATTAATCCCGACATGATGTGTACTTCGTCTACTTCACTGCGAGGCTGTGTCCTTAGTACGCAAGGTACACTTGCCATGCATACCTTTAGCATTAGCTTTGAGTTGTGCAGTTGCACAGATGGTAAGCTGCTAGCTTGTTGCTTGCGGTTTAACGTTTCACGTCACGGGGTTTGCTAAGCTGGCAGTACAGATGGCGTATTGCTGAACCATAGCCGCTAAACAACCTCAAGATCGACCCTGTGCTGTCCTGATGGGGACGGAATGCCTCTATGCACGGTGTATTCTGCATCAACCTGTGACTATCAACAGCTTGCTCAATTGGGCGCCCCTTACTGCGCATGTGTCAATGCTCTTGTACTCGTTGGTGTGGGGACCTGTGGTACGGAGCTGTACTTCCTGCCAAATAGTTAACCACAGTCGCAGCTCTTCCTCAGGGTGTTTCTATTAAGCGGAGGTCTGCTGTTCGTGTCCCCCACCCCTGTGAGGGTCACGCTCAGGCAACACGACGTGACAGCACCCATCTTAGTCGGTACTTGTACAGCCTTTATGAACAGTCAGGACATCTCATTTGGAGTTATTCTGAAACTATGTTTGAAAAGTTAATGACATTATTTTCTGTTGACTAATATAATTACAGTTTTCTTCTTCCTGTTTGGATTTCAGTCCTAACTGACTGATTTAGATGCGTGTCTTTTGTCCTTTATGTCTTTGGCTGAGGTGTCATGGCTTTCTATGAATGCCTTGTTGAAATGAGACCCTTGCAAAACATTCAGGGTGTGAAAAAGATGTACAGAAAGAATGACAGAATGTGTGAAAGTTGCAGCAGTGGGTCTGTGACCAAGTAGCTGCTAGATGCAGGACAAAGTACATGTGTATCTGATCACATCACATCTGTGAGTGAACAGGACTTGATTCCATGCTGATATTTGATAAATGGTTTGTTGAAGTTTGTTGGCTATCAGTTGTAGTCACATGTTGTAATGCTGTGTAGAGGGAAGACCACACAGGCCATATCTTTTCCTCTGAAGCAACATCCTGTGGCAACAAGTCCCTCTTCAAGCAGATTTCTAGCTGTAATCTCATTTTGAATATAATAGTTATAATGCCCCAAACTTGTCTAATGACTTAATTTCAACATTTGCAGAATTGAACTGTGTATGGTTGCTTCTTCTCAGAAAACGTATGTCTGTGCTGTTGCTTTGTGAATGGTATGATCTTTGGCCAGTGTTGACACTGAAGAGCGTCTGTGTCATTGTGTCAGCTCGCCTGGACTGAAGTAGACTTTGACTGAACCTTCAGCTGATGTTACAGGTGGTGCAGCTGCTGAAGGCGGGAAAAGGGAAGGAGGTGTCCTATAATGCTTTGGCCACTCACATCATTGCAGAGGACGGGGACAACCCCGAGGTGGGCGAGTCCAGAGAGGTTTTTGACCTGCCTGTTGTCAAGGTAAGGGTTGGACCCTTTCTTCGTTTTTCTTGTGGGTTCAAAGTGGTTCTGCAGGGGATCCCAGCATATAGAATGGAAAGAGAGAGATAACACATCTGCATATTTTCTAACATGTTGAAGTGTTCCTTCAATGGGTATAGTTATTTTCCTTACTGTTGAAGTTTAATCTCTTTCAAATAGTGTAACTGGGAGAAATAAGTAGATATCAAGCATTAACTTGTTGTTCTCATTTTTCCAGCCGTCCTGGGTGATCCTCTCAGTCAGATGTGGAGACCTGTTACCGTATCCTTCCACCTCCTTGTCCAGAATACCTCAAATGGGTGTAGTTTAAAGACAATGACAGTGGTGATCACAGCTGAATGTTTAGAATTCCAGAAATAAAAAATAAGAAATTCTTAGGGATTCAATTACCCAAAACAATTAAAGAATTGGAACATTTAATTATAATGTCGCAATAAGAGCAACAGTTTGCTGTTTTTTTTTTTCTCCATAACTATGAATTCCACAGAGTTACAGGATTCTCCCCAGAATCAGGACAGATATTCTTTGGTGTGACAGCTTGTCTTCCCAGGGTAAGTGTGTGCGTGCGCGTGTGTGTGTGTGTGTGCTAATTTATTTTAATGTTCTTAAATTGAACATAACCTGGCATTTTGAGAGATAGCAGACAGGGGGGATTAGATCGTTGATTGTTAGCTGGTGGACCCTTTTCAGTGACCAAAAAAATGTCCTATTTCTATTTCATGTTTGTGCATGAAAGCTGTTGAGTCTGTTTAAGAAGTTGAAAATGTTCCTTAATTTGGGTCTCAGCTTGTCATTCTGGGGTGAAGCGGGAATCCACAGCCAGACCAGTTGAGAACAACTGAGTTAGATGAATTGTTTCCAAACAGACAAAGAACAGTCATTGTTAGTTTACTCCTGACTTAACTTTGGGAAGTATGTCCTTGGGCTGGCATTGTAACCTATGAAAGACAGAAACTAGTTCTGCATTGTAAGCTCATTATTGTGGGTGTTTGTACACAGCTTCCAGATGATCTCAACACCTTGTGGGCTTACATAACATTTTATGGAGGAGAATGTCAACTTAACCTCAACAAAAAGGTCACCCACTTAGTTGTGAAGGAACCAAAGGGGGTAAGTGCACGCTCTGGTGTGATCTTTACCATTATCTAAGTTCTATTGTGTATATTTTTGCTCATGTTCATCATAATGTGCACTTCTAATTTCACTTATTTCTTTTTTTTCTCCCTGCAGGCTAAGTTTGAGTGTGCGCTTAAACACCCAGGCATCAAGATAGTCACCCCAGACTGGATAACAGATTCTGTTAAAGGTAATGATGTTGCTCTATCTTTACTCAAATAGTAGTCACTTTACTTTTGGATTATTGTTTCTAAGTAAAGACCAATAATCTGCAGATTACTTTCTTCATTAATTGATGGATTGTTTGGTTGTCAATTAGATGTCATCTGCATGCTGAAGGTGTTGGACATTAATAATAGAACATTCACTATTCCCAGTGTTCACTTTCCTTGCTCTGGGTAGGGACACACTAGCTTCCGGTTGATAGGATGTTGCACGGTTGACCAACGCTACAGAAGTGTGGCAATAATTCAATTTTTTTTCAATTCAGTTTATTTTGTATAGCCCAAAATCACAAATACAAGATTTGCCTCGTAGGGCTTTACAATCTGTACACATAACATCCCTGTCCCAGAACCTCACATCGGATCAGGAAAAACTCCCCCAAATAAAGATAGTAAAACCCTTTCACATGGAAAAGAAGAAGAAACCTGAGGGAGAGCAACAGAGGATGATCCCTCTCCCAGGATGCACAAAAGCAATAGCTGTCATAATCAGCTGTAGAGTGAGGTAGAAGGATGTAGTTGAAAAGTAGAATTCTACCCCAAGCCACCCAGCACCTGATTTTCAAGGAAAAAAAAGGGTCTTTAAAAAATTATACAAACTTAATTATCTCCGCAACCACAACGTTTATTAACTTTATTTAAATTGCTAAAATACCGTATCCTTTGTGATAATATACATATGGTTTAAAAAACAATAAAGTAACTGTTAAGTTCCCTCTTTACACCTTTTACAGACAAAAGCAGGATGGATGTGGTGCTCTATCACCCCAGACTCACATATGTGGAACCTGAGGAAGAGGAGGAGAGTGAAGCAGAGTCATATGACAGGCATTCCCATTCAGATGGAAGCTACAGCCCCCGGCGGTCCCGGCTATCCAGTGGCGGCTCGTCTGGTGAGGAGTCCAGCCCCCGCAGACGACCAGGACCCAAAAAACTGAACTCTGTCTCCCCTTCCTCTCCCCGCAAACCTGAGCGCCGCAGCGAGCGCATGTTTGACGATTCTGACGACGACTCCGTCACAGAGAAGGAGGGCACCAACCTCAACTGGACTCCAGCTGAAGTCACGCCGACCCCCCCTATTCCCACCGGCACTGCCAGGCGGCGAGCTGGGCCACCCGGCAGTAAAGAACCAGCGCCATCCGCAGGCAGTGGGCTGATTAACCTGTGTGCCACTGTGCCTCCTGTTCCTGTCAGTGGAGGAGCCGCGCCTCCAGAGGCTCGCTCTGCTGCTGCTGCAGTCAGTCACACAACACAGCAAGGTCAGTACGTCAGGAACGTTCAGAAAGGGGTCCTCCTAGATACAGGTCTACATCACCATAATGTAGACCTGTATCTACAGGTAGACATTAAAGTTGTTTTGTTTTGTGTAAACAGTTTTCTTCTTCAAGGGTATCAAAAGTCAAATGAATCTAAAAATAATATCATGAAACAATTCATGAGAAGATATAGCAATGTGGCAACAACCGTCTGGTAGGTTCAAGTCTTGGTTTCAGTCTGAGGCAGACTTTGCTCTCAGGTTTGACGCAAGTCAAATTGTGTGATAAATATCTGTTGAGTGGATTTTAGTGGAAATGTCATTCACCTTAACAAAACCACGGCTCTCAATTAAAGACGACGACAAATACTCGCAGCCGGACAGCTCCAGTCCCGCCTGTCATTACATCTTACAGATGCAAAAGATTTGTTTTTCTGATTCATTCATGTAGCCCATTTTCTTTTTATTGATTGGCTGATGAGTGCCACCTCACGGCAGAACTCCAGGGGATTCAGGGGAGACGTGCTTGATTCCTCCTTGGTGAGGGCAGCGCAACCAGATCATGTTTGCGCACTGTAGCACATTAAGTAGCCTAGAGTTTTTTTTCAGCGTGAGAAATACGATCTGTGGTGGGAGGGCGTGACTTAAGACCGAAATGAGTGACAGTCACGCTCAATGCGTGACACTTAAGAGCCCTGAAAACTATTCAAAAATGTCTGCCAGTGTGGTCTGAGTCAATCCATGTCCAATCCCCATTAGTTAGTTTGTAGTGGTTGGATCAAAATGTTGCCACAAATTGTCACTACAGTAGGCCTTAGGTCTCCCAAACTCTTTGCGGGTTGTCGGTGGACGGGTCTCAAGATTGTCTTGAGTTTGGCCATCCTTAAGTCATGCAATGTACAGTAGACTCCAGGAAGGACTCCAGGAGTGACCCCCAACACTTTGTTTTTCGTTGTTTTTATTGCATATTCAAGTTATTTAGGGCCTGTTCTTTCCAAGAAGGGGTGTTATTAGTATGTGGGACTTTGGTAAGTGGCTCAAGCACACATTTTGAACATGTCTGAAACAGTTTGAAAAGCATTTTCGGCCAATCTTAATTAGATCATGCTGGATGTTCATAGTTAGATCAAAATATGTTATGAAAGGGATTTTTTTGTATGTATGTATGTATATTTTTTTTTAACAAGAAAATTCTGAAAAAAGACATGAAATAACACAAGTTTTAGAACTCATTTGGGGTTCATACAACTACTTGTAAACTTGAACTGGAGACGCTCCCCCTCCATTGGGGGAATGGTGACTTAATCCATAAAAATACAATCTTTGTAAAAATGTGATTGGGGATCTAAAAGTTACATTTGCTCCCTTTTTTCTAATGTGCTGATCTGATCTAAAAAAACTCACTAAAAACCATGACCAATTCTTTTTTTTCAAATAGAACAATTTGCTTTCAACACCACAAGCCTTGTGTCCTATTGTCACATTATAATCAAAAGAAAGCAGACTTCTCTACTCATGTTTCCAACATTCGGCAACTCACAAAAAAACTCTTTTTGATTTAAAGCCTCAGAACATCAACACTGTGTTTTCAGTTAAGCCGCCTCAATAGACCTCTTCACAAGGCTGTGTACAGGAGTGTTGAGGGACATGTTGACTGTTGGGGTAGAAGATATTACACCTTTGTAATTCATAGTGATGGATGTATGACCTGATACAATTCCATCAAAGCTCTGAGCAGTGGTCTAATCAGTTAGAAAAATAGCTGATGTTCTTTCAATCAATCTCCTTAGTGTGCGTGAATAAACCCAAGTTAGACCAAGTTGCACTATTTATATTTGCAGGACCATTGGAGCCACATCAGAAATACTTAATAACAACAACATCTGGCTATGGTTTCAAAAACTGCATTAATTGCATTAATTCATCAGAGCTCTTGTGTAGGGTTGCAAAATTCCAGGAATATTGAAAGATGGAAACTTTTCAGGGGAATTAACGGAAATAAACCGGGATTAACAGGAATAAACTGGAAATCTTTGGGTAATTTAACTGTATTTACCTTGTTATAAGCAGACATGCATGCAAACATTTATAATACAACTTTAAAAAATGACATTTTTGACTTTTTGTGAGTAGAACTTAATACATACGTCCTACTCTCACTGCTGTAAAAAAGTTAGTCTACTGTATACAAATAAACTTGGTATTAAAATGAACATGGCTTCAGTTTACCAAGCAATCAATATGCTAGGTAATGACAAACAGTGTTGGGAAAGTTTACTTTCCACATGAACTAGTTCAGTTTATTGTTCTTAATTCAAAATTTGGAACTAAGTTCACAGCTCCAAAAAATGAACTAGTTCAATTATTGTTTTCAATATATTGCGAGCTATAATAGAAATCTCTATCTGTCTGCAATTCTGCTCTTGGCCTCTACACAACTCGGCGCTCTCACACTTGCCAGGCATAGTGCTGAAAACGTTTAGACGCAACATTGATAACAAAGACGTTCAAAAGCAACGTTTTATGTTTCTAGCAGACAATGTTCCCAACCAGCTGCATTCAGTGCCCAGCTGAGCTAGGCGTGCATAGTCTTGTTCTTAACTGCATTTAACTTCCCTGTTATATGCTTTTGCAAAAAAAAAACGTAGGCAAATTTCTTTTTTCAAAATTTCCACCCCTTTGCAACTCTACTTTTGTATAAGAACGAGCCCCTGGCTGAGCGCCGCTAGGTTGGAGTTTTCCCCAAAGAACGGGAGGGTCGGCTCCCTGCGCCTACCAGTTGCATGGAGTAAGACTGACTGTTGTTTGTGTTTATGTACCGAACTGCAGTTCAGAGTATCCGGCCTTCTTGGAGTCTGTGAAAGGGGTCCTGGAGAGGGCACTGCTTGCTGACTCCATAGTTCTCCTGGGAGACTTCAACGGTCATGTGGGCAATGAAAGAGAAATCTGGCGGGGGGTGATTGGGAGGAACGGCTTGCCCGATCTGAACCAAAACTATGTTTTGTTGTTGGACTTCTGTGCTAGCCACGGCCAGTAACCTGTGGTCGGAAGGTTGTTGGTGCCTGTCGTGGCAGCAAACGAGAACCCGGTGGTGGACACCGGAGGTGAGAGAAGCCGTCAAGCTGAAGAAGGAGGCCTTTTGGCCCAGAGGTCTCCTGAAACAGCTGACGGGTACCGGCAGGCCAGGAGGGCTGCAGCTGCGGTGGTCGCGGATGCTAAAACTCGGGCATGGAAAGCATTCAGGGAGGCCATGGTGAAGGACGTTTGGTTAGCCTCAAGGAGATTCTGGCAAACCATCTGACGGATCACGAAAGGAAAGCAGGGCCTACCCCAGGATGTTCTCAGCGGGGGAGGTGAACTGCAGACTAGGGTTGGGTACCGAGAACCGGTTCCAAGACGTCTGGTACCTACCGGACCGAAACACAACGCAGATTTCGATGCTTCCTTTCGCTGCCTGAGCCGATTTAAAATATATATTTTTTACACTACTCTGTAATGTTGCGCGGTATACCGATACTAAAAAGGTAGCGCGGTACCCGTACGTTAAAAAAGATCGGATTTTGCATATTTTTAGTATCAGCGGGGCTATAAGCGCGCACACACTTGTGCAGGAGCTTTTGTCGTTTGTCCTCGACTTGTTGGAACGAAGCTCTCCCAGTATATTTAAAAAAAAAAAAAACAACTGGTGTTGTTAAGGTCCTGAACCATGCAGTTTGAAAAACTCGGTGACCTGCGTTTCCTCAGTAAGTCAAGGGTGTTCCCTCCTTTTTTTTAACGGCTTTAGTGTTGCATTTCCAGTCCGTTATCAAGGTCAAGTCCTAGATACTGGTACTTATCCACTTCATCCTCCTCTCCAAGAAAGCTAAGTGGATCACTTGTTCCATGTGTCAAACAAAGTGTCCTGTTAATGAAGATTTCCCCACTTTGTTTTTTTGTAGGTGCATCGGTTCCGGAGGGCATCCCTGGTTGGAGCCAGGCTGCTAGAACCCTCCGCAACATCACCAACAACTCTGACATGCCTTCAGCCAATCGACCTGCCAACGTAGCGCATGTAAGTACCCCAGTGGCTCTTAACACAAATCTCCCTACCTGCTGTCACTGAGGCAACTTCTACCTGAGTAAGAGCAAGGTCACATTTCATTACTAATATTATTCAAGTGTTACTGAATATGGACTTGTGATGATACAGATGTGAAACATGGATACCATGTCTATTAGTGCCTGCTCTACGTGTTCACTTCTTGATCCTTGTCCTCTGTTGCAGATCCTCCAGAATCTGACAGCAAATCAGACGAAGCCATTGGAGCAGCAGACCAATCAGAGCCATGCTCCGACTCCTAACAGTACCAACACTCTTCTGTTCAATCAGTCCAAACTGACCGGCCAGCCCCTAACAGCAGAGCAGCAGCAACAGTTATTGCAACAGCAACAGTCACACCAGGCTGCCCAGCAACCACATCAACAGCAACCGCAGCATCCAATGATGCACATACAACAGCAGCAGCAGCATCAGATGATGCAGCTACATCACCAACAACAACAGTCTCAGGTCGCACAACAACAACAACAACAACAAGGGTTTGCACAGTTGCCCCAACAGCAACAGTTTCTGCAACAACAGCAGCAGCAAATGCACCAACAGCAGATGTTTTCACAGCAACAACAACAACAGCAGCAGCAGCAGCAGCAGCAGCAGCAGCAGCAGCAACAACATGCCTTCTCCCAGCAGCAACTACGGCCCCAGCAGCTGTTGCGACCTGGTTTACAACAGCTGCAGCAGCAACAAGCACTGCAACAACAACTCCAGCAGTTCCAACAGCAGCAACGCATGCAAATGTTACAGCAACAGCAGCAACAGCAGAATCAACAGCAGTTGCACCAACAACATCTACAACAACAGCAGCAGCAGCATTTTCTACAGCAGCAGCAACACATGCAGCAGATGCAGCAGCAGCAGCAGCATCTGCAGAGTCAGCAGCAGGTCCTGCAGCATCAGAACCAGCAGGCCCAGCAGAAGCAACAGACAACCCTGCAGTCTCAGCTCCAGCAGTCTCCTCACATCTCACAGCTGTTTGGACACGAGCCAGGACAAGAAAGTGAGTACACCAGGAGTCAGTGTGGTACAGACCAGACTGTTTTTGTATATTTTTGATGAACACATTGGTCTGTCGTGAAATATTACTAGGAGTCTGACCACATTAAGATATATGGTGTGTGTGTGTGTGTGTGTGTGTGTGTGTGTGTGTATATGTGTGTATATGTGACATTTATATTAGGGGTGGGAGGGAAAAAAAGTCAGCTGAGGTAGTTCGGGCATCTAATCAGGATGCCTCCTGGAGGTTTTCTGGGCCCAAGTAGTAGCCCCGGGGAAGACCCAGAACAAGCTGGAGGCATTGTATCTTCCAGCTGGCCTGGGACCGCCTCAGGATCCCCCAGAATGAGCTGGAACATGTTGAGAGTGCAGTGTTTCCCCTAGGTTTGCAGCTTTGACCACACAGACCCTTAATGCAGTGGTTCTCAAACTTTTTCTGTAAATAACATCATTTTGTGACTCCCTCTGTGCTTTTATAGTAACAGAATAAAGGGAATTACAGCATCAGCTTGTATCAGTATTTGTGGCTGCAGTGCGCTATATGTGTAGAGGAAAGAAGCAGCTTTCCTCTCCAAATTTAAACTGGGTTGTAGATTTGATACGGCCGCTCTCAGTTTATGCTCCATGTTCATCTGAGATCTGTTTTCTGTTGCGAGAGACGGAACAGCAGAAAAAAACCTGACGGAGACTTCTGGAGATTGACTTTTGGCCAAACGCCAAGAATCAGCGAGTCGCGCATGTGCAAGTTTAACCTGTTAACGGCGTAACTAAACATTTACCCGACAGTACAGGCATTTCTCTATGTATTTATTAATGACTTAGTTTTATGTCTGTGTAGTTTTATGTCCGTGTACTTTGTACTTTTGTAATGTGTGAAGCCAGCAGCTCATTGTTGGTACAAGACACAAGCACTTTGGTTCGTTTCACTTTCAGTTCAGAGAACATCGTTCAGAGAGCTGCTCCGAGGTCAGAGAGCTGCTCCGGTGCTCCTTGCAGGAGAGCTAATGTTGCCATCTTCAACCTGGGAGTGTTTAAAACGCAGATATAACTTAGTTGTCTACATTTCAGGCGACATATTTTTCGACGCTCTCTGCCCAATGCTGTGCGTGTGCTCAGTGCTCACCTGTATGCGATCAAGTGTCTGTGCACATGGGACGGAACTCGCGCAACCACGTAGAGACACAAATGACAAGCTGTCGTAGAGATCCGATCAATAAAATACGGCCGTTTAGTTTGTTTAATAATAGAACAAGGTGTAGATATGTTCTATAGGAAGAGAACCGTAAATGACATTTTGTGATCTGGCGCTATAGAGAAAATTACAGGGGGGCGGGGTTTTTTTCAGGGGGGCGCCCCGCCCCCCTATTATAATGGTAGGGGAAACACTGAAAGTGAGAGGGAAGTCTAGGTCAGCCCGCTGGGCTTGCTGCCAGAAAGACCCAACCCTGGATAAGCAGAAACGGAAGGATGGATGGATCGGGAAAAATGATTCTGACTTATATTCTACAATCATTAAACTACAATCGTCAACGTTATGATCGGCTGTAACAACTCTGTGACGCCGGGCTGTCGGTTCCTTACTGCTGCCACTGAACACAACAGACGTAATACACGTGTCTTGTTTCGTAAGCTAGGCTACATACTAGTTGATGCTAATGTGCTGACCGGCACACTCAGCTTAAAAGATATTGTATTGAAGCATTTCACTTCTTCTTCCGCCCAACTCAAAAAGGGCAAAACGAATCCTGAATTGGATTCCAAGTGAGTCAGTGAGGAAAGCTGTAAGGATGGTAGAAACCAGTACAGAAGCATGTGTCACTGTAAACCTGCACGTTATCACTGTCTGTATAGTTCCACATGTTCCAAAAAGAGTTTCTTCTGTCGGACAGCTGAATGTGCAAGTGCAAGTCCATAAAAGAGTGGTCTTGTGAGAGTTTCTAGAACCTGCAGATTTGACCTACGTACCTTCTGTCTCTTCTCATTATCAGTTCCACAGGATGGCTTCCTGCTCGGCTGTGTGTTTGCTATTGCTGACTACCCAGAACAGATGGCTGATAAGCAACTCCTGGCCACATGGAAGAGGGTGAGACAATTGCTCCGTCACACAAAGAAGCAAGATTATAATCCTCTCCATGTAGAACTGTTTGGGATAAAAGACCAGCAGCTCATGCTGAGATATTCAACAAGTGTTGGAAGAAGACACAGAAATAGTGCTCAGAAGATGTTGTGTTTACTAAACTCCTCCCCCAGGTCATCCAGGCGTGTGGAGGTGCCGTTGACCCCGCCCTGACTGGCCGCTGCACACACCTGCTGTGTGAGAGTCAAGTCAGCAACATGTATGTACAGGTAAGAATGTGTGCTATCAGAACACACACGGCTATCCAGGTAGTGCCCACATTTTAATACTGGAAACGCTCACAAAATAGAATAGGAAACAAGTTCTTCACCAAGTCACTGCAGAAAGAGAAGAATCATGAATTTGAAAACAAAATTTACAATTCAAATTGTAGATAACATAATGATAATAACCTGAATATGAGTTTGAAAGAAAAAGAGCTATAAGGTGTCAAAATATAGAAGAAAAAATGTGCAAAATTATTAGCAAGCAATTATTAGTACAATTGTTCACAGCATAAAGAATACACTGTTTGTACGGTGCCAAACTAATGACCCAAGATCTGAAAGTTAAATCTCTATCTGAAGGGAATGGATGATTCTCTACTATCTCAGCGGAATGTTTGAATCATTTTGCCAAAAACGTGCCATCTTTGTTATATGTGGTGTTTTCTCTGCCAGGCCCTCCGAGAGGGGAAGCGTTGTGTAACAGCCCACTGGCTCAATACTATACTGAAGAGGAAGAGGATGGTTCCTCCTCACCGAACATTACATCTACCCTTCGCCTTCCCTCCTGGAGCCAAACCCTGCTCTCAGCACGTAGGTCCAGCTCTCACAAAGATCTACTTTGTTTCACTCGGTACATTTTGTTTCCAGCCTCAAATCTGTCGGTGAACTAGATGAATGAATGAATGAAAAGTACTTTATTAATCTCCAAGGAGAAATTTTTTTGTCATACTAGCAGCATCCCAATGCCATAAGCTAAGCTAAACACACAGATGATAAAATAAATGAATAATAATAAATAGATGTAATAGATAGAATAATAATAAATAGATGAAGGCACTGACTGTAAAAATCTACTTTTCATTCGATACTAACTAAGATATGGAGAGATCCCACTTCCCATCTCATTTAACCTGGTAAAAAAGATAATGAGATTTAAGTCTCCTCTGTCTGAATTTCCAATATCTTCACAGGCAGATTACTAACCAGACCTTAACCACTTTAATTTTACTGCAATATCTGAGTAATACCATTTTTTTTTCTGAGACAGGATACTTAAAATCCTCCCTGGCTTTACCCAGTGATAGGGCCCTCTTAGTGCATGTTAGAGCTTTCAGGCTGATGGAGCCAGCAAAAAAAGGCATCACTCGCAAAGAGCAGAGGTCTCCAGACTGGACACACTCCAGTCTCATCCTTTGAGATTGTGTCCAACAGGATCAGGAACGAGGCACAGCCTCAGAAGCCCAGACTCCCTCAGAGTGTCCTAATGTCCTAAAGGGTCTGTAACGTGTGACTGTCATATTTGAACTCAAGCCTTTTCTCTGTCTCTCATAGATCATATCAGTGACGGGTTTTCTGGATGCTGACAGGGATGACTTGAAGCTGATGGCCTACCTGGCTGGTGCCAGATACACTGGATACCTGTGTCGCAGCAATACTGTCCTCATATGTAAAGAGTAAGATTTGACGGGGGTAGATCCTATTTGTGGCTCTTGTAGCAGAAGATGCACACCTGGGTCTTACTGCTGTGATTGAATTCTGTTCTCTGGGATGCTCCATGCAATGCACTGACTAACATGAATGCTGCAGAACCGGAAGTCTTATTCAGTGAGGCCTCACATAGACATGTGAGAAAGAATCAAATGAAATTGATGTGTAGTGTGTCAAGTATTTGTACCATCAGCTCTGAGTGTTTTCTGCCACCCAGCCATGTTGGTCTGCGCAGGACAAGGTACAGCGCTGATTTGGTTCTCTTGCTAATCTCTTCAGACCAAGTGGGCTTAAATATGAGAAGGCCAAGGAGTGGAAGATCCCATGTGTGAATGCCCAGTGGCTGTGTGATGTATTGCTGGGTAACTTCGAGGCACTCAGACAGATTCAGCACAGCAGATACTCTATCTTCACACACCCTGAACCTCTGGTGCCCAACCCACAGCTGGTCCAGAACCTGCTCGGTATGTACAGTTTCCTATGCCCCAATTGAAAACCGGTATTTGAACTATGGCCAATGAAAAGCCTTGAGCTTAATGTTTTAGCTGAAATCTTGACTTGTATATTTCTCTGTAGCTGCTTGGAGAACGCCAATCAAAGTATCTTCTGAAGCTTTGGTGGTGAGTTTGTTGAATCCCTATTTTAAGAGATGAATGTCAGTCAGCTCATTCTTCTGAAATTGTTGCTGAATGTACATAAAGACAGTGTGCCCTCTACTGTTTGCTAATGGCCATCCTGGCCCCCTGATGGATCATGGTGCTCGTTTTAGTGCTGTTTTATTGAGGGCTTAGCACCCCATTCCTGACATCATCTGTCTATAAATAGCATTACATCAAATCTGGATCATTTTCAGTGTTTCACATGTAGCTTCTATTTCAGACTGCTTCTGTTTAGTGATGCAACGGATCCTTAAAACTCACACATCGGATCAACACAAAAGAAAAGAGGGAGCAAATATAACTTTTTGATCCCTGAATATGTTTTTTATCTTGTTAGTTGTAGTGTTGCTAATGTATTATAATCTTCTTACAGCTAGTATAAACGGCTCATAATTCATGCTGCTAACGTTACTGGCTCTGCTCCTGTTGGTCTAAACCAAGAGGTTTCAAACCTTTTCTGTGCCGCCCCACTTTAGAGAAAGAACAATGTTCATGCTGATTTTTAGTTTTGGAAAAAAAAAAAAAACTTTTTGTGACTCTGTGCTCTTTCAAATAATATAATAACGAAAATGCAATCACTTTCATGTAAACCAGATTGTTCTATCAGACAAAAACTATTGTATTTAAACAAAATATCTTATTGTGGCTGCAATTAGTTTTTGCACAGTTTTGCACTGAATATATGTTCAAGACAATAACAATAAAGTACAACCTGTGCAAAACAAAACTAGTTCAAATATTTGGTAATAAGAGTTTTACACTGCATATTTTTCCAAAACCACAATAATGTGCAATTGTGTGAACCAGGCTGTATCACTATTAGTAGCTGCAGTGAGCTGCTTTCCGCTACACATCTTTTTAAAACGGGGTTGTAGACTTGATACGGCCGCTCTCAGTTCATGCTCAATGCTGAACTGAGATCTGTATTCTGTTTTAAGAGACGCAACAGCAGAAAAGACAACCTGACGGATGTGGCGAGTCGCCAAGAAAGCTTGGCCGTCTGGCATGCGCAAGCGTAACCTGCTAAGAGCAAAACGGAAACATTTACACATACAGGCATTTTGCCATATATTTATTTATGACTTAGTTTTATGTCTGTGTACTTTTTACTTTCGTATTATGTGAAGCTCCCAATAAAGTTCTTGCTTTCAGCATTTCCCCCTACGCCCAACCCAACCTGTAATACAACTGCGCCCCACTAGAGCGTGTGCCCCACTGTTTGAGAAATACTGTTGGGTTGTTTACAAAGTCACTTGACCAGAGACTAGAAAAACATCCATAATGACATGATCACATGTTTTACTGGCTCTTAGAGGATAAAAGTGTTTTACACTGTGATGGTCAACATTAATCTGTGTCATTAATCTAAAGTTCACATGCGTGCTGATGGGGGGTCAGTACAGGTCACAGATCTACAGCAGTCCGTTACAGCACTAGTACTGTCAGTTGATATAGAAAACACCAAACAGGGAATGATATATGCTGCATGTCTTGTGTTTGTGCTGTGTTGGCTCATCCGTTATGATTGTGTGGCGTTTAGAGTCTCCAGCTGCTCCAGAAGCAGAAGATAATGGATGCTACCAACCAGCCAGCAAACAAAAAGGCCAGGTCTGTACAGCAGATCTGGGTACGTTTGTCACTATGAAACGACAATGATGATGAATTTGTGGATAAAAGACAATTGTGCGGACAATTGTGTGTGTACAGACTAGAGGAGATCCAGTCCCCCAATAAGAAGCTTCCTCCAGAGTCCACTCCCCGAGTCATTTTCACAGGCTTTGAGCCCACACAAGTACAGCAGTACACAAAGGTAAGGTCAGCTCATCATGCCCTCGAACACATGTTTCATTATATGTCTTCTTGGCACTGTAATCCAGATCAGCATTTCACTTCTCAAAGCAATGTAAACAAGACAGTGACCGAGCATCAGGCAGGACTCTAATGTTACACTATCTCTGTCACAATCAAGCACTTTCCTGACGTCACAAGCTTTCTGTGTCTTAACATAAGCGTCTCCTGCAGCTCCGAGCTTTGTGTTTGATGATGTCTGTCCTCCTCTGCAGAGGTTACATGCTTTAGGTGGAGAAGTAGCAGACAACAGTCAGAAGGTCACTCACCTGGTGGCTAGTAAGATTACGCGCACCATCAAGTTCCTCACTGCCATGTCTGTGGTCAAACACATCGTCAGCCCAGAGTGGCTGGAGGAGAGCTGGAGGAGCCAGATGTTTGTTGGTGTGTGTCCCTTTTTCCGTATGTGTGTGTGTGTGTGTGTGTGTGTGTGTGTGTGTGTGTGTGTGTGTGTGTGTGTGTGTGTGTGTGTGTGTGTGTGTCTGAAAATAATATAAATATGTTCCACATAGTGGCCTCGCCTAATGTGTGTATGTTGCAGATGAGCAGAGCTCCACTCTGAGGGATGCAGAGGCAGAAGTGTTGTTTGGCTTCAGTTTGGAGGAGTCACTGAAGAGAGCCCACAGTACTCCGCTTTTCAAGGTTAGACCACAATCTTCACACTCGCACAAGTTCACTCTGGAAGCAGTTGGACTGGAATGCATGCAACGATTCAGGCAAAATGTATTTTTCATTGCGATTATTCTCACTGGTTAAAAATACTGGAAAGACCTCACACATTGGTGAAAATGTGTGATCTGATGGCTGTATTTTGTCCACTGCCTGTCTCTCTGTCTGTTTCATGTGATGCATAGGGGAAGTACTTCTATCTAACTCCCGGGATCTGCCCCAGCCTCAACACCATGAAGCCCATCCTGGAGAGTGCTGGAGGAAAACTGCTGGCCAAACAGCCCTCCTATAGAAAGATCATGGAGCATAAACAGAACAAGGTCCTTCAGTACTTGCATTACTTGAATGCACCTGTCAACAGTCTGCCTTGTTATGTTTTAAAAATCATTGATTCTTCTGGGAAGGAGGTTTTAATATGCAACTTATAAGTTGGTCAAAAACTTTTATTGGTCCCTAAAATTCCAAAGATCATTCCAAAGATGGAAGGTGATGTTATTTAAGGGGCAATGTGTAATTCAGTATGTCGACTCTACTACTGAGTCAATACAATGTACATTTACAGTCATCAGTTCTAAAATGAAAAGCCAACAGTTAACAGCACGGCTATAATACGTGAAGTTCAACCAAACTGCAAAAACTGCGAGAACATTAATGATACTGTCTTAGAATCGATCGGGAAAATGTAAAATACATGTGATCTTTGTTTAGAGGCCAACGTTGAGGAAAAGCATGCGCTGGGAGATTGCTATAATTGCTTTAAAGTCCCAATCGCTGATGATGTTGCGCTGTGAGCAATAAGTATGTTGAAACCGGCAGAAGGAGAGCTAGTTAACGTGAGCGGCTGGCTGGCAGCAGAGTCCTGCTTGGCTAGATAACGGCGCTAACGGCATCTTCTAAAATGAACATAGTGTTGATGAAAACCGAAATACATCCAGTTGTTTGAAGGAGATGTTTTCACAGCAAAATTAATTAGTACTCATTTAACTTCCTGACACTAGCTTTAAGTAGTGTAGAATACAGCATTTATACTCTAATGTAGTTGTATAGTTGTAGTTGTATTAAAACAAACTTCTGCACTATAACTTCTTCACATGAGGTGATCCTGTTTTTTTTATGTGTTAAGGCTGATTTCTACTCGGGTTTTACGCAGAGATGCAAGCACGCAAGACACGCATGGCCGCCCTTGCATGGTCAAATCGGCCATTTTGCGTGCTTGCGTGCGTCACCCCGAATTTCTGACTATCCGTCAAAGCAACGCAAGCTCGCAAGACTGTGATTGGTCCGCTAACCACATCCTTTCTGAGTCTCGCATTTCCAGTTTCATAGCATAATATCGCTGTTTTTAAAAGCCACAGCAGAAACACGAACAATGGATCTTGTTGAAGAACGTTTGGCTGAAGAGGTCCGCAAATATGAGCATTTATATAACCCGTCTGACGGAGTATAAGGACATGCAGATGGAGGTGAATTCCTGAAGGGAGATATCCGTGAACGTCGGCGTGCAGGTCAACTCTACGGTCGTTGCGCCACCTACTGTTCTGGCGTATGGAAAAAGCACGGGAACTATAAACCAAAACGAGTCTGTCAATCCGACTGCGTGGCCAGCCGGAGTTGGAGTTGCAAGAGTATAATTCGCCCTTTTAGACTCAGTTCTGTCCTCATTTTACACATTTTACACACCTTTAAGGAATGATGATAGTTTTACTTTGAAACCTGTAACTCCATACAAAGCATTAGTACTAAAAAAACAAATGTAAGAAATATTATATGACTTTTGTTATATAATCAGAGGTATTTTATTGCCTGACTTTAATTTTGTTAATTTATTTGCAGAATCTTCCAGAGATCATCTTAATTTCCTGTGACAATGACCTCCACCTCTGTAGAGAATACTTCTTGAAAAACATTGGTAAGAGACACACACAAACTCTTACTCCTGTTCTAAGTTTTGAGTATTAACCTCTTTTCGAAAGCAATTGTAAAATGATTTGATGTCCCAAATGGATCCTAATAATCCGATCGGGCTAAAATGGAGCCGATCCAAATATTCTTCTGTGCTGCACAGCTTTTTAGTGTTGCAGAAGTTCTTCTGTACAAAATCCTTTTGTACAGAAGAACTTCTGCAGCGAGTAAAATCAAGCATTTCACTCATGAACACATGAACATGTTTGTTCACATCGGGGAACGTTTTACAAAGAGCAGTGTCGAGAACTCTGTTTGTTCTACTCCAATATGTACTAATGTGTTTCTGTCTCTGTTGTCCAGACGTCCACAATGCTGAGTTCATCCTCACCGGAGTTCTTACCCAGAAACTCGACTATGACTCATATCCTTTACAGGCAGTAACTGCTCCCATAACAGATTAGTTCGTCTTCATGCAGATCAATTTGTCATAGTTGACCTGCTGTATGTGCTTCCACTACTGACTGTAGGACCAACTGGTCAAACCCTAGTGCGGAGATGTTGGTTTATTTTGTGCACATTAAATAATAATATAAGGCTACAACACGCAAAGCAAATATTCTCTGACACACATACAAGAGGTCAACTATGACAAATTGATCTGCATGAAGACGAGTTGCAGAATGAAGAGTTGTCAGACATGAAAATCCCTCACCTTTCGTCGAAATTTGCTGTTTTTGAAACCAAAATAGGTGACCTACGTGAATCGTGTAGATTCGATGATTTTTTGGGGGGGAGGGGGATGTTTATATTCAGTGAACTGCAAACAGATGCGCATGCCAGAAGGGAGCACGAGTGCATGGTAATATAATATTTTATGGTATACAGTATCTAAGTTAAGTTACCCACGAGCTCTGTTGACTTAGACCTAGCTAACGTTAGCTTCAGCTTGATGAATTGAGTCATTGAACACATCAGAGAGAACGCGACGTTAGCCAGCAAGCTAACGCTCCGGTGGAAAGTTATTTGCTAACGCTTCCGTTAATGAGGTAGATTCTGAGGTGAGGGGACTGAGGGGCCGATCACACAGGACGCAACGTTTTAAAGCGCAGCCGCTTAAAAAACGCCTTGACAATAACGCACCCAGTGTTTTTAAAAAAAAAAATTGTAAGGAGAGTACGGCGAATACCTATCCGCGAATTGTGTCTGGATGACGAAAGCTTTCAGTTGTACTTTGGGCTGAGCAGGAGTCAGCTGGAGCGTTTACTGAGCAGCAGAGTCGTGTTTTTAACTAGAATTGTAAAGCTCTTTTACATGTGTTACTTTCACACGTTCATGCATTCCGTGCATTTTACTTATCCTTATTTTTATTCTTTTATTTTTTGCTTTTTATTCCCTGCAGAATCAACTGTAAATATTCAATACTCCCAATTAAATATCCACGCTCACTCCTTATTGCACTGTTTCATATTGAGCATCAAATGTTTGTTGTTAAACATTATTTGGTTGTTAACAAATAATGTTGTTAATATAACTCTATCTAACTCTCCAAGCCTGTATGAATCAAATAAGGTATGATAGAATTTTATTGGTTGTATTTATTAGTACCTGAGAAATCCAAGGGAATGCAGGCTGTTTCGTTTTCCTACTCTTTCGACTTTTCAGACGGCAATCTGGGGTCGGCGATTTCCTTCTCTTTTTTTTTTCTTTTTTCGAACACGTCACACGCCTTAAGGAGGGATTTATGCAGATTTTGAATCCCAGCATGCCCCAATCTAATGTTTAGGCATAAAGCTTCTAACTGTTCCATTTTTGAGCCCTTGTTGGCTTTGTTTTATTGTGATTTTTCACAATAATTATATATTGTGATTCCGGTTCTTTAGGTCATTATCTTTCCAAGGAGGGGTGTTTTAACTCTGTAAGTTGTTGTTTAGGCCTTTTACTGTGGAGTTGACAACACTCGGAGCGGCTCAAAAACGCATTGTCGGGCAATCTTGCTTAGATCATGCTAGGTGTTCATAATAATGATCAAAATATGGTACTTTTTTTAAAAAAGATTCACAAATACATTCTAAAAAATATATATATATAAAATTACACAAGTATTAGAACTCATTTGGGTTTCATATCACCACTTGAACCAACGTGCTAAATCCTCAAAGGGCTCGTGTCCCGAGGGGGTCATTTGGGGCTCAAAAGGTATGTAAGTGATGATGTAGACATCAACAGCAACTATAAAATCTCTGTTCACTGAAACAAAAATGCATAACTGTGTGGGAGGAACAATCTGCAAAGAGCTCTGCAGTAACTCATACCTTCATGGAGGCTCTATGTGAAGTTTTTGTTGAATTTGATTGTGTTGTGCAGACAAGTGCTAATATTGAGTTCACCCCATTTAAATCAATGAGGGTCGACTGAATCTCTGACATGCCAGCGTGTGGCTCTCATGAGCCTTTACTTGTACTGTGTGACTATTAGCACTAACAGGTGCTGCGGACTATATAATCATGAGTTTCCTTGACCGTCACACATATAAATTCACTTGATGGACAAGCAATGATGACCGAAGAGGAGCCCACCTGTGTATAGTCCAGCCACACTGACTTTTCTATGTTTGTATTTCTGTGCATAGATCTCTAGTCATTTTGTAGCCTTTTGTTACCTGTTTGAGAAAACATAAATGGATGTTATTTTTCTGAAATGAATGTTTAAATTATGGAGGATTTTAACCTTTTTGCTGTTGTTAAAATATAATGTTAAAGGCTTCAGCTCGTACACACTGCTTTTTGGAATAAACACTGTACATTCTGTTTGTGAGCTCAAAAATGATGTCTCCTAAAGGTTGTCTTTTTATGCATATTTGGTGTCTTCAGGCTGTGAATGAAGCCTTGAGTAAAAAACCTTACAAACAGACATGGACCCGCGTTTAGTCAGCTTTGTTCGTAGGTCAAACCTTCAATTCCCTTTGAAGCTCAAAGAAAAGAAGAGCTTCAGAACAAAAGCTTGTTCCTACTTGTGAGGTTTTGAAAGCTTTCTTGAAGGTATTCCTCACAGGTTTAAGCAGATAATTCCTGATAGATTTGATTTAATTAACTGGTAATGAGGGTCTGGGGTAGTTACTGGTGAAGTTCTAATTGCTGGCTGTCAGACAGATAGCCGGGGGTTGTGTGTGTGTGTGTGTGTGTGTGTGTGTGTGTGTGTGTGTGTGTGTGTGTGTGCGTGTGCGTGTGTGTGTGTGCGTGCGCGCGCGCGTAGCGGCACCTGCGGTGCTGCCCTCAAAAGCACAGCAGACTAATTTAGACGGAGCCTGAGCCAAGGTCATGTGCTACATATTGGATTTGAGCTGCCAACGCGTGTTTACACCAACACCAGCGTGGCTCGGTGGCCCGAACATTTCATGGGCAGCAGAACCAAAGTTACATGTTACGTTAGCTTAAACCAAAAGCAGCTTCACAGTCCTTTTTGTTGTGCAGTTTATTTTTCAATAACTTAAAAGTTAAATTCAATTAAATTTATTTTGTATAGCCCAAAATCACAAATACAAGATTTACAATCTGTACACATGACATCCCTGTCCCAGGACCTCACATCAGGAAAATCAGGGATCAGGAAAACAGCCATAGTCCATCGTAGCATGCAGGACCGGTTCCAGACAGACATGATCTATGGTGGGGTGCAGGACCAGCTCCAGACAGCTACAGTCCACAACAATGTATCCAGAAGGAGAGAAAAAAAAGAGCAGGAGAAAAGAGAACTAACGAGAGGAGAAGAGGTGCTCAGTGTATCCTAAGATGCCCCCCGGCAGTCTTGGCCTACAGCGGCATATCTACAGGCTAACCTGAGCCAGCCCTAACTAGAAGAGAAAATGTTAAGTCTACTCTTAAATGAGGTGACCATGTCTGCCCCCCGGACTGAAAGTGGAAGCTTATTCCACAGAAGTCGGCCCCACAACCTATTTTGGGAAGTGACACCATCTAATTGTCTAAATCTGTTGTGGAAACCTGAAGGTCTTCCTCGAGTTTGGTTTCTTACTGAAGCTCAACGTGTTGGGTATTCAGAGCAAGTTGAGGTGAAAGCCTTCTGCACCGGCTCCTTCACTGAACATGTCCATGCAGCCGCTGAGACGAGATCTTTTCATTGTTTGTAATGTAGGCTTTCTGTTATGAACCCTGATGACATCACTGTGCCACCGGCAGGGTTATGCTCTCAGCACCAAACATGACGAGTAAAATAGGTTTGCCATTTAAAAAAAAAAAAAGTATCTTTTAAATAGAGCATTTTGCAAAGTAGCCTGGTCTGGTTCCACAGGACAGAACTGTGTACACGTCATCACATATCTGAATCTAAAACTAGTGACGCTTTAAAGCATGTTGTCAGCTTTTCAAAGACATGTCTAACATTCAGTGCATCACTTTGCCTGTAAAATAATACAAACAGGCAGTGAAAGTTTTAGATGAATATTACAGGATTGTGAGAAATCTAGTATGGCAGCCACATTAACATCTATTTTTGGTGTGCGTCTGTCCCACGCTGTGGGATGAAGAATAAGACTGAGATGTCTGACCATGAACAAATCAGGCAAGAGCCCCACTGACCTGACATGCAGATAGTGTGATGAAGCACATTGAAAGGACAGAGGAGCTTCCTCCTCCATAGATGATGGCAGTTTTTTGTGATTTCCAAAGCTGGAGGACAGCACGAAACCTGTTGATCACATGTAAACGGTGGCTAAAGAAAGCAACACCTGGCCAAATGTCAGTCTTGGAGTCTTCATACAGGTAGGGCTCCTTCAATGAGGCCAAACATGATGAATTATTGTTATGATCTTCACTTTTCATTATCAAAACTACTGAGACATCAACAGCACTCTTCCAAAGAGAGATTCAATTCAGTTTGTTTGATATAGCCCAAAATCACAAATACAAATTATCCTCGGTCCTCGTAGGGCTTTACAAAATGTACACACAAAGTGCGATCCACATAAAGTACGATCCACATCCCTGTCCCGGGACCGCACATCGGATCAGGATAAACTTCCCTAAATAAAGATGGTAAAAACCCTTTGACTGGGAGAAAAGGAAGAAACCTTCAGGAGAGCAACAGAGGAGGATCCCTCTCCCCGGAAGGACAGAAGCAATAGATGTCATGTGACCAGAAAGAACAACGTAACAGTTACAGCACATTACATGAATATGACATAATTCCCTTATTCTCTGAAGCTGATCTAGATGATGCTGATGCTGACCCAAAAGCTGCTTTAATGAACAGTTTATGGCTAGTAAGTGATTTATTAATCATCCATCAGTAAAGCCTAAATTCATGATGTATTGCCCGTTAGCAGATGAACCTTAGATGCTGAGTGTCTGAAGCATAGAAAACAGAGTTCTTGTTGTTCAGTTTACCACCTCGCTGTTAGAAGCAGTATCTTCCCAGATGTGCACTGTTGATGATGACATCATCAGCTGAATGAAGAAATCCACATAAGCAAGAACATCACACAGAACACACACATGATCCTAATTAATTAGAAATGCAAATAAGGAGCCACATCTTTGATTAAGCAGCAGTCAGCTCCTTGTTGGTTTGTGATGTCCTCCTCTGATGCCTAGTTGTGGGGAGCAGGAAGGTAAAAAGTATTGGGACACAGAAAATGTTGTAATTAATGTAGAAATGCTTAATGTGAGATATTTCTAATTAGTCCCTAGTCCCTCCTTCTGTTGCACCAGACACTCTTTTGGCCTGGCAGCTTCCCCGTGTTCGACAGGATGCAGAGGAATTATAGACTAATTACACAGAGACGGGCATTGGGATTCATCTGGCCCCGCAATTTACATATGAGCTAATTAGCATATGATGGAACTAATGACTAGTAATTTAGTCAATTACAAAGCTGGGCTATGTCATTACACTTTTAGTAAAAGGGGGGTTTGGAGGAAAATGCATTGTTTCAGACAAAGCAGAGCAGTCTTTTCACCTCATGTGTCCAGGTTCACTGTACACACACTGCTGGACACGCTGAAGGCTAGTGCCCTTCTCAGGGGCACGGCGGTCAGGGGAAGTAGTGTGACTATAGATGTTATAAATATCTTCACAATACGACAAGAGACCTGCCATCGTCAAAAAGAGTCTGCGACAACAACACTCATTGTATATGATAGAACACAACAAAATAACATATATAACACGACATACATTAAAAAACATAACACAATACTATAAATAATATAACACAACTCTATAACATTTCACAATACAAAGCTACACTATATATAACACATCACAGAGCTACACTATGTATAACACATCACAAACACTATGTATAATACATCACAAAGCTACATAACACAAAGCGACACTATGTATAACACAACACAGCTACACTATCACAAAGCTACACTTTGTATAACACATCACAAAGCTACGTAACACAACAAAAAGCTACACTATGTATAACACAACACAAAGCTACACTATGTATAACTGTTAGAAAAATTCACTCGACCCCCTCAGAGTAAAATCATTAAAACAGGAACATTTATTCGTTGCAAGGAAGGACCAGAGTCAGAAGTACAAGTTGATGGACAAATTGCATATCCAAGACTGCTCAAAGATCTCTCAAAGAACCACCTCTTAAATACTCATCATGACCCACTAACAGAAACCCTCATGACGTTTGGAAGAAATGGTCATATGATAACAGAGGAACGGCTCGTTCTTTCAGACAGAAACATACAGATTCCCCAGTCTCACCGCTATCAGGAGACATGTTGAGTTTGTGTGTAAGATTAAACAGAGACAGTAAGATGAGAAGTCTGAATATAACAGTGAAACAGTAAATGATTAAGCGTGAATCATTTTTTCTTCCAACAATAACACATTACAAATCTACACTATGTATAACACAACACAAAGCTACACGATGTATAACACACACACATATATATATATATATATATATATATACACAATACATCACAACACAAAGAATCATGTTGTCAGGTTGTTAATGTTGTTGGTTATTGTTATTGTATTTGTATTGTATATTTATTGGTTATTATATCTTTTAATGTTGGTGACTATTTGTATTGTAATTGCACTGTATGTGATTTGTATTGTATTTGATTTGTATTGTATGATTTAATTTGTTTTATTTCAATAATGTTTTTTGTTAATTTGTTGTTTTTTTAAACTTTAAAAAAACATTTTTTTTTACAATCGCTCCAGCACGATTTTGAAAACAGGACTCGTTTTGTCACTTTTAGCTTTTCTATTTTTCTAATATTATCTGTGATTGATTTTTTCAGCGATATTCAGAGATTGATTTACATGAATATATTGCCCAACACGGCACATGAATTACAGTTCATTTCAATTTCTTAAAACAGGCTTTTTGCTGCTTGGTTGTTTTCTATTGTTGTTTTAAACATTTTTCTACCAGTGGTCTTTTTATGCAAACATCTTGATTGATGAGTCAAAGATCAAGCGTTCAGGTGACTGTGGCTCAGTGGAGAGTGGGGTCAGTCTGCATTCAAAGGATTCTTGGTTCGATCCTGACTCTGCTAGTCTCCACGGTGTGTGAATGTTGTATGAACAACATTCACCAGCTAAGAATTGATAATAATTGCGGGGTATGAATATTTTTAAAAAAAACGCCACCATGCTGGCACACAATCTCTATGGTAGAGGAACTATCTGGTGGAAGAATTTGTTATTTAGCTGTCTGAAGCCGGTCCTGCTAATGCCCCTCCTCTTGACCTCCTTCTGCTGACACGGATCGTGCTCCATGTCTACTACTCATGATATGAATACCTTCTGTCATATTCATGTAATGTACTGTAACTCTGTTACGTTATTCATTCTGTACACATGACATCAATTGCTTCTGTCCATCCGGGGAGAGGGATCCTCCTATATTACTCTTCCTGAAGGTTTCTTCCCCGTAATTTTTTTTTCTGTTTTGGTGGCCAAATGGACTGTATTTGTACACTTGGGTGTGACATTTTGAATGGCAGTGTTTTGAACAATTGACTTTATGTCAGACTCCTGTGTCTAATGTAAAGAGTGGTGAGTGGTGTTTAGGAAGTGCCATTGAGTGCACAGCTGAACATGTGTTTGAACTTGATCTGAGATTTTGCTCTCTGAGGGTCTCAGTGAGTGTGCTTTATGTGGCATTTCAACTTTTGAAGTTTCTGCGATCCTCAAACAGAACCCGGATCTTGAGCGGGCTTATTTATCCTAATGACTTTTTAAAGTCAATCCGCATCACAAAAATCACATATATGTTTCTTGACAGGATTTTATTACTTATAATTTCAATAGTTTAAAACTTTAGGCAGAGACTATTTTACTCTGTTTTGTAAAAAAATTGCTTGTGAAACTTGCATATGTTTTTGTTACTATTAACTGTTTGAGTATGATGTTGTGAAGAGGTGTGTCTCTACTGCCCTCTACTGGCACAGCATGCACTATGAATTGGACCAGGACAGCTAGTGTCTGCACACTGGAAGTCTTTATTGGTTCTTCAACCTGACAACCAACTGCTTACGAAACAGTTATTTACAGCCGTGTAAATTCCACTTGTTTCAAACTGAAAGAAAGTGTTAAAGGCATGCACAGGTTCTGATTCTGGGAATAAAACATCAAACATTCAAAAGGTTGTTTCTATACACAGAACACAGTAAAGGATGAACATGTAATCAAGGATTTTTTTTCAAGATGTTTAGCTGTTTAGGTGTGGGAAGTGCCTGATGCTGTCTAACAGGAAATAAACATCAGTAAAAGAGGAGTCTGACGTTTTAGTGAATATAATTGCAGTCTTAACCAGTCTGATGAGAAGATTCATCTTTCAATTAATCTCAATGTTTATATCTGTGCATCAGTGACCGGAAAATATGTTGTGAAAACCCAACGATACGTTTGTGTGGACATTTCTGAACTCCAAATAGGTTTCAAATCAACGAACAATGCTCAGTTAGTATTGTTGTGACACCATTAGTTTAGCAAGCAGAGCAACTTGACTATGGTGAGAAAAAAGATCCTGGTTTGTCTTAAACAGACAACATAACAGCCATAACTATCATACATAAGCTCTCCTGTCCGTCCTTAGTGCTGTGGTTATACTTAAGCAATAAAGTTCGAAAGGCAGTACTGTATTGTTCAATAATGGACTGTTCAAGGGTGGTGTTAGGCCTGACGCGCAGCGGAGGGCCAGCAACCCTTGAACAGTACATTATCGTACATACAGTACTGCCTTGAGTTACATTACCGTTTTACATTAATGTACTGTTTACATTATAAACAGTATTAGTAAGCTGCCTTTCAACCCAACATAAGTGTAGACACCAAAAGTTGTGTATCGCATTTCAGTAGCGTAGAGACACATACGGGACTATAAAACTGACTACCTGGTCAGTAAATCTAAGCAGGGTGGAGTATGACACCCAGCCACCGATGAAAATAAGTGCTCTCGCTGCTTCTGTCCGTCTTTTCTCCGTTATTTCCCCCCTTCATGATGTTTAGAGAACTTGCCTCACGTCGCGAAATTGCCGACGGTGATTTCACTGGAAATCAGCACTATTTTGTGATCAAACCCTTTTCGTGCCTGCGTTTCCTGTTTTACGCACTCGCTCCCCGCTAATTAGTCTGCTCAGAGCGTTAACTACTCTCTCTGACATTCTCATCAAAAAGTCTTCCCCCTAAAATATCAAAGTTTACACGACACATGTGTACGCTATTATAGTGTGTACGTAAACAGTTAGGGCTTTTATTGTGGAGGGGAAACGGAAAAAGAGGAGGATTTGTTCGAGTGAAAAGGGAGACAAGAATAAAGTGGTTGCAGTCTTTTCTTACCTAACGGAGCAGCGTGTTTTTATTTTATTATCATAAAAGTATAGACGCAAGAGAAGCCCCCGCTACACATGTTTGGTAAATGTTAAGCTGGAAAGGACCACTAACGGTCGTGCAATTTAAATCTAACTGTTATTTTGAGTGCGCACTGATATGGAACGCTGGCTAATGTAAACAGGCTGTACAGTACTTTATTGTCTGAATAAACTACTCCTACCCTAATCGTAATTATACTACGTGATTCTCAATACCTATGTCATTTGTTCTGACCAACATGTGTCCTGGCCCCTGGGCTGATGGTCCATGATGTGTTGACTCGCCTGGAAGCTCCAGTTCATCACAACCTCCAACTCTTATTGGCCCAGACAGAAATCATTGGAGAAAGACTGCGGAAGCCATAGGGTGCTGCCTGTGTCTATTATGATTATAAATATGAATCGCTGGTGATAAGTTCTTGGAGGAAAGGTAATTTCTGTCTGATTGGCTCCCGTGGGAAAATCTAATTGACTTTTCCTCACCGGGCCTCCACATCGTGTCCATGAAGAGGTTCATGATGAAATGTTCACATGGGCCTGATTTACGTTCTGACGGCTCTGCTGAGCCTGTTTGGTTCTGTTGGAAAGTGTATCTTTGACTTTCAATGGACCTAAACTAGAAGTTTCAGTGATTAGTAGATTCTAAACTAAAGATGCTTTCAATGAACTCCGTCCCGATTGTTATCTTCTCATCTCACAGATTTATCCTGTCTGAACGTGTCTGTGATTATAACTAGACAAAGTTTAACAATCACCTCCAAGTAAAAGGAAAAGGTTCTGCATGAGCACAATAAACAACAGCATGTTCATGTCATATGTATTTAATTTCTATATTATACTTTATCTACATAAAAACGACACGGACAGATTTGACATTTACAGATGTAAAACTGTTTATGGTTTATAGGAATATCTTTGTGTACATTTTGGATATTGATAATCACAGTCTTATTTTTTTAATACAAATCTATTCTACAATGTTGGATAAAACCTCACATACTCACACAAAAATAATTCAACATCCGTTGCCTATAGTCTGTTCACCAGATAAAACATGAAAAAGAAACTCTGACAGCCGGAGTTCTTATATTCCGATTTATATTATTCTATATTAACATTACATACTTCATTCTCTATATTGTTACATAGTTATAGTTATTTACTACTTTGAAAGGACTTCAGCATGTCATAGTGGGCTCAGTTCACACAGAAATAGAGATCATCTGGATGACTGCGGCCATGAATACCAGCCGTGTGTTGGAGGGCTCTTGGGGTGAAGGTCAAGCTGCATGTCATCTAGTACAACTTTGGTCTGGACTAAAAAAGGATATCAGGTTGGACATTTATTTTCCAAGGTTTTGCAGGTAAACGTCACACAATATTGCTGTAGGAACATCAGGGTTGAGTTATCAGTTGGGTCTGCCCCACTCACATGTTGAAATACTGATTTGTAGAGGAGACATCACGCTGCATCCTCTAAGGTTGTCGTGCAGTGGACTCGGCCAGCTGGGCCTCCGCTGCGCTTCCTGCCACAGCCTGCAGTGCTGGACGCTGACATACGAATGCTCCTCACCATGGTGGGGAGGAGGGAGGAGGACAGGGAAGGAAGGGAGGAGGAAGAGGAGCTGGGGGACATGGAGGAAGAGGAAGATGAAGAGTAGGATGATGCAGAGTAGTAGTGTTGGGAGGCGGAGGTGGAGGGCTGGTGGTGCTGGCTTTTGATACTGCTGCGAGGCCAGTGATGGGCGGGGCCGACGTTAGCGTGGGACGACGACAAGGCGTGGCTAGACGAGGGGAGGAGACGACTCAGATTCAGAGATGGGGTAAAAGACTTATGAGGAGGAATGGAGAAAGAAAATGAAGGCAACGAAGGAGAAGGGGAGAGGTGTGGGGAACCTGAGGAAGAAAGGGAGGAAGAGGAGAGAGGACACATAAGAGCCGGTTGCCTGGAGCGCTGGGCCAAGGAAGGAGGAGACGTGCTGGAAGGACACTTTGAAGGGGGAGACAGAAGAGAGCGTTTCCACGAGGAGGAGGTGCAAGAAGCTGAAGAAGCTGAGGAGGAGGAGGAGGATGAGGAGGAGGAGAGGCTGTGCAAGCTAGCGGTGGTGTCTGAGCAGTGAGGAGTTGACACAGAGGCAGGCGGCTCCCTCCCAGAGCTTTGGATCTGAGAGGCTCGCAGAGCAACAACACAATGGCTACTCTCTCCGGCTGCTCTACTGCTGCTGCTGCTGTCGGCCTGGAAACAGATACCATGGAACACGCCGGCAAAGCTGAGTCATCTGTGTCTCCATTCAGACACTTGTCTTAGTACACTTCCATGTAGTAGAGTAAAAAGCCCAGAGTCCCCTTTGGGGTCTTTCCCAAAACCTCCACCATCCACTAATGTGGAACCCATCCCAGAAATTGACACTACCTCTAGTGTCTAGTCAAAAAACTTTATTTTTTTGTTTTACTTACTTGTGTGTGCTATTTTTTTAGCACACACAAGAAAAAAAAACAAAAAAAAAACAAGGACGACAAGTAATCGCACTAAAGATGCGATAGCTGGAGGTCTGAGGGCGGCCAACACAAATTATTACATGGAAGTAGTGTAATACATGGAATGAGGTGTAGTCTCACATCAACATGGCTGTTGTACTCACTGAAATGATGACTGCAACAACTTTAACTTCTTTTTCATGGCAAAACCAGCTGTGATAGTCGCCAGCTAAAATATCTGCCTAACAAATTTCCTTGAGCAGGACAATAAAGTTCATTGTATCATATCGTACTGTTAAGTGAACCCTTGTTCCCTCTGAACCCTCATCTAATACAGGACCAGAGCAGACTCTGGTCCTGCCCACTTTAGCTGCCAACTTGTCTGAAGTCCTGCACAAGAAGCGAGGCTTACATTACAGATTTACTGGAGACCTTTTTTTAAATCAATAGATTTGTAAATGCACACAACATTTCAATGGAAATGCTCCTCTACAAATGCTCCACGATGGATTTGATGGGACTGATATCAGCATCACATTGCGTTTAGGGCTGCAACAACGAAACGATAAAATCGATAAAAATCGATTATTAAAAAAGTTGGCAACGAATTTCATTATTGATTCGTTGTGTCGCGCGATTATTACGCCTCTCAATAAGTCACGGGGATGTTTAAGTATTGAACCAAAAAGTTGAGTGGAGTGGAGCGGAGCGCGCAGCGCAGCAGACAGAAGGTCTGCATAGTCGCGTTGCGTGTACAATAACTTAACAGCTAGGCCAGTGGTTCCCAAACTCAAGAATGCCAAGGCCCAATTTAAAATCTGAAAATCTTCTGGGGCCCACTCAAACCGCGCCTTATTTGACGTTGTTTTGTTTGGCGGTGCCTTTTGTTCAATAACGACAGGCGGACAAGAACAGCCGTTTCGAGCGAGAGCCTTATTGTTTTATTAATCTGTTCGTTCAAATTGTTTGTGCTTCATCAATTAATGTTTCACATAACTAACGCTAAAATTGTTCAAATAATACTTAAACTGAGAAAAAGATGTGCGTTTGGTATCTTATCAATTATCAATCGTTTTAAGTAAAATACAGAAATTTGCAACCCTAATGTTTTGACCAGGTCTTAGGACAGGAAAGAGCAAGACTAGTATCCAACTTTGAGTTTGTTTTTTAATATTTATTTGGGTATGGGAGAACAGCTTCAGGAGCCGACAAAGACAAAATAAAAAACAAAACACCTTTTGATGAAAATGCCATCAAACTCCTTACTTCTCTACTCAATATCTACAAGTGTCTGCTCTTAACTTGTTGTGGAAGTCACAAAAACGTGTGAACATAAACTCCATGGTGTCTGGGTTCATAGTCGTATCCGTAGTCCCACAACAGCCTGAATGAAGCCGCTATCAGCGCTCCTTCCGGGTGACCGGCAGCAGTTTGATTCGCTGATTGGCTGATGCAACTATTCCCTCCCTCCGTCGTCATGGGGACGCACCATGACGACGACAAATACGCGCCGCCGGATGGCTTCAGTCCCGCCTGTCATTACATCTTACCCGGATACAAAAGATATATTTTTCTGATTGGCTGTAGCCCATTTCTTTCTTTGATTGGCTGATGAGTGGCTCCTCACAGGGAAGGAGGGGGTTGATTCCTCCGAGGTGAGGGCAGCGCGACTAAGTCATGTTTGCGCGTTGCGGCACATTAAATAGCCTGGAGTTTTTTTTCAGCGTGAGGAATAGGATGTGTGGCGGAAGGGCGTGATTTAAGGTCGAAATGAGTGACTGTCACGCTCAATGACTGACACTTGAGAGCCCTGCATACATAGTTTATAAATCAGTTTTCTTTTACTGGTACTGTTCAGTAGTAAGGGTCCCTGTTAGGGACAAACCACTGCTTCTCTGCTGACAGGCATCAGCGGCGGATTTGCGCATGCGCAATTCATGTTCAATCCAACGATGAGCGTGCCGCGCGAGCCTGCCGGGAAGGTAGACTGAGCGCCTGTGAAGCTTTGTGAGGGGAGCGACTCTGCGACCCGCGGCAGCTGAGAACAGAAACTACATGACAATACGTGCTTTCACGTCAGCAAATCGTCCAGTGAGGC
This sequence comes from Clinocottus analis, assembly GCF_023055335.1. Taxonomy (NCBI): domain Eukaryota; kingdom Metazoa; phylum Chordata; class Actinopteri; order Perciformes; family Cottidae; genus Clinocottus; species Clinocottus analis. The sequence goes on along the minus strand of NW_027175832.1, from coordinate 12,518,804 downwards.
TGCGGAAGTACACGCGAGAACCTTAATACATCGCCTTCAAAGTAAAAGCCCCCCCGTTTTTTTTTTTCAAAATTAAAAACGTTTTATTTATTTATTGTAAATGGCCTCTCGCGGCCCACCTGCAGTACCTTCGCGGCCCACACTTTGGGAATCACTGAGCTAGGCTAACCGTTGTCGTTAGCTCGCTAGCAAGTCGTTTAATCCCCGTGTTTGAGCCGCGCTGTTAGGTTAGATAACGTCTTCGTTTTAAAATACCGCGGGGCTTCAAGAGAAGCAACGCGTAAATATCTCCTCTGAGATGCAGAAAGCAGACCTGCGTTCAGTCAGATATAACGTGGCTTCATGCAGAGGAAATGCTGCTGGGATTTGTAGTTCGATATCTAATTAATAAGTAAAGTGCAGTCCGTAAGTTATCCGTTGATACATTGAGTTGTTACTTCTGGAATTATCATCTCTTGTTCTCTGAGTGTGTACGTCTGTGAGTGTGTGTGTTTGTGAGTGTGCGTGTCTGTGAGTGTGTGTGTTTGTGAGTGTGCATCTCTGAGTGTGTGTGTCTGTGAGTGTGCATCAATGTGAGTGTGAGTTTGTGTGTCTATGCATGCGCGTGTGTGTGCATGTCTTTGAGTGTGTGTGTGTGTGTGTGTGTCTGTAAGTGTGCGTGTCTTTGAGTGTGCAAGTGTGCATGTGTGTGAGTGTAGATTGTAGTGAAGTTTTGACATTCAAACAAATCCTGTTAAGTTTTCTGATTTGTATTTCTTCTTTTTTTTTTTTATAAATTCTTTATTGTTCAGATTATTTGCACTGTGAATTTGCACTGTCAGTTCTGTTTTGATAATAAAAGGTTGCAAATTAATGCTTAAAAATATTATTTTTTATCCGATTAATCGAAAAAATAATCAACCGATTAATCGATTATTAAAATAATCGTTAATTGCAGCCCTAATTGTGTCATTTAACACCTAAATCTCATTAAACACTTGAATCTTCCAATATGAAGATTTAAAAAGTAAAAGCATTTCCTCTGTTAAATCCCACAGGAGGAAGCCCAGATGTATTTGTTGTACATAAACAGCTTGTGTGCAGATGTTGCTGCACCTGTTTCTTTGTAATGACCAATGCAGATGGAGGGCTGCAATTCTTCCTCTCTGGCAGGGTCTCTATGTTAATGGTCATCGGCAGCATGTGGCTCACAAACGTTCCATCACATACGACACAAATACTCCTCTCTTTGTACATATTCTTACTATACTGGTCAAACACATGTAAGTAATAAAGTAGTAACACACATGACTATTTCTTCTCCCTGAATCAGAACCAGTGTATAAAAAGTAAAGGTAAACAAACTGTCAGAAAATATAAAATATATAAAATCCCTTTGACTCCATTCAGAAAAAAAGTTGGAATTGTTTTGTAATCACTTCATATTTCATTAAAGATTTGACATTGTGATCAAGAGAATTTGTCATGGAGCGCAATATATGCAGTACTAAGTACTTCATGAAGACATACTCTTTATGGACATAAATGTGAGGGTTAATTAATGATGGACGTTTCAACTGGATCCTTAATATTTGTACATCATAGCCTTTGTGTGTACTTCTTTCAGGAAAGACGTTTTGAGAGTTTTTGACACCCAAATATTATTTCCACAACTCACTGTCAGATGAAGAAGCGTGGTTATCCACAGTGAACATGCAGGTTCCATGCAAGTCAACTTCCACTTTCACAACATTAACAGGTAGTTTTGGAAATGGGGACATTAATGGGTACTATAACAAAATCAGGGAGTGTATGTTGAAAGAAGTGTAAGAGTTGTAGCCATAAGAAAACAGATACAAATTGAGGAAGACCCACACAATCAGACAGATATGCAGCAGCACAGAAACAACACATTTAAAACTCACTGCAAACACTAAAATACAATTCCCTCTTTTTTCCAAGCTATTGACCAGCTACTCTCTAATTCGTGCTACCCAGTTCACTACAATCCAAGCTATTTATTTATAGGTTGTTCAATTAAAATGTCTTGTTTAGATGTAATTTCAGAAGACTGATAATTTATATAAATAAGATGGGAGTTTACTTTCTCCACATGACTTTATTTAACTGTAGTTTGGTTACTTGCTTCTTGATAATATGATTATCAAGAAGCAAGGGGAGTTAAGGGGGTTAAGTTTAGTTTCCATTAAGCAGTTGTATGTACTGATTACTTGACAACAAAAGGGAAAAGGTTTTTAACCTGCTAGCGTAATTCCCCTTCAGTCTATTCTGTCTCAGAGCTGCTATGCTCAGGTCAACGGTCACAGGTCCTTTACCTGGCCGGGCTGCTTCTGGGTGGCCTGCTGCTTGCCCTTAGGCATCTTCTCTGGTGAGCTCGAGGAAGAAGCATGACGAGATTTGATGTGGGATCGCTGGGCTGAAGAGCTGGAGCTGCTGCTGGAGGTCTAGCAAGAAGATTCATGGACAAATGGTTTGTTAGTCCAGACTAGCTGGAACTCTGCTATCATTAACATGTAGGAGACCCTGTATTTGTACGATTGCAGCTGCAAAAGCATCAGATTCAAGCAGCAATTTAAGATCCATTATGACATCATTGTATTTCAAGTTATTCAACCCAGTAGCACATGTATTTCTAAGTAGTCTAAGGGGAAAATCAGTCATCAATATTGGTTGAAATGGGAAAGCAGGAAGGTATCTTTGAAAATATATACATTAATACATATCAAGCAACAGAATCAAAGATATGATTGGTAGACCGGAAATGTGTGTTGAACAAATAAATGATTTGCATGAGCGAGGCAGCAATTCATGGGAGTCTGATACAAACAAACACAACTATGTTCTGACTTATGGGAGTCAGATACAAACAAACACAACTATTGGACTTAACATAAATACAGACAGTCTAACTGGCAAACTTAAGCAGATAACTCAAGGCAAAAATCAGTTTCCTGTTCAGCCTGAGTACACATTCACTGTCGTTATTTATAGCCATTTTGCCATTTAGCTGTTAATGGTCATGATAAAGTTTTATCTTGTTAGCTGCCTTTGTGTACAAGTATAAAAGAAAGATTCAAGAATACATAAGCGTAGAGTCAGAGTAGAGAGCCCACCACCAGCCCAACGTCACTGAAGCCAGAGGAGCATCAGACCTGTTTCTTGGTGGATGTTTTCCCTGAGTCGAGTGGAGATTGTGGCTTGGCTCTCTTACTCTGAGGTGGATTTGGGCCCTTGAGGATCTGAGACGCAGGCCTCTTGGATGGGCTTCTCTCCCTCTCTCGTTTGACTTTGCCTTTAAGATGAGCCGTGTCACTGAGGTCAAATAAGGAATCAGGGGACTGAGGAGGTGAGGACACAATGCTGGAGGGAGAAGAAGGGCCAGACATACTGTCCACACTGATTTCCAACTGTTTAATAGACTCTCCTAGATTGTCAATAGAGTCTAACGTGTTCCTGCAGAGCTCCTCTACCCGACCATCAGACTTTGAGTGTTTGGTGTTAATGGAAGGGGAGACCTGGATGTTTCTGTTACAGGTGTTGTATTCACCCAAGTTAAATTGTTTGGTACTGATGGTCTCAAACCTCTTGCATTCTTTTGTTGTCGTCTTCTTGGTCTCCTTCACTGCCTTGATGTCCAATGTTTTTTCCTCCTCTTCCTTAAAAACAACAACCTTGAGAGTCTTCTTTCCTGTTTTGGTCGTCCTTGTACGAATGGCCTGGCTAATTGCAGCCAGTTTGTTTTTGGGGAATTTGAATTTAAATTTCCTTTTGGTCTCTTGCTGTCTAAGCAAGTCTGGTTTACCTTGGTCTTGGGGAGTTGAGATGTTATCTGCTGAAGGGATTTGATTGTGCATATGTAGAGAACTCTGACCTTTCCCTGTGGTATCTTTGATGTCTACGTCTGTAATTATTTCAGTAATGCTAATTGTTCTCACGTTCTGTTTCTCTTCGTCCTGCTTTGTCTCCTCTTCGTCCACGATATTTTCTGGAGAGAGTATCCTATCAAGATTTTCTTCACATTCTAAGATGGTAGAGAGACGCTTGTATGCTGACTGAATGTCCATAGGCTCATTCAAGACAATAACAAGAGGTGTCTTATCATAGTTGTTACTGTCCTGGAAAGCTTGGTTGTCATATGCCTGATAAGTGTGTTTACCAGTGCTGTCGTCCCCGGCTACAGTCTGTAAGTCAGAGTCCCTCATTTCACTGAGGTCTTCATCTCTAGACTCTGTCCTGACTCTTGGACTCCTGGTCTTAGAGATTTTAAGGCTGATTTGACCCACCGGGGGTGGTGGAGGAGGAGGTCCCTCATTGTCCCAAATATTGGGGCTCAGGCTACCTCTTTCTTCTGTGTGTTGCAATTGGTCCCTGTATACCTGCGCTGATGCATGCTGGTTCTGCTTGCTGTTGTAAGTCGAGCTGGGTGAAGGTTTTAGGACAGGAGAAGCTACACATCCCTGACCTGAGCTCAGGGACCTATCCTGCTTGACGTCTATCACTCTGTTCTCTGGGGTATTTTCTTTTTGCAAAGTTAATACTACCATCACATTTGACTTCTTCTCAGATGGTACCTCGTTAGCAATTTTTTCATTTGTCTGGTCAAGACCTGTGATGTCATTAGCTTGAATATTTTCTTTTTGTAGAGTAACAATTGTTGTAAACTTGACCTTCTTTTCTGCTGAGTTTGGGGAGCGCACCTGTCCAACAACTTCCTTGTTCATCTGATCATGACTTTTCGAGGAAGGATCATTTTCTTTTTGAACAGTTGAAACTGTAAGTAGCCCCGTCTTCTTTGCTGTTGAAATCTCATCATTCTTGTGGACAGTCTGAGCCTCTTGTGAAGCTGCAGATGCGGGTACCTTCACCTTGTCTTCTGTTGCACAATTTAAGGAAGGCACTTGTTTACTCATATTCTCCTCTGTATCCTTCTTTTGTGGACTTACATTGCCTTGCCTAGCTTCAATATGGTCTTCCAGTCCGGCTGCTGTTCTGACTTTATTAGGGCAGCAATATGTAAATCCTGTCTGAGGAGCTGACTGCTGGTCTGATGCTGCAGACTCAGATGTCTTCAGATTGGTCACCAGTGATACTGGAGATGTTCTTACTTCTCCTTTGCATTGCTTATTTCCACCTGGCAAATAATTCTTATTTGACAGTTCTGTGTTCACCTATAATTAGAAAAGGCAAAAATAAACAATTTGTATTTTGGAAATTATAAATAAAACATCTTAGATTTAGTCTTTTATATCCCATTATACATGCTCATTAAATGTACAAACTGTAGTGAATGTACAAATCCAAATAAAGACTTACTTCAGAGTTTTATACTTGCACACTCTAAAAATCCGACAAATACATGATATGTTTAGAGTGTGAGTTACGAATCAGTTTGAGGGCTTAACAGATGCCAATGCTGCAGAACAGTTTACAATACTTTACACTTTACTTTACAATATTTTACCACTATTGTTTCTAGTAGCCATGCTTGTTTGGCAAACAGTACAAACACAAAGGTTCAACCTCCTTTTTATTATGTAATTTTTTATGTTACGATTATGCTACCTCGTTTACAACTAACATTTGGTAGTTGAAAATTGGTCGGGTAACACTTTATAATAACTACATGCTATTTAGCATTAGTAAAGCATGAGTAAACAATTAATTTATAATTTATAAAGCATTGTTTTAACATTAACACTCATTAGTATTTCATTAGTAGTTACTAATGAGTTATCAATCATCAGTATGCATACTGTTTGCATACAGTTATAAATGTGTTATTCTTTATTAATAACATTCACTATTATTGTTTCATGATTGAATTTTCATACTTTATAAATGATGGATTCCCCATTTGTAAATTAAAAAACAATTATTAAGGACTTACCTATGCACTAATGCCACCAACCTTTTTGAAACCGAGAGCTACTTCGAGGTGCAAAGTTCCACAGATCAACTTTTAATAATAATATATGTTATGTGACTGTCTGATCACATATCAATGTTAATTATTCCTCACAAAAATTATTAACAATTTTCACAAAAATGATCATAGGATTTTTTTTTTATAACTTTGTTAGAAAAATAAAAATAAAGTTATATCCGTGCAAAAAATAAGTAATATTTAGTTACTACTATTGTGGAAAACAATAAGCAATTTTTTTGCTAAACAAAACAGAATGAGTGCAGATATGTGAGCATCAGGTTGCATCAGTATTTGTGGCTGCAGTGAGCTGATTTCCTCTACACATATTTTTAAAACAGGGTTGTAGATTTGATACGGACTCTTAATTCATGCTCAATGTTGAGCTGAGGTCTTTCTTTTCTGATTTAAGAGGCGCCAGCGGAAAAGACCTCACGAAGATCTCATAATGATCGGCTTTTGGTAAAATGACAAGAATCGGCAGTCGCGCATGTGCAGCGCAACCTGTTAACAGCGTACGGTGAACATTCAAAATTGGCATTTTCTCTTTCCAGACTCAATTTGTGAAGTCAGTTCGCCTGATAACTGAGACTTCTGTTAGCTTTAAGGCACTGCTAGCCTTTCAATGTCATTTATTAGTGCTTTGTAAAGCATAGACAGTTCTCACTTTAGATGAGGTCACAGAACATAATTAATACTTAATGATCAGTGTGTACTCATGCTTTACTAACTCTAAATAGTGTGTAGTTATTATAAAGTGTTACAATTGATTTAGTTCACGTTTTGTCTATGTCCCCATGTATTTAGTTTTGATTAGCTAGTCAGAATAACAAAAGTGCTTAATGTCAGATTCATCTATCGTTCTAAATTCTACCAGCTTCAAAGTAGTCATTTAAAGCAGAGTTGTCACTGAGGGAACCAATAGGTCAGCGCTCTGATGTGTATTACAAATGTAATGATAACAATAAAAACGAGCCAACCAATGAAATTATACTGTCACACAACAATAGAGATTGATTGATTGATCCGTTTGGTCTTTTATCACTCAGTTGTTTTACTTCACATATTTTTCTATTTCTGTTTGAAATTTGATGGCTGCTCATGAATGTCAAAACCAAACTGCTGAGCTGCAAATCAAATCAATATGTTTTAATCCTGCCTGTCAGATGAAATGAGCTGTGCTGTGAGAATGAAAATGAACATGTTATTGTCTGTGTGTGCATGTAAGCACTCTTGTATCTTTCCTGTATTATCTATGCAACAGAGGCTTATGTATGTGCTCATTATTATATTCTTAAATGTTACAAATAGACAGACACTCATAATGATCAGTATTACCGTACATTATAAGTGACACAAATTGTACAACACGTACACAGGGTATCAAACATTACAACTTTACTAGTAGCAATTGAAGATAAGTTAAACTTTTCTATGACGAGGTGGGTTGGACATATAGATCACATATTATATTATAAGGTCATTTAAGATGGAACGTGTGGGTGTGTGTGCATGCATGTGTGTGTGTGTGTGTGTGTGTGTGTGTGTGTGTGTGTGTGTGTGTGTGTGTGTGTGTGTGTGTGTGCGCGCGTGTGTGTGCGCGCGCGCTTGTGTGCTCGGGCATACTGTGGTCGATCCCAGTTAAAAAAAAAGGAAAGACTTGTGAAGACAAAGCAGGGTAGATATAGAGCAGACCTTAATTAATTCATAAAAAGGCAGTTATAGTGTATGAACAGACCATGTGAGCAAAGATCCAGCAGAGAGGTAGCACCAGTTCAGTTTCATGACATCTTGATGTTATGTCAGCAGAATTAGAAATATGAAGTTAATCAGAAAAGTTCGCTTAGTATTGTGAATGTCAAGTGTGCCAAGGCAAATCTGTTGGAGAAGCTCTAATTATACTGAGCCAGGGAAGGCTGCGCAGACAGAGAACAGCGGGAGGAGCCCCAAGCTCAGTTTGGGGGATGAGCTTGAGGGAGGCAGCGATCATAATGTCCGATTGCTATAGGCAAACTCGGCGACTGCCTAGGTTGACAAATGTGTTGAGGGCACCCTCACAGCGCACATTTCAGCACTGTGAGCAAGACACATCACATCAAAGATGTTCTATTACGGAGATAACAACAACTCGGCCAAAAATCTGAATTTTTTGTCGAGAAAACGAGACGCTGATTTCGCGGCCACTTTGACTGGCTCGTGACATTTGCAAAAATGAAGCGGTCTAAACCATCTGGAGCACAGGGACAAAAACAGAAAAAGGAAGAAGAGGAAAAGAAAGTCAAGTATAGAGGTAAGTCTTCTCATCTCAGCCATTAAGGTGTCAAACAAAATACATTTAATATTGTGCATCACCTAATATTGGACATTTCATTGCTGTCACTTAGGCTCGCTATAGCTAGCTATAACTGTTACTTTGCTAATTTGCTACATTGGCAAATTACTTATTAAGCTATTACTAGCAAACGTATCTTTACTGATAACCTACATGGATGTACATGTTAAAAGACATGCTAGTTAGGAAAAGTAGTTGCTGTCTACATTCACTATAAATGGCATAAGTTCTGTTTAGTGAATTCACAACTAGCAGGTGCATACACACCATAACCATTTTGGGGATAGTGGTGGTGTTCACCATTCTGTACAGTTATATGTGTTTTTGTTTTGTTTTTATTTATTTTTTTCGGAATGGGCACGATAACGCACTAACGCGAGGTTAATCTGGCAATCCTTTAACGGCGTTAACTATTTGATCCTTCGTTAACTGCATGTTTTCTTTCACTTCGAAGGCGACTTATATAGGTGCACGCGCGTGCGCTTCCGTAGCCTCGCCGCCAGGCAGCATGATGAAGTGAGTCTGACGTAAAGCACGTATTGTAATGTCGCTTCTGTTCTCAACAAGCAGCGGTGGCAACTAACTTCTGAGCAGGCCTGTGTGGAAAGTTCTCCTACTTGCAAGAAGAGTAAATATCCAGAAGTGATACTGACTTTGTGCTTTGCTAGAATATGTATCAGACAGCTTTGCACACCTGGACGGGGAGACTGCAACGCAAGGCTCCTGCGAGACTGACCGCTTGTGACCGCTTATGAGGCGCAGGGGCTCGCAGTAGCACCCGTTGCTCATTGAGCACAAAAACTACATAACAATGCGTGCTTCACATCAGTCTCAAGGCTACACTGCCTGTCGGTGAGGCTATGTAAGCATGCATGCACACACACATATGCATAAATCACCTTCAAAGTAAAAGCAATGCCGTTGTATTGCATTTATGGCGTGCATCTTATTTATTTCTTTTTCTTTTTTGATTGACCTCACGCGGGCCGGACTGGGGCAGCCCGCGGGCTGCAAGATTCCCAGGTCTGAACGATATGCCATCTGGGAGAGATTTAAAGTGCAGCACCTGTGTGTGGCAGCATTAAGTCCCTCCAATGCAAAAAATATTTGAGATCTGATGTGTTTTCAAAGTGTTCCTTTAATTTGTATATATATATATATATATATATGAACATAATAACATGTCCTATGTCAAGTGTCCAATTCTCTAAATGTTATTAACTTGTTTGATCTGGTGTCCTGTTACTTTCTGGTTGAGTGCTTGATCTGCTTAAGTTTAAGAAAGTTCACATACCTGCAGCTCCTTCACAAACGTGTCCTCCTCCTCCTCTTTTGTCACATCTGAAGAATGAGTGGAGCTGGAAGCAGCCAAAGGTGCAGGTGAACCCTGGGGTTTGGGTTTGATCTCTGGGGGCTGTCTCAGGGGTTTGGGCTGAGGAACCAGTGGTGGCTCCTTCTCCTTCTCCCCCTCATCCTTCAATAGATTCATGAAGTAGAAACAGAGCACACCCTCGTTTCATTGTCTTGTGAGGTGTATCTACAAATAATAACATGCCTAGTAGTTAAATATTGGGAAGTATATTGGGACCGGGATGGTATATGACATTTTTTTAAAAATCCAGTAATTATCTTTAATTTTTGAATTAATTCAAACTCACATCCTCAGTTTGGCATCAGCATAGTGCATCAAATAACAATCATAAACACTCAGTCAAATGTGACAGACAGTAGGCTCCGCCCACAACGCGCCACACAAGTTAGAGTTTGATCTCCAGCATCCTGTTTACGACTCCTGAGCTTTGGCTGTGGATCAGTAGCTGACTGTGAAGCTGTGGAGCAGCTAACTGCATATTCTGAAACCAAAGTATATGACCCATTTAGATTGTTTATGACTTACCATTCTTATTTCTTGGTGGTGTTTACTAAAACAACTCTGGGTTGACTTGTTTTCCCACAAATGTGACAAGAGCCACTTTGTATTTTGGCCAACGAAGGACTTTAAGCGACAGCAGTGTGTAAGTGACTTCAGTCTGTTCAGCCAATAAGACTTGTAAGACTTGTACAATAAGACTTATAACAAAGTGAGTGCTTGCAGAAGAAATTATGATCGTTGAATGAAATGAATGAATGAATGAAAAGTACTTTATTAATCTCCAAGGAGAAATTTTTTGTCGTACTAGCAGCATCCCAATGCCATAAGCTAAGCTAAACACACAGATGATAAAATAAAATAAAATAAATAATAACAGGAACAGGGGGTAACAGATATATACATAAGTAAGAAATAAGTATAAATATATATATACATACATGCAAGCAAGCGAAATGGATACATACATATATATATATACACATATCCGCACACATACACACATACACACATATATACATATCTACATATACATATATACAAACATACATACATATACATACATATACACATACACACACACATACATACACATACGTATACATATATACAAACATATACATATACACATATACATATATACATACATACACATACCTACACATACACACCCACCCGTGGCCCACGCACATACATATACACATATATACATATATACATACACACATATACACATACATATATATATATATATATATATATATATATATATATATATATATATATACATACACACGTACACACATACATACACATACACACGCATACACATATACATACATACACATACATACATGCATACATACATACATACATACATACATGTACACATACATACACACATGTACACATACATGCATACATATACACATACACATGTGCAAAACATACACAACAAGCAAAACACAGCAGTGTATTCGGAGGATAAATTAAATGCAAACTGAAATTGAATTAAATGCAGTGTATTCAGGGGTTTGATTTCAATTAAATGTAAACTGAGTGCAATGTGCAAAATGTGCAAAATGCAATAAAATTGACCTGTTGAAATTCCCCATTTCCTCTTAGCATCTACTCCATGCTTGTGTCTAAATGTGAAACCTGAGAATCCCTATTTTCTTTCTATTTTCATATCTTAAACTGCAAGAGACTATTCATCGTGTCCGCATCTCTCTGCAGGCTGCGCACACACATTATCTTCCTTCACTTTAAGTAGTTAGCACATCAGTATATCTATATACATGTACAGTGTACAGTGAGACTTAGTCCACGGATCTGGACTCGAGGGATTTATTGTATAGTCTTATGGCCGAGGGTAGGAATGCCTTCCTGTAGCGGTCCTTGTGGCAGCGGAGCGTGATGAGTCTTTTTGAAAAAGTGCTCCGCTGACCCTGCAGGAGCTGGTGGAGAGGGTGGTCCGGGTTGTCTAATATGGACAATAGTTTCTTTAGTGTCCTCCTCTCCACCACCTGTTCCAAATGCTCCTGCTTGCAGCCGATGATCGTTAACATGATACCTATGATACCTCGTACCTTTTTCCCTCAACAATAAAAACAAAACTCTTTGGAGTCAAGCCACAGTCATTTCTCATATACTTGAGATAATAAATCAATTTTCTTTTCTTTTTATGAACAGGTACCAGAAGATTTGTCTTTTATCAGGAAACCATAACCAGTCTGTTCTGTAGTAAGTGTCGCTAAAATGCCCAGTTCTGAACAACGCCATCTGGTAGAGATTTAAAGTGAAAATGTCCATTTAAACTGCAGCACCTGTCACTGTTAAGACCCTCCCAATGCTAAAAAAAACATGCTGTTAACGCGTGATCAAATAATTGTCAGCATTAATGGATTGCTGTATACGCATTTATAATGCATTAACGTGCCCAGCCCTTTATGTATATGTAATAATATAAGATAGTTGACATGGGAGAGAGAGAGAGGAGATAGAGCGAGAGAGACACACACACACACACACACACACACACACACACACACACACACACACACACACACACCTGGGCTCCGAGCGGGTCCTTCCTGGTGTTGAACATCACCTCTCCTGACCTTCTTGTGGTGAGAACTGAACTGACAGCATGGAACCTGGAAAGGCAAAACAAAACAATACTAACACATAAGCTCCTAGTTTCTAGCTTTTAGAGAGCTGGTCTGCAGGTGATCCTCAGGGCCCACTGACCTTTGTTGAGAAGGAGGAGGGGGAGACTTGCCGGCCCTGTCTATACTCTGCTTCATTTCCTTATCCACACAGGTGCGGCGCGGTTTCTCCACCCGGGGCTGGCTAATGCGCTCTGTGCTGGGAGGAGCTGAGGAAGAAGGAGCTGAGGAAGGAGAAGCTGAGGGAGGAGGAGCTGAGGAAGGAGCTGAGGGAGGAGCAGCAGATATATGTGCATGGTCTTATAAAGACAACCCAGTTCAAGATATTTGTTGTTTCAGTATTTTGTTCACGCTGTCACAGGACATATAGATATTGGATGAGGACTCTCTAAACGTGTTGTGGATATCCTCAGTGCATGTGGTTGTGTTGTTTTGTCTTTGTTCCAGCTGGTATCGTACCTGTATCTGAGGGTCTTAACTGGGTGGAGTCTACCTTATCACTCAGCGAGGAAGGTGTGTTATTCTGGGAATCAGACACACAAGCCCGTTGCTCCACTGAGGCTGCAGCGCAAACACACACACAGACCTTTGTTTGTTATTCTACTACTACACTCTTCTATTTCACAGAAGAAGAAAAAACATTTAACTGACAGAAGGTCTCTCTACCTCTCAGTGTTGTTAGCTGTTAACGGCCCTAGCCACGCTAACAGTGTGGCTGGCCATGTGAAGGCAGTCCTTAAGCCTCAGACGTGTTCTGAATTTCGACTTCCACACAAGGTTGCTTTCCTGAGCTCATTACATTCAGGAGATGCATGGTTTTGACAGGACTTTGCCAGTGTAATGCACTGCAGCTTTAATTAAATGATCTATGGTGCAAACATGCTTTGAGATCTTAACTGAGAACACTTGATTGCTTTAGGAACGCTGGGCCTCATGCAAGAACTACTGGTACAATCGGGACGAGTCACTTTGGGGGATTTGTGACTTCACCAATTTTCTTCTATTCCGAATTTTAGTACAAAAGTACAACGTAGTTTCACGAGTGGTCCAGACCTGTTGTACCAGTATTAGTGTTGAGATTTTTGGCTCGTACAGGTTAATTATTGTAATGTTCCTGAATCAGACTATGAACACTTGTTCGAAAAAAAACTTTAAATATAACATTTAAGAAGAAAATAAAAGAATGTTGTCATTTAAGACCCAAAGCGATTTCAGTGAAGGTGATTTGAGTGGTCAACCTTGTGTTTGTCCTGAGGCAGAATCAGAGCAGCCATTCAGACGAGTGATGGTCATCATCAGGCTGGCCTGGGATTCATGGAGGACCTGGTCCAACTTTGTGTTAGTGTTGGGGGATGGAAGCTGACTGGAAACCCAGCTGGCTGGCTGGTTGGCCTGGCTGTTGCTGGTCTGGCTCATACTGCCCTCTGCAGTCTGAGGAAGATACACAGCCACACAGGTTGATGACAGCTTGGCTGATTTCAATCCAGGAATGGGCCTGAATCTGCAGGGAATGTCCCCCTTATTCACACTGAACGCGTCAATATTTCGATGCGCGTTGAGATTACATGCAAAGTCAATGCACAGCTGCGTCGAAGCTGTGTAGACGCGTATTTTCCAGCGGGCAGCGCGTCAGACGCGTAGAAGCAGCACGTTGGTCGCGGGGCAAACCCGGATCGACGCGCGAGTGGAAATTTCCCAACTCCGGCAGCAAAAACACGTGAGTCATAGTTGCGTCAGCCAATCAGTATTGAGATGTTCTGCTCGTCACCGCCGTCCTACCGGTGCTGAATCAAACTGTTGCTGGTCATCGGGAAGAAGCGCTGATAGCGGCTTCATTCAGGCGCTGTTGTGGGACTACGGATACTATTATGAACCCAGACACGATGAAGTTTGATGTTCTGACGTTTTTGTGACTTCCACAACAACTATAAAGCAGATCTAGTTGTTATTTCATCTATAGTCCATAACGGAAAAGATCGCTCAATGTTCCCCAGAGAAGCGGCAAGAAAAGCCACGCCCCCTTTGTGGCACGGCGATTTGTCATGCCGCTTTTGGTGTGAACACCCTTTTTCTCGAGGCGCGTAAAAAAAAAAATGTCAACGTCAAGAATTTTTTTGACGCGTTTGGTGTGAACACACCATTAGATCAGGGCCCTTCCTTCCATGACGTGCAGGTGAGACATTGAGTTCAACCAGTGTGTTGTTGGGAAGTTGGCTCAGTTTGGTTAAAATGGTTCCATGTGTATACCAGCTGTTCCTCAAGCACAACATTCAGGATGTACAGACTTTGGGCCTGTTTCTTATGAAATACTTCCTGTTGACATCATGGCTTCAAACATCTTTTGAACTGAAAATTCTTGAATCAACTCCCGCAGAAAATTGACTTTGACCCCTTATCTCATTGCTCGTTTATTCAATTATGGAGTCTTTTATCACTTATTGTCAAATATTACTGGAGTGTAGTTCAACAACACATTCACAAGTGGGCCGGCCAATGATTGCAGGATAAGTGTACTTTCATCAGTAACCCCAATGTTCCCCAACACATAACTAAAGAAAACTCATTGATATTTATTAGAGCTGTGAAAAATAACGCGTTAACTCGCTATGATTAAATTACAGGATTAATGCGTTAATTTTTTGTTAAAGCACGCGCAGAATGAGCTTCAACTATTTCCGCTCTAATGCAGTCAGACGTAGATGGCAGATGTTCACTCGGGAAGACGTTGTCGTTTCACCAGCACAACCAGCCTCAACATCTCAACGCGAAGCATGTTGGTCGGCGAGGGGCGTTCAAGAGGAATGCGTCAAACCAGCCTCACTGAAAAACAAAGACCCCTCACTAAGTCTGCCTCTGACAAGCTGAGTAGCACAGTTGAATTAATATTGTTGAGGATCAGGGGTTCACCAAAGTGTTGCGAGTGGCAACGGGGGACCCGAGCATCATAGCACCGCAAAGACGTACAATCATGACACAAATCCACGCGCTGTATCAAGCTGGAAAGAACAAAACGGAAAATGACTTGGCTGCTACGAAACATGTGGCGCTCACAAGGGATCACTGGACTTTTGTGAGTAATGAGAATTACCTGGTGACCAGACGTCCTCTTTTTTTCCCGGACATGTCCTCTTTTTGACACCTAAAAAATACGTCTGGCAGGGATTCCAAAATGTCCGGGATTTTGCCTCATTGGATATTTGTGTTTCTCTTTCACAAACTAGTTATTATTACGCCCTTACAAGTTGTAGAAACGGTATCTTACGTTCATCTTCTTGCGCAAGCTCTGACGGTAGAGAGAACTGTCATTGGTCGACCGATCTCAGGGTTGCCAGATGCACGATAATTATCCTCCAAATACAACCATTTTAAGCCTTTAGTACAATACTGCACCATCACCTATTTGGCAACACTGAGCACCCCGTCACCTCCACTCGCGACGAATATCCTGTTACGCTCTGAAGAAACTAGTTCTGCATAAAACATTGCCGCATCAATAATCGACTCGAATTTCAGCGACAAACTTTTTTTTGGTAGTTTAGCACGACTTTTTTATGAGCTAAAGATCGCGTAGATGCTCGACTGTGGAGCGGGATGAAACGATAACGGGGTTCACCTTACGACATATAGTTGCATTGCTTACAACAGCACCCCAATGTATAAATGACAATGTATATATCAGTCTTTTATCATAAATCTTTATGTTTTTACAAAAATATACCAAGAATATCGGTAATACGTGATTAATCATGATTAATCCTCAGAAATCTGTGATTAATCTGATTAAAATTTTTAATCATTTCACAGCCCTAATATTTACACAATATGGGGTTATGGCAGAGGCGGGCTGTGGTTTTGGTTCCGACGCAACCTGTTTAGTTTTTTTTTAGTTCTACAATACAGCCGTCCCTCGCTAAAACGCGGTTCACCTTTCGCGTACTCACTGTTTCGTGGACTTTTTGTTTTGTTGCTTTTTTTTTTTACAGTGTACAGTATGAACGCACATTGTGTTCTGCGCCCTCATTAAGCTCAGGGACTGTACTGTACACATTTGTCAATTAATCTCCTCCACGCAGTGTCTCCTGTACAGAATACGTTCGGTACAGAATACGTCCGATAAAAGTCAGCGGAGCGGCTCCCGGACAAAGGGGGACCTCGTATATTGATCATTAAAATTAAATTTGTTAAACATGTTCGGGCTTATTTTTTTAAATCCGCAAAACTTTGAGAGTGTTTAAATAAAAGAGAAATGTGAGAAAATGTTAATGCCTGTCTGACAAAAGTGTATAAAAGTGTGTGGTAAGGGGTTTTACGGCATTAAAACATGTATAATAATGGTAAAAAATAAAGCTGACAACTTTGCGGATTTCGGCTATCGCGGGTTATTTTTGGAACGTATCCCCTGCAATAAACGAGGGACCACTGTATACAGAAATTTTGCTGTAGCATTTCAAAATTTCAACCAACAGTAGTTACACAAAAAATTGTCTCGTGGTTAAGATAACTGAAAACTAAAACAACAAAAAACTGTGCCTTATTATTGAGCTAATAAGCAGGATATAATAACAATATATCATAATCAGAAGAGCCTGCACGATTCTGAACATATGCAACATTTAAAAGTTTAAGTAATGTCTCAGCTTTGAAGTGCTGAAGTGACACTGACCTGTTTTATGTGGTCGTGGTCAGCGTGGCACTCCTGTGGTGGTGATGTCAGAGGGCCGCGCCTCCTCTGCAGGGCAGGGCTGCCCTCTCTGCTGCGAGGACTCACCTTCACAACACAACCTTGTCTCACTTTCTTCACAAAAGCACCTGTTCACATACACAGGCTCACAGAGCAGTACCTTGGCCACGGTGGGGGAGTCTGGTCCGTGGGTGGCTGTCAGTGGGGGGCTGGGAAGGATCACTGGGTTCATTCTGCCAGCCATGACCTCAGCCGGACCTCCAAAGAGAGACGGTGTGATGAGAGGAGGTCTGATCGAGGACCGAGGCTGAGGTTTGGGGGAGCTCTGGGGGCTCTGAGTCTTCAGGGGCCCCTGATCTGTTTCCAGGACCTTAAGGGGCTCAGCCTGGGCTGGCATGGTTAACTCTAAAACACACCTGTTGATAACAGGGATGATATAGAGGTATCAGGATTATTTTCCTGCTAAACATAACTATAACATGGCGGAGTGACATTAATGAGCACCTGCGGAGACCACTGAGGGCTTCAGTTAGGGCTTTGACCCTCTTCAGCATGGAGTCCATCTTATGAGGCTCCTCCTTCAGGAATCTCACTGCCTCCACCTCCAACCTCAGCACGGAGCGCATCTTCACCTGCAGCTCTGGAAACTCAGCTAGAGGACAAGCAAATAGAAGAAACTCCTCACCTTAATACATAACCATTTAGCAAGGAGTTATGTTGATGGTACACAAATTAGTATAGCTGTATGTAAAGAACCTCTGAGAGTGTAAAGTATTTTTAATAGTTTGTTGCCCGTTTTAATGTCTTTTATTTTGAAGTTGTGTTACTGCAGTCGGTGTATTTCCGGTTGCGTTCTTATTTTGAAGGTACAAACCAGAAGTTGTTAGTACGAAACTTGACGAAATGAAAAGTTGCGATAATGACGGGAAATAGTTATAAAAAGGTTAAAGATGTGTTAGATTTAGCACCTGGCCGATATGGGCACAAGGTCCATCCTAGTATCTGTTCAAATTAATCTTTGAAAAAAATATTGTTTTAAATTGTTACGGTTTTTGTTTGTGTCAGAGTTTAAGCTAGCCAACTCTTGTGTCAGAGCTTAAATCCAACCAACTGCTATTTCCATTTTTTCTTCATAGTTTTTACGGTGAGTTCAATAAACCTTTATGACTCCAGAACATAATTCAGCCAGGAATGCTACACTGACAATTACAGTTTTAATTTCTATCTCTATAAATCTTTTAATTTATAGAAAACACATTACCTCACATGAATAGCGCCCCTTTCAAATCTCCCTCTTCTCACTTTTCTCTCTTTAGTTCTCTGTTGTAGCACGGAGCAGACTGAGGAACAGTTACTGTTTATTTTTTTTGCACTATTTAATGTTCACTTAACTTATTATTTGCCTTTTGTAAATTATGTTTATAGTTTCTGCTTATAGTGTACCTACATTTAGCACACAAATAAACCTGTATAATATGTACATATTACCTCAATTAGCCAATCTGTAAATTCTGTAATTAGTTGGAATGCTGCAAGCATTCCAACTATTGTTCTTCAAATCTTTATTAAACTTTTTATTAGTTGGAATGCTGCAAGCATTCCAACTATTGTTCTTCAAATCTTTATTAGTTGGAATGCTGCAAGCATTCCAACTATTGTTCTTCAAATCTTTATTAAACTGTTTCTTCTATTTCTTCCATCCGTATTTTGGACCGTAACTAGTCCTTCATATTTCCAGTTACAGAAAAAAGTTCAATTATTCAAATATTCAGCTACTTAAGGACACGATGGCTATGAGTTTTCATATTTCTGACTTTTCAAATTTCCAAATTATTAAGCTTTTTATGATTTTTTTTATAATGGGACCCAATGGGGAAATCTTCAAATCATCTTCAACTTCAAACGTTTACAGTTTCTTCATACGTTGAGCTTTAGACAATATTTAAAATTCCACATGTTGACAAAACCTTCAGCTATTAATCTACGCTTTTACATTTTTCATATTTTCTCAAATTTTAAAATTATTCAGCTTTTTATAAAAAAAAAATGAATGGTTTCCAATGAAGAACATCTTCAAATCCGCTTTCAACTCTTCAACTTCAAAAGGGAAAGGCTCTGTCATGCCTCCAGCTAAAGACACCATTCCACCTTTAAAATGTTGACAAAACGTTTAGCTGTTATTGTATTACTCATCTTTTTGATATATCCTATATTGTTTTAACTGTCGGCGTTTTCGTTTTATAGTTTTTCCGCACCTTTTCTGCCTTTCTCATTATTGTGTGTTGGGCAGCTCAGAGCGGTGACGTCAGACTCCAGAGCGAGGGCACTTGGCGATACACATATTTTAAACTTGCTCTCTACTCCAAACCGTATACTCTTTGGACATAATTTATAGCTCAAAACGTTGGAAATCTTGTCTTCTGCCGTAAACTGCGGTCGATAGGAATCCAACAGATAAGACGTGTTGAGGTCCGACTGAATGGGAGAGCCGGTCCGTCCCCAGCAGCAGCCCTTTGGTCTGTGCATCTACAGGCAGCAGGCACGTAAGCGGCCGCACACGCGAACGGGTCGCGCACATGAACGGCCGTGCTCGCGCGTGAACGTGTTATTATGGTCGCGTGCACGTTCGTGTGTGTGTGTGTGTGCGCGCGCGTGTGTGCAGGTCACTTTGGTTATAGACGTCAGGATTAACAGCGTCACAGACGTTCACGTTCTGAGGTTTGACGGATGGTTTTGTAGACACTCAGTAATATCGGGTCTCTCACCAACTGCACCTGTAGATCAGTGGTTAGCAACTCTGCCTTAGGAGCAGAGGGTCAGTGATTCAAACCCCACCTGTGACAGATTTTAATTTTTCAAAAAAACTTTTTTTTTTCTTCTGTTGGACTGGACACTGTGGCGGGCCGGGTCGTATGTTTGACACCCCTGATTTAGATGATGCAGTTTTCCTTTCAACTTTTCCAATTATACATTTAAACGACAATGATTTTCAACAGTTCAATGAAATGACTTCGAACTGTAACATTTTTCAGCAGGTATTTTGCCTTTTCTATATTTTCAGTAATGATTTGCTATTTATTTATATATTCATCTATTCCGCTATTTTCAGCTATATTAATATATTCAGCTGTTTTTACATATATTCAGCTATTCTTTCATTTTCAAATATATTTAGCTATATTTAGCTAATTTAAGCTATATTCCACTATGTTCAGCTATATTCAGCTATTTCTTTCAAATATTTCAGCTATAAGCTTCAGCTTTTTGCATTCCAACGCATTTTCAGCAGGAAATGCTCTTTCTAGTTATATATTCAGTTCCACTTGAAACGCTAACTTATTCTCTGTACATATTGACACTAACTGCTATTGCACTTCTGGTTGGATGCAAAACTGCATTTCGTTGCTCTGTACTTGTACATGTGTACATGACAAAAAAGTTGAATCTAATCTAATCTAATGACATATTTAAGATCCCATTTACATCTAAAGTATTGACCCAATGCATCCGATTATATCTCTGAATCAGCAGACAGACTCAACTTGAAACAACTCCAACCAACCTTTCAGGATGGCCAAAGCTTCTCCAACCCTCCGCAAGTTGACCGCTCCCTCCTCCACGTCTCTCAGAGTGATTGACAGCTGGTCGGGACTGGTGGCGGAGCTGCGCTGCAAACAGTCCACATAGTCCTCCAATTCACTGTGAGGAAGACATCAAATATGTCACATTAACAGTCAGTTAGAAAAATCAGCAATGCAGTAACCTACAGTAGACCCAAGACGACAGCAGAGACTTCCATAGTTCTGCTGTTGGTTCTCAAATTAAAATATCGATATTATATGATGATATGATATTATTAGATCTGTCTTGCATCCTCTACACCTGTGGTTCTCAACCTTTTTTCATTGATGTGCCCCCTGTGGAATATTTCTTTCAGCCAAGTACCCTCTTAACAGCATACTCCATGTTCAGTTGAAAAGAAACCTGTAATACACAGCACTGTGCTATTAGATTTTTTAATTGATGCTAATTTTAAATATATATATATATATATATATATATATATATATATATATATATATATAAGGATATATATATATAAGGATATATATAAGGATAAATTAATACAATAAATAGGTTGACAGCTATATATTTATATATTCAAATCTCATGTACCCCCTGGCGTGTCCTCACGTTCCCCCATTTAAGAAACCACTGCTCTCGACATTGAACAATGTTCATGTTCATAACATTTTAATCTCGTTTTCAATATTTCTCAAACATGAGGCTTGCTTGTGGTTGATATAGTGGTCAGATACCTTTGAGAGTGGTTACACATGAGTATACTGATATTACCCCGAGTGAGTGGTAGCACACACCCTCGCTCCTAAGAATGGAAAATGTTGCATCCTGTGAAGATGTCAGATTAGAGCAGTGGTTCTCAAACTTTTTCTGTCACGCTCCACTTTGGAGGAAGCAAAATGTTCGGGCCCCCCTGCTCCAACAACTTTGGAAAAAATGGTTCAACTTTTTGAGACTCCTCCATCCGTGCTTTTTTATTAAATAGATTAAAGAAAATTGAAATCCCAAGTAAACCAGATTGCTCCATCAGACAAAAACTAATAACATGTGCAATCTCCTTTGTTAAAACAATGCAAATAAAGTTATATATGTGCAAAAACATAACTCATATTTGGCAAAAAAGATTACCAAGGAAGCCGGTTGGATCCCTGTTTTCTTCCCATAGTTCCATAGTGTCCTTGAACAAGGCACTGAACCCCCAGTTCTTCACAGCAGCACAAAGCTCCTTAATTACTAAGGATTGGTTAAATGCAGAAAATTCCCCCACTGTGCGATTAATAAAGGAAAAAAAAAATTGGCATTTTAATCTGCATCTCCCCTGCGCCTCACCTATAATACCTCCGCACCCCACAGTTTGAGAACCACTGGATCAGAGTTATCATCACTGAAACTATGAGAATGTGATTGTAAGATAACATAATGCAAAGTTATGGGAGTCGCTCCATGGGATATAGATATATAATGACATCAAGTCAAGACAGTTTACTCACTGCACAAGCACCACCATTGCTTGTGTACCATGCTGATCATATGTACCCATATTACTTAAGCCTATTAATAAACCTAAAAAAAACCTAAATTAAACTACAACTCTTTTGAAAGCCATGTTCTTTCACGTCCAACCTATTAATGTTTTTTGGGGGAGTTTTTCCTGATCTGATGTGAGGTCCCAAAACAGGGATGTCGTATGTGTACAGATTGTAAAGCCCTAACTTATAAATTGTGTTTGTAGGCCAGACAAGATAAATGTAATTTATTTTTTTTGCTTATTATCATAAACATATGACTTGGCCTTGGTATGCTTGGAAACGTCCACTCATGAGGCCTGCTAAATGCAGGCTTCTGTTTGCACCGAGTTTACATCTGTGCTACGTAGTCAGTGTGTAGCTAACAAGAAGATGAGTTTTGATGTCTCTGGAAACCCATGTCAGAGCCAATCAAATCACTTCCCAACCCCTGGCTCTATTTTTAACAATATGTTTCTTCACATTCTCTCTCTGCCTAAAGAATATGCCGTGCTGGGTCTCGCATGTCACCAATAATGTTCAGCTGCAGTGACATCAAAAGAGACATGATGTCAGAGCGAGTGTTTAAATGGTGAAAAGGCTATATCACCACTCCAGATATCATTGCATCTTATAGAAAGTGCACATTTTGAACAGTGAGGTAGACAGGGGTTAGATTGGGATTTGTGTGTGTGTGTGTGTGTGTGTGTGTGTGTGTGTATGTGTGTGTGTGTGTGTGTGTGCGTGCGTGTGTGTGTGTGCGTGTGTGTGCGTGCGTGTGTGTGTGTGTGCGTGTGTGCGTGCGTGCGTGCGTGCGTGCACGCTTGCGTGCGTGCGTGTGTGGAGGCATTCTCCACTGGGAAACATATTTGATTAGCAAGCTCTTTTGTGATGCTTTTTAATGCACTATGCCACCTCGGAGAAACAATTACTAAATGTGTATCAGCAAACAATGGTGGAATGTACCTAAGTACTTTTACTACACTGTACTTAAAGGATAACATGTTGGAATTGAGTATTTATATTTTGTGCAACCTTCCACTTCACTACATCTTAGATGAAAATATTATATCACAACACGGTGTTGAACCAGTCTAGTGGTTGGAAGTCCTGTTTGTTGGACACATCCACTACCTCTGACCATGCAGAGTCACATATATGGTTTAATTTGTTCCTCCACCACAAACATGGACTTGAATTTACTTTTCACTGTCATTTTGTTCGTGCTGAGGCTTCAGTGTTTTAATCCCAGTGACTGTTCAGGAGGTTAGTTAGAAGGTGGGTGAGGAATTAGCTGCCTGGTTGAACGTGTCCACACTTGTTAAAGATGTGGTGTTACAGTGGCACAAATGAAGTCATAGTCAGTGAACTGACCAAGTAAAGTCTATAACACAGCAAAATCGAGCCAAAGGTTGCTAACATTAGCCCAGTATGATACCAGAACAAGACTGTAGCAGTTTTATTGCGAATGAAATCAACCTTATATTTGAGAGAATGACTGTAATACATCTTCTTTCAACGATTACATGTCTGTCCTCAAAGCTTAATACTTAGGAGTAAATTCAAAGGCTCACCGGAGCTGTGTGAGGGTTCTGTCCTCTGTAGCAAGGTAGTGGATCCTCTCCTCCTCCACCCCAGCTCTGCGTCTGAAAGCTGCCTCCTCAGACTGAGCCAGCCGATCATACATCAGCACCACCAGCTCCTGACCAGCCATCCTCAGCAGTGAAGTCACACTCTTCTGGTTTGAGAGCTGGGACAAAGGGGAATGGTCAGCAAAGCTCTTTAACACTACATGTCATCATTCAACCATTCACACCTACATTAGCTACCATGTAAGGTAACTACATAAATACACTGAGGAGAGGAGCTACATTGTGAGATAGCACCTGTCCATTAGGAGTAACTAACATTCATACGACGCACATTATACATATATACACATATACAGTATATAAAGATGGACGACATGACAGATTCCCAAAGGTGAATTCCTCTGGTGGTTGCCTGCATTCCCTCCATGTCAGCTGATGGGACACATCAAAGTAAACATCAAATAATTGTTTTCATTCTGATAATTTTGTGAGAGTGACAGGTGTGATTCACAGCAGGGCCGGAGTGGGGCCACTTTTCACATTTTCCATGGTAGTGGAAATTAGATAAATGAAGCAACAGTTCAGCTCTTACTATCCTGTAGTTTTTTTTTAATTAATACCATGGTCCAACAAATAATGTAAACATTAAATACAACAATAATAATCCACTTAAGATGAGAAGTTAACAAAAAATATTTTACTATTCCACAAGGATAGGTTGATAAATTAACAAAAGCAGAATTAAATAAATAAAACATGTGAAACGTATCCCACTCTTCAACAAAGAGGCGTATTGAACTAATGTTAACAGTTCAACTCACAGTACGGTATACAGTTACATTGTGAATAGCACCAACAGCATCTACAGCATCAGTAACCGCAGTGCACTGGTTTCAGCCACTTTATCTATAATTGTGTTGTTGCTTTTAGACCTGAGGATTTCCTTCTCTGTGCACATTAACATGAACGCCTCCAAGTTGTCCTGCCTCAATGAGCTTCGTAGACTATTCTTCACAAATTGTAAGGTTGAGAAGCTTCTCTTACATGCAACCTGTGTGATGGACAAAGTCAACATGAACTTATACGCTAACCCAATGACAGGATAAGCATCTGTGAAGAGGTTGTACTGTGATATTTTAGGTGATATCACAGTACATATTTTGGGTGATGTAAAAAAGCTAATATTTTTGGGTGATATAAAAAGGCTAATATTTTAATTAAATTTTATATTTTGCTTGGAAATAGGTTGACAACGCTACAACGATATTAATTAAGGCTACAACGTTAGCCGAATAGTTACGTTGCTAATCATCAGGCCTTTGCCACTTGTGTTTGTCCTCTTAAAAATAAATCGGTTAGCTTGGCACATTTGGTAGCATCCTCCTCCAATGCCTTTCTTTTTTTCAACCTGGCTTTTTCAGCCCCTCTTGTCCTCTTCCTCCATCCATCCTCCCTGACGCGTATCGCTGAGGTCGGGCCGGCCCTGCCAATCTGAGAAAACTTTTTGGAAAAGACAGCTACGGACCGAACCAACTCCATTTGGGAAGGGAGAACTTCCTCGCGTGGTACACTAGTTGTACCACACGAGGAAGTTCTCCACTACCAAATGGAGTTGGTTGGTTCCATAATGGACCGAACCAACTCTATTTGGGAGGGGCAACTTCCTCGCATGGTATTTCATAGTTAAATCATAGTTAACTAATTAAGTGTGGCTTCAGCCGCATGGGGTCATAGACCCCATGCTGCAAGCACACTTCATGTTCTCCTGCGGGCTTATTAGTTGGAATGCTGCAAGCATTCCAACTATTGTTCTTCAAATCTTTATTAAACTGTTTCTTCTTCTATTTCTTCCATCCGTATTTTGGACCGTAACTAGTCCTTCATATTCCCAGTTACAGAAAAAAGTTCAATTATTCAAATATTCAGCTACTTAAGGAGACGACGGCTAAGCTTTTTATGATTTTTTTTATAATGGGACCCAATGGGGAAATCTACAAATCATCTCCAACTTCAAACGTTTACAGTTTCTTCATACGTTGAGCTTGAGACAATATTTAAAATTTCACATGTTGACAAAACCTTTAGCTATTAATCTACGCTTTTACATTTTTCATATTTTCTCAATTTTCAAAATTATTCAGCTTTTTATAAAAAAAAAAGAATGGTTTCCAATGAAGAACATCTTCAAATCCGCTTTCAACTCTTCAACTTCAAAAGGGAAAGGCTCTGTCATGCCTCCAGCTAAAGACACCATTCCACCTTTAAAATGTTGACAAAACGTTTAGCTGTTATTGTATTACTCATCTTTTTGATATATCCTATATTGTTTTAACTGTCGGCGTTTTCGTTTTATAGTTTTTCCGCACCTTTTCTGCCTTTCTCATTATTGTGTGTTGGGCAGCTCAGAGCGGTGACGTCATACTCCAGAGCGAGAGCACTTGGCGATACACATATTTTAAACTTGCTCTCTACTCCAAACCGTATACTCTTTGGACATAATTTATAGCTCAAAACGTTGGAAATCTTGTCTTCTGCCGTAAACTGCGGTCGATAGGAATCCAACAGATAAGACGTGTTGAGGTCCGACTGAATGGGAGAGCAGGTCCGTCCCCAGCAGCAGCCCTTTGGTCTGTGCATCTACAGACAGCAGGCACGTAAGCGGCCGCACACGCGAACTGGTGCGCACGTGCACGCGCGTGAACGGCAGCACACTAACGTGAAATGGCCGCGCGTGTAAACGGATGCGCCCGAGCCTTAACGGCCGCGCGTGAACGGCCGTGCGCGCGCGCGAACGGCCGCGCTAACTTGTTATTATGGTCGCGTGCACGTTCGTGTGTGTGCGTGTGTGTGTGCGCGCGTGTGTGCAGGTCACTTTGGTTATAGACGTCAGGATTAACAGCGTCACTGACGTTCACCTTCTGAGGTTTGACAGATGGTTTTGTAGACAGTCAATAATATCAGCTGTCTCACCAACTGCGCCTGTGGATCAGTGGTTAGCAACTCCGTCTAAGAAGCAAAGGGTCAGTGGTTCAAATCCCACCTGTGGCACACTAAAATTTTTCCCAAAAACTTTTTTTTTTCTTTTGTTGGACTTGACACTGTGGCGGGCCGGGTCGTATGTTTGACACCTGATTTAGATGATGCAGTTTTCCTTTCAACTTTTCCAATTGTACATTTAAACGACAAGGATTTTCAACAGTTCAATGAAATGACTTTGAACTGTAAAATTTTTCAGCAGGTATTTTGCCTTTTCTATATTTTCAATAATGATTTGCTATTTATTTATATATTCATCTATTCCGCTATTTTCAGCTATATTAATATATTCCGCTATTTTTACATATATTCAGCTATTCTTTCATTTTCAAATATATTTAGCTATATTTAGCTAATTTAAGCTATATTCCACTATGTTCAGCTATATTCAGCTATTTCTTTCAAATATTTCAGCTATAAGCTTCAGCTTTTTGCATTCCAACGCATTTTCAGCAGGAAATGCTCTTTCTAGTTAGTTGGAATGCTGCAAGCATTCCAACTATTGTTCTTCAAATCTTTATTAAACTTTTTATTATTATTCTATTTCTTCCATCCGTATTTTGGACCTCTTCAACTCTTTCATATTTTCAGCTACAGAAAAAAGTTCAATTATAAAAATATTCAGTTACCTAAGGACACGATGGCTAAGACCTTTCATATTTCAGACTTTTCAAATCTTTGAATTATTAAGCTTTTTATGATTTTTTTTATAATGGGACCCAATGGGGAAATTTTCAAATCATCTTCAACTTCAAACGTTTACAGTTTCTTCATACGTTGAGCTTGAGACAATATTTAAAATTTCACATGTTGACAAAACCTTTAGCTATTAATCTACGCTTTTACATTTTTCATATTTTCTCAATTTTCAAAATTATTCAGCTTTTTATTAAAAAAAAAAGAATGGTTTCCAATGAAGAACATCTTCAAATCCGCTTTCAACTCTTCAACTTCAAAAGGGAAAGGCTCCATCATGCCTTCAACTAGAGACACCATTCCACCTTTAAAATGTTGACAAAACGTTTAGCTGTTATTGTATTACTCATCTTTTTGATATCTCCTATAGTGTTTTAACTGTAGGCGTTTTCGTTTTATGTTTTTTCCGCACCTTTTCTGCCTTTCTCATTATTGTGTGTTGGGCAGCTCACAGCGGTGACGTCAGACTCCAGAGCGAGGGCACTTGGCGATACACATATTTTAAACTTGCTCTCTACTCCAAACCGTATACTCTTTGGACATAATTTATAGCTCAAAACGTTGGAAATCTTGTCTTCTGCCGTAAACTGCGGTCGATAGGAATCCAACAGATAAGACGTGTTGAGGTCCGACTGAATGGGAGAGCCGGTCCGTCCCCAGCAGCAGCCCTTTGGTCTGTGCATCTACAGGCAGCAGGCACGTAAGCGGCCGCACACGCGAACGGGTCGCGCACATGAACGGCCGTGCTCGCGCGTGAACGTGTTATTATGGTCGCGTGCACGTTCGTGTGTGTGTGTGCGCGCGCGCGTGTGTGCAGGTCACTTTGGTTATAGACGTCAGGATTAACAGCGTCACTGACGTTCACGTTCTGAGGTTTGACGGATGGTTTTGTAGACACTCAGTAATATCAGGTTTCTCACCAACTGCACCTGTAGATCAGTGATTAGCAACTCCGCCTTAGGAGCAAAGGGTCAGTGGTTCAAACCCCACCTATGACTGATTTTAATTTTTCAAAAAAACTTTTTTTTTTCTTCTGTTGGACTGGACACTGTGGCGGGCCGGGTCGTATGTTTGATACCCCTGATTTAGATGATGCAGTTTTCCTTTCAACTTTTCCAATTATACATTTAAACGACAAGAATTTTCAACAGTTCAATTAAATGACTTTGAACTGTAAAATTTTAGCAGGTATTTTGCCTTTTCTATATTTTCAATAATGATTTGCTATTTATTTATATATTCATCTATTCCGCTATTTTCAGCTATATTAATATATTCAGCTATTTTTACATATATTCAGCTATTCTTTCATTTTCAAATATATTTAGCTATATTTAGCTAATTTAAGCTATATTCCACTATGTTCAGCTATATTCAGCTATTTCTTTCAAATATTTCAGCTATAAGCTTCAGCTTTTTGCATTCCAACGCATTTTCAGCAGAAAATGCTCTTTCTAGTTATTATTATTATTCTATTTCTTCCATCCGTATTTTGGACCTCTTCAACTCTTTCATATTTTCAGCTACAGAAAAAAGTTCAATTATAAAAATATTCAGTTACCTAAGGACACGATGGCTGAGACCTTTCATATTTCTGACTTTTCAAATCTTTGAATTATTAAGCTTTTTATGATTTTTTTTATAATGGGACCCAATGGGGAAATCTTCAAATCATCTTCAACTTCAAACGTTTACAGTTTCTTCATACGTTGCGCTTTAGACAATATTTAAAATTCCACATGTTGACAAAACCTTCAGCTATTAATCTACGCTTTTACATTTTTCATATTTTCTCAAATTTTAAAATTATTCAGCTTTTTATAAAAAAAAAAAAGAATGGTTTCCAATGAAGAACATCTTCAAATCCGCTTTCAACTCTTCAACTTCAAAAGGTAAAGGCTCTGTCATGCCTCCAGCTAGAGACACCATTCCACCTTTAAAATGTTGACAAAACGTTTAGCTGTTATTGTATTACTCATCTTTTTGATATATCCTATATTGTTTTAACTGTCGGCGTTTTCGTTTTATAGTTTTTCAGCACCTTTTCTGCCTTTCTCATTATTGTGTGTTGGGCAGCTCAGAGCAGTGACGTAATACTCCAGAGCGAGGGCACCTGGCGATACACATATTTTAAACTTGCTCTCTACTCCAAACCGTATGCTCTTTGGGCATAATTTATAGCTCAAAACGTTGGAAATCTTGTCTTCTGCCGTAAACTGCGGTCGATAGGAATCCAACAGATAAGACGTGTTGAGGTCCGACTGAATGGGAGAGCAGGTCCGTCCCCAGCAGCAGCCCTTTGGTCTGTGCATCTGCAGGCAGCAGGCACGTAAGCGGCCGCACACGCGAACGGGTCGCGCACATGAACGGCCGTGCTCGCGCGTGAATGGCAGCACACGTGAACGCCCACTAACGTGAAACGGCCGCGCGTGTAAACGCTCGCCAACGGGTGCGCCCGCGCCTCAACGGGCCGTGCACGCGCGCGAACGGCCGCGTTAACGTGTTATTATGGTCACGTGCACGTTCGTGTGTGTATGCGCGCGTGTGTGCAGGTCACTTTGGTTATAGACGTCAGGATTAACAGCGTCACTGACGTTCACGTTCTGAGGTTTGACAGATGGTTTTGTAGACACTCAGTAATATCAGGTGTTTCACCAACTGCGCTTATGGATCAGTGATTAGCTACTCCCTCTTAGACCCAAAGGGTCAGTGGTTCAAACCCCACCTATGGCAGACTTTAATTTAAAAAAAACAACTTTTTTTTTCTTCTGTTGGACTGGACACTGTGGCGGGCCGGGTCGTATGTTTGACACCTCTGATTTAGATGATGCAGTTTTCCTTTCAACTTTTCTAATTATAAATTTAAACGACAAGAATTTTCAACAGTTCAATTAAATGACTTTGAACTGTAAAATTTTTCAGCAGGTATTTTGCCTTTTCTATATTTTCAATAATGATTTGCTATTTATTTATATATTCATCTATTCCGCAATTTTCAGCTATATTAATATATTCAGCTATTTTTACATATATTCAGCTATTCTTTCATTTTCAAATATATTTAGCTATATTTAGCTAATTTAGGCCATATTCCACTATGTTCAGCTATATTCAGCTATTTCTTTCAAATATTTCAGCTATAAGCTTCAGCTTTTTGCATTCCAACGCATTTTCAGCAGGAAATGCTCTTTCTAGTTTAAACTTGCTCTCTATTCCAAACCGTATACTCTTTGGACATAATTTATAGCTCAAAACGTTGGAAATCTTGTCTTCTGCCGTAAACTGCGGTCGATTGGAATCCAACAGATAAGACGTGTTGAGGTCCGACTGAATGTGAGAGCAGGTCCGTCCCCAGCAGCAGCCCTTTGGTCTGTGCATCTACAGGCAGCAGGCACGTATGCGGCCGCACACGCGAACGGGTGGCGCACATGAACGGCCGTGCTCGCGCGTGAATGGCAGCACACGTAAACGCCCACTAACGTGAAACGGCCGCGCGTGTAAACGCTCGCCAACGGGTGCGCCCGCGCCTCAACGGCCGTGCACGCGCGCGCGCGAACGGCCGCGTTAACGTGTTATTATGGTCGCGTGCACGTTCGTGTGTGTGTGTGTGTGCGCGCGTGTGTGCAGGTCACTTTGGTTATAGACGTCAGGATTAACAGCGTCACTGACATTCACGTTCTGAGGTTTAACAGATGGTTTTCTAGACACTCAGTAATATCAGGTGTCTCACCAACTGCACCTGTAGATCAGTGGTTAGCAACTCCGCCTTAGGAGCAAACGGTCAGTGGTTCAAACCCCACCTATGGCAGATTTTAATTTTTCAAAAAAACTTTTTTTTTTCTTCTGTTGGACTGGACACTGTGGCGGGCCGGGTCCTATGTTTGACACCCCTGATTTAGATGATGCAGTTTTCCTTTCAACTTTTCCAATTATACATTTAAACGACAAAAATTTTCAACAGTTCAATTAAATGACTTTGAGCTGTAAAATTTTAGCAGGTATTTTGCCTTTTCTATAT
Organism: Clinocottus analis; assembly: GCF_023055335.1. Taxonomy (NCBI): domain Eukaryota; kingdom Metazoa; phylum Chordata; class Actinopteri; order Perciformes; family Cottidae; genus Clinocottus; species Clinocottus analis. Next base: position 12,487,401 of record NW_027175832.1, on the reverse strand, counting down.
TTTCAATAATGATTTGCTATTTATTTATAGATTCATCTATTCCGCTATTTTCAGCTATATTAATATATTCAGCTATTTTTACATATATTCAGCTATTCTTTCATTTTCAAATGTATTTAGCTATATTTAGCTCATTTAAGCTATATTCCACTCTGTTCAGCTATTTCTTTCAAATATTTCAGCTATAAGCTTCAGCTTTTTGCATTCCAACGCATTTTCAGCAGAAAATGCTCTTTCTAGTTATTATTATTATTCTATTTCTTCCATCCGTATTTTGGACCTCTTCAACTCTTTCATATTTTCAGCTACAGAAAAAAGTTCAATTATAAAAATATTCAGTTACCTAAGGACACGATGGCTGAGACCTTTCATATTTCTGACTTTTCAAATCTTTGAATTATTAAGCTTTTTATGATTTTTTTTATAATGGGACCCAATGGGGAAATCTTCAAATCATCTTCAACTTCAAACGTTTACAGTTTCTTCATACGTTGCGCTTTAGACAATATTTAAAATTCCACATGTTGACAAAACCTTTAGCTATTAATCTACGCTTTTACGTAGATTAAAAAATGCTCTTTCTAGTTATTATTAGTTGGAATGCTTCGAGCATTCCAACTATTGTTCTTCGAATCTTTAAAAAACTTATTATTATTATTATTCTTCTATTTCTTCCGTACGTATTTTGGACTTCTTCAACTCCTTCATATTTTCAGCTACAGAAAAAAGTTCAATTATTCAAATATTCAGCTTCTTAAGCACACGTGTGCAACTTCCTTTTCAAATTTCAGACTTTTCAAATTTTTAAATTATTAAACTTTTTATGATTTTTTTTAAAATGGAACCCAATGGGGAAATCTTCAAATCATCTTCAACTTCAAACGTTTACAGGTTCTTCATACGTTCAGCTAGAGACACAATTTCAAATTTCAAATGTTGACAAAACGTTCAGCTATTATTCTACGCTTTTACATTTTTCATATTTTTTCAAATATTTAAATTATTAAACTTTTTATGAAAATAAAAATGAATGGTTTCCAATGGAAAAACGTTTTAAAATCCGCTTAAACTTCTTCAACTCCAAAAGCCTAAGGCTCTGCCATGCTTTCAGCTAGAGACACCATTCCAAGTTTAAAATGTTGCCAAAACTTTCAGCTATTACCGTATATCTCCACTTATTGATATATTTTATACTGTCATAATTGTCAGCGTTTTAGTTTTATGTTTTTTTGCCGCCTTTTCTCTCTTTTGCATGAGTGTGTGTTGCGGAGCTCAGAGCACGTGATGTCATGTTAGAGGGCAGACCCACGTCAGATCTTGAAGATTTTTTTTTTTTAAATTTGCCGTAAACTCCGTACCGTGTACTCTTTGGGCATAATTTATAGCTCAAAACGTTGGAAATCTTGTCTTCTGTCATAAACTGCGGTCGATAGGAATCCAACACATTCAGACGTCTCGTAATCGGACTGAATGTGAGAGCAAGTCCACCTCGCTCTGCCATCCGCTTCAATGTTAAATCTCCCTCCAAAGCCACGTCTCCCCTGAAGCTCGTACCTGATTTGTAAATCGCCCGTACAGACACATGTTTTATCGTACAGACTCACCAGTCACAGTATCTGTTCATCAAGTCTTCCTAACGCTTCATATGCGATATTGAAGCAATCGGGGCTTTTTAAGTGTGTTTTTTGGGTGATTTTTGGATAGGTGTTTCCCAGCATTGACTCCATATAATCATCGGCAGTTAGTAATTGTAACTGCCGATATTTGAATTCATCACCATGGCAACCTCTGACATGAGGGCAGTTCAACAGACACACAGACACTTACACACGCACACACACACAGGACTTCTCTCTCTGTCTCCCTCCCTCCCTTTCTCTATCTGTTCATATATATATTCCACTATTTTCATATCTATTCAGCTGTTTTGTTATTTTCAAGTATATTCAGCTTTTTTAAGCTTTATTCAACAATATTTTACTATGTTCAGTGTTTAGATGATGCACTTTTCCTTTCAACTTTTCCAATTATACATTTAAACAAGAAGGATTTTCAACAGTTCAGTTTAATGCTTTTGGGCTTCAACACTTTTCATCAGTTAGTTTTCTTTACATGTTCATATATATTCCACTATTTTTATATATATTCAGTTGTTTTGTTATTTTCAAATATATTCAGCTTTTTTAAGCTTTATTCAACAATATTTCACTATGTTCAGTATTTAGATGATGCACTTTTCCTTTCAACTTTTCCAATTATACATTTAAACAAGAAGGATTTTCAACAGTTCAGTTTAATGCTTTTGGGCTTCAACACTTTTCATCAGGTAGTTTTCTTTACATGTTCATATATATTCCACTATTTTTATATATATTCAGTTGTTTTGTTATTTTCAAATATATTCAGCTTTTTTAAGCTTTATTCAACAATATTTCACTATGTTCAGTATTTAGATGATGCACTTTTCCTTTCAACTTTTCCAATTATACATTTAAACAAGAAGGATTTTCAACAGTTCAGTTTAATGCTTTTGGGCTTCAACACTTTTCATCAGGTAGTTTTCTTTACATGTTCATATATATTCCACTATTTTCATACATATTCAGGTGTTTTATTCAGTTGTTTTGTTATTTTCAAATATATTCAGCTTTTTTAAAGCTTTTTTAAGCTTTATTCAACAATATTTCACTATGTTCAGTGTTTAGATGATGCAGTTTTCCTTTCACCTTTTCCAATTATACATTTAAACAACAAGGATTTTCAACAGTTCAGTTTAATGCTTTTGGGCTTCAACACTTTTCATCAGGTAGTTTTCTTTACATGTTCATATATATTCCACTATTTTCATATATATTCACCTGTTTTGATAAATATTCCAGTATTTTCATATACATTCAGCTGTTTTCATATATATTCAGCTTTAAGCTTTTTTTTAAGCTTTATTCAACTTTATTTCACTATTTTCAGCTACATTCAGCAATTTCTTTCAAATATTTCAGCTTTATGCTTCAGCTTTTTGCATTCCAACGCATTTTCCACAGGAAATGCAATTTCTAGTTCTTCTTATAGTCAAACCACTACTCCTCCCAGAGCGTTGCCAGCACATGCGTAAAAAATACGTCGAAACGTGCGGTTTGCGCGGGAATCGTGAGCTATGACTTTTCTAAGAGATTCGCCCGTACGTTTTCCCGAAAAATGCAAAAAACATTAAAAAAAATTCACGACATGTTCGTAGAGGGTGGAGCACCAATTAACAGAGTGAGAAGAAGCGACAGAAACTGGTAAAAAAAATAAAACGTATTTTGTCTTTACTCCCACAATGTTCACTCTTCATACACCATTGTTGGATAGAAACGTTGGAAATCTTGTCTTCTGTCGTAAACTGTGGTTGATAGGAATCCAACAGATTCAGACGTCTTGAAATCGGACTGAATGTGAGAGCAAGTCCACCTCGCTCTGCCATCCGCCGCCATGTTAAATCTCCCTCCAAAACCACGTCTCCCTTGAAGCTCGTACCTGATTTGTAAATCGCCCGTACAGACACATGTTTTATCGTACAGACTCACCAGTCACAGTATCTGTTCATCAGGTCTTCCTAACGCTCAATTTGCGATATCGAAGCAACAGTGGCTTTTAAAGTACCATTTCTTTAAAATAGTTTGAAAGGAGTTCCACAGTATATAGGTCTATTAAGCTCAGTGTAAGGAAGTCCCTTTATAGTCATCACCATGGCAACCTTTGATCTAGCGACCCACAGGTGTTCTCGTTAGGGCAGTTTAACAGACACGCAGACACTTACACACGCACACACAACACAGATGACTTCTGTCTCTCTGTCTGTTTGTCTCACACACACAGACACACAGACACACACACACACACACACACAAACAAACAAACAAACACATACACACACACAAACAGACACACACACACACACAAACAGACACACACAAAGACGTTTACGTGTGTTTTATATTGTGTAGTTGTCAACACTGTGATCATTAATAAGGTCATATGATATTTCATATACGTTTGTGTGTGTTCAGGACGTTCAGTAGTTTATTTCCTTAAGTCCACAGTCCAGTCTGCCTCTAATCAGTCTGCTGGCGCTCACTTGGTCACCATGACGACGGCAGCACACAGGTGCTTCATATCAGCCAATCAGTTTAACACACAAACCAACTCAAGTGCTTTTGAGGAGAGACGGGCGTCAGAAACAAAAGCTATATATTGCGACATCTTACGGCAGTAGTAGCCACACTTTCAAAATTTCTTGCGAAATTTTCTAGTTAGTTGGAATGCTTCGAGCATTCCAACTATTGTTCTTCGAATCTTTAAAAAACTTATTATTCTATTTCTTCCGTACGTATTTTGGACCTCTTCAGCTCCTTCATATTTTCAGCTACAGAAAAAAGTTCAATTATTCAAATATTCAGCTTCTTAAGCACACGTGTGCAACTTCCTTTTCAAATTTCAGACTTTTCAAATTTTTAAATTATTAAACTTTTTATGATTTTTTTTAAAATGGGACCCAATGGGGAAATCTTCAAATCATCTTCAACTTCAAACGTTTGCAGGTTCTTCATACGTTCAGCTAGAGACACAATTTCAAATTTCAAATGTTGACAAAACGTTCAGCTATTATTCTACGCTTTTACATTTTTCATATTTTTTCAAATATTTAAATTATTAAACTTTTTATAAAAATAAAAATGAATGGTTTCCAATGAAAAACGTTTTAAAATCCGCTGAAACTTCTTCAGCTCCAAAAGCCTAAGGCTCTGCCATGCTTTCAGCTAGAGACACCATTCCAAGTTTAAAATGTTGCCAAAACTTTCAGCTATTACCGCATATCTCCACTTATTGATATATATTTTATACTGTCATAATTGTCAGCGTTTTAGTTTTATGTTTTTTTGCCGCCTTTTCTCTCTTTTGCATGAGTGTGTGTTGCGGAGCTCAGTGCACGTGATGTCATACTTAGAGGGCAGACCCACGTCAGATCTTGAAGATTTTTTTTTTTTAAATTTGCCGTAAACTCCGTACCGTGTACTCTTTGGGCATAATTTATAGCTCAAAACGTTGGAAATCTTGTCTTCTGTCATAAACTGCGGTCGATAGGAATCCAACACATTCAGACGTCTCGTAATCGGACTGAATGTGAGAGCAAGTCCACCTCGCTCTGCCATCCGCTTCAATGTTAAATCTCCCTCCAAAGCCACGTCTCCCCTGAAGCTCGTACCTGATTTGTAAATCGCCCGTACAGACACATGTTTTATCGTACAGACTCACCAGTCACAGTATCTGTTCATCAAGTCTTCCTAACGCTTCATATGCGATATTGAAGCAATCGGGGCTTTTTAAGTATGTTTTTTGGGTGATTTTTGGATAGGTGTTTCCCAGCATTGACTCCATATAATCATCGGCAGTTAGTAATTGTAACTGCCGATATTTGAATTCATCACCATGGCAACCTCTGACATGAGGGCAGTTCAACAGACACACAGACACTTACACACGCACACACACACAGGACTTCTCTCTCTGTCTCCCTCCCTCCCTTTCTCTATCTGTTCATATATATATTCCACTATTTTCATATCTATTCAGCTGTTTTGGTATTTTCAAGTATATTCAGCTTTTTTAAGCTTTATTCAACAATATTTTACTATGTTCAGTGTTTAGATGATGCACTTTTCTTTTCAACTTTTCCAATTATACATTTAAACAAGAAGGATTTTCAACAGTTCAGTTTAATGCTTTTGGGCTTCAACACTTTTCATCAGTTAGTTTTCTTTACATGTTCATATATATTCCACTATTTTTATATATATTCAGTTGTTTTGTTATTTTCAAATATATTCAGCTTTTTTAAGCTTTATTCAACAATATTTCACTATGTTCAGTATTTAGATGATGCACTTTTCCTTTCAACTTTTCCAATTATACATTTAAACAAGAAGGATTTTCAACAGTTCAGTTTAATGCTTTTGGGCTTCAACACTTTTCATCAGGTAGTTTTCTTTACATGTTCATATATATTCCACTATTTTTATATATATTCAGTTGTTTTGTTATTTTCAAATATATTCAGCTTTTTTAAGCTTTATTCAACAATATTTCACTATGTTCAGTATTTAGATGATGCACTTTTCCTTTCAACTTTTCCAATTATACATTTAAACAAGAAGGATTTTCAACAGTTCAGTTTAATGCTTTTGGGCTTCAACACTTTTCATCAGGTAGTTTTCTTTACATGTTCATATATATTCCACTATTTTCATACATATTCGGGTGTTTTCTTCAGTTGTTTTGTTATTTTCAAATATATTCAGCTTTTTTAAAGCTTTTTTAAGCTTTATTCAACAATATTTCACTATGTTCAGTGTTTAGATGATGCCGTTTTCCTTTCACCTTTTCCAATTATACATTTAAACAACAAGGATTTTCAACAGTTCAGTTTAATGCTTTTGGGCTTCAACACTTTTCATCAGGTAGTTTTCTTTACATGTTCATATATAGTCCACTATTTTCATATATATTCACCTGTTTTGATAAATATTCCAGTATTTTCATATACATTCAGCTGTTTTCATATATATTCAGCTTTAAGCTTTTTTAAAGCTTTATTCAACTTTATTTCACTATTTTTAGCTACATTCAGCAATTTCTTTCAAATATTTCAGCTTTATGCTTCAGCTTTTTGCATTCCAACGCATTTTCCACAGGAAATGCAATTTCTAGTTATTATTATTCTTCTTATAGTCAAACCACTACTCCTCCCAGAGCGTTGCCAGCACATGCGTAAAAAATACGTCGAAACGTGCGGTTTGCGTGGGAATCGTGAGCTATGACTTTTCTAAGAGATTCGCCCGTACGTTTTCCCGAAAAATGCAAAAAACATTAAAAAAAATTCACGAAATGTTCGTAGAGGGTGGAGCACCAATTAACAGAGTGAGAAGAAGCGACAGAAACTGTTAAAAAAATAAAACATATTTTGTCTTTACTCCCACAATGTTCACTCTTCATACACCATTGTTGGATAGAAACGTTGGAAATCTTGTCTTCTGTCATAAACTGCAGTCGATAGGAATCCAACAGACTCAGACGTCTTGAAATCGGACTGAATGTGAGAGCAAGTCCACCTCGCTCTGCCATCCGCCGCCATGTTAAATCTCCCTCCAAAACCACGTCTCCCCTGAAGCTCGTACCTGATTTGTAAATCGCCCGTACAGACACATGTTTTATCGTACAGACTCGCCAGTCACAGTATCTGTTCATCAGGTCTTCCTCACGCTCAATATGCGATATCGAAGCAATAGTGGGTTTTAAAGTACCATTTTTTTTAAATAGTTTGAAAGGAGTTCCACAGTATTTAGGTCTATTAAGCTCAGCGTAAGGAAGTCCCTTTGAAGTCATCACTATGGCAACCTTTGATCTAGCGACCCACAGGTGTTCTCGTTAGGGCAGTTTAACAGACACACAGACACTTACACACGCACACACAACACAGATGACTTCTGTCGCTCTGTCTGTTTGTCTCACACACACAAACAAACAAACACATACACAAACACACACACACACATACACAAACACACACACACACACATAAACAGACACACACACACACAAACAGACACACACAAAGACGTTTACGTGTCTTTTATATTGTGTAGTTGTCAATACTGTGATCATTAATAAGGTCATATGATATTTCATATACGTTTGCGTGTGTTCAGGACGTTCAGTAGTTTATTTCCTTAAGTCCACAGGCCAGTCTGCCTCTAATCAGTCTGCTGGCGCTCACTTGGTCACCATGACGACGGCAGCACACAGGTGGTTCATATCAGCCAATCAGTTTAACACACAAACCAACTCAAGTGCTTTGGAGGAGAGACGGGCGTCATAAACAAAAGCTATATATTGCGACGTCTTACGGCAGTAGTAGCCACACTTTCAAAATTTCTTGCGAAATTTTCTAGTTCATTTTAATGTTCTTAACATGAAAAAGTGGATTGGTTTGCTTTATGCAAATGTTTAATTTTATTTAAAAAAACAACTGCCAAACAGGGTGGATTAAAATATAATTATAAAGTGCACATTTCAGGTAGACAAGGGTTTACAAAATAAAATTACAAAGTGCACATTTCAGGTAAACAAGGGCGAGAGAGCGATGTAGAGAGGTAGAAAGAGAGCTTATTTTAATTACTTATTGTTTTATTGTTATTGTTAGCTGTATAAGTTGTATATTTCTATGTTTTTCTGATGTGTTTTGATACTTTGGCAATATTGTTGTTGCAACATTCATGCCAATAAAGCTGAGCGAGAGAGAGAGAGAGAGAGAGAGAGAGAGAGAGAGAGAGAGAGAGAGAGAGAGGGGAACATAGCAGCCAGGCTTCCGTCTTTGGATGTGATGTGTTAATACATCACATCCAGCTAGATCCTCGTCCTCCACAACGTTAACAGCCTACACGCAGTAGCATCCACTTAGTTGTGGCTGCAGTAAGTTTGTTCTTCGTTGTGGTGTCCATGTGTTTCTGTCTGAAGTCATCCGTTCGTGTCTGGCTATGATGAGGTGGGTGCAGAGTTAGCATCAGCTGTGTGCTTGGCCATCAAGTGGTATTTCAGACTGGATAGCTACGATGATAGCTCACAATGACAAATGGCTCATACCACTTCGGTCTTATCAACGGAACCCTCTGACAACTTTTTGAAAGTAAACTTTCCATTCATTAGCGTCTTATCATTGATTTTGCCGTATCGCGCTTCCCATTCATTTCGACCCGTAACGTTAGCCTAGCTTCCAAGCGCAAACGGCGTTCCTATTGTTTTGCTTCTGGTTGAGCGACATCCGGTGTTGTAAAATGAAATTGCGTTAACGGAGTTAATAAAATTGACGGCGTTAAAATTGGTTTGTGTTAACGCCGTTAATAACGCGCTAATCTGACGGCAATAATTTATATATATGTGTGTGTGTGTGTGTATATATATATACATATATGTATATATATGAATGAATTAAAGCTGCAAGCAGCTATGAGCGGGTCCTCGCTCTATCCGGCACGTCGGGGATGCCTGCGGGTCGACGGCTCGCCCGGCCGAGAACGTACGCCCACCTAGCGCACGTTCTCGGCTGGACGTGCTCCGCTACCCTTCGGCGCCCTCCAACTTGCTGGATAGAGCGATGCCCCGTTCATAGCTGCTTGCAGCTTTAATTCGCAAGCGTGCACGCACGCACATGCAGAAACACACACGTGTGTCTTTTCACAGTACGATTGTCTCTGTAACACCGGCCCAGAAGTGAAGTGGCCCACCGGGAACTCTCCCGATTCTCCCGATGACCCTCCCTGGGCTCAGGGAACATTTCCACTGACTTACTTAAGCCAGTGCAGTCAGGACTGTGAATACCTTCATACTGCGGCTCCGCTGCCCATCACTGCACTCAGACTCCACCTCCAAAGGAGTCAGTGAGTGAGTAAGATGACAGCTCACGTACCCAGGATATGTTCATGTGTGTGGGAGTAAGTTGAGACACGTAATTTATCTTTATATGTATCCTGGGTACCTACAGGTCACTGCTGTGTGTGTGACTGTGTGTAACAGGAACACCCACACACACAAACCTGTATTCACATCACTGAAATTCACGTATATGCAGCACAATGTAAAACTGTCCGTTCCTTTCTTCAGTCTGATCATTTTGCATCCATTTCAACTACTATTATGATGGTGATGAGGATGATGATTAATGTTGCCTTGACTCTAACAGCAAGTACAGCAGTCAGTACCTGTTGGTGTCTCAGGTGTTTGAGTTGCAGCCGCAGATCACATACATTTCTCTTCGCTGACACCAAGCTCTGCTGCAGACCGCTGGCGGAGGGAGGGGCCAGGAGCGCCAGAGGGGCGAGGCTGAAGCTGTCAATCACAGCAGCTGGCACCTGAAGCTCCGATGACACACCTGAAGGTCAAAGAAAGGTCATCATCATATGCAGAGCATAAGTTTGTAGTCAGGGGCATGTCATGTTATACTTATATTCTTCTCACCAGCTCCATTGTTGAGGAGTTTGTGCTCAATATTGACACTGAAAAGACACACATATAGAGTTACATAATAAACATAAGCATCCTCGATATAGCAGGCGTTTACGCAGTGTACGCAACTCATGTTGGTACCTGAAATATTAAAACTGGTCCTGTACAAATCTACTCTATTATCATTATTAATTATTATTTCCTGGTTCCTGGATCATATAAACTACTCTGGACACACACAGTGGATTCTCAAGAACTTATTGGATATGCTGCTGTTAGATTAAAGGGATGAAGGCAGATGGAACAGACCTGACAGTGTCCTTAAGTCCTGGATCTGGTCCCATAGACAGAGCGCTGTGCACCAGACCTGCTAGACTGGCTATCTGCTCCTCCATGGCTTTCATCCTCTCACTGCAAAAGAGAAACACATGTACTGTATCCACCCATTAAAACAGGAGGTAGCTCTGTATTAGGACTTCTCGGCCAGACAGACAAACCCTGAAGTAATATGCATCTACCGAGAGATGCTACTGTGTGTACTGATGTTAAATGTGCAGACGTGGAGCAGAGGGGATATCTTTGCTCCATGTGTGATGATAGAGTGAGTGTAATCATATGTTTTGTTTATTAATCATGTTTCATGGTCTGTGACGTACGTATGAGTGAACTTTTCCTTACACAAAATTCAGTTTGGGAGTCAAGCGATCTACTATACGTTCCAGTCTACTGTATGTTCCAGAATCGGGAGAGTTCCTTGTGGGCCGCTTCACTTCTGGGCAGGTCGAGAATTTTATTTGTTGACGTTAATATATCTTCAGCATGCAGCCTCTGCATGGGTTGTACCATGCAAGGATGTTCACCCCTCCCAAATAGAGTTGATTCGGTCCATTATGGAACCAACCAACTTTATTTAAGGAGGCGGGGGGGAGAACTTCCTCGCTTGATACAACCGGTGTATCATGCGAGGAAGTTCTCCCCCTTTCCAAATACAGTTGGTTTGGTTCAGACCGCAACAATAAGCTTCAGGGAGGATGGACGGAGGAAGAGGGCAGGAGGGGCTGAAGAAGCCTGGTTGAAAAAAATAATAATTTGGCTGACGTTGTAGCCTTGATTAATATCATTGTAGCGTCGTCAACCTATTCCCAAGCAAAATATTACATTGAAGTGCTTGTATCTTGTACCAACAGTGAGCTGCTGGCTTCACACATTACAAAGTACTGAGACTTAAAACTAAGTAATTAATAAATGTAAGGAGAAATGCCTGTACTTTTGGGTAAATGGTTACAGTACGCCATTAACAGGTTACACTGTGCATGCGCGACTTGCCGATTTTTGGCGTTTTGCCGAAAGCCAAACTTCGTGTCTCCATCAGGTCTCTTTTCTGATGTTCCGTCTCTCAAAACCGGAAAAAGACCTAATCTCAACATGGAGAGTGAACTGAGAGCGTTCGTATCAAGTCTACAACCCCGTTTTAAAAAGTAGAGGAAAGCAGCTCACTCCAGTCACTAATACCGATAGAACCTGATGCTCACATATCTGCAGTCGTTCTGTTTTGTTTTGCAATTTGCTTTTAGTTTTCCAAAATGAGCTATTTAGTAGTAACTGCATATTATTTATTTGTCATGTCTGGTAATTGTGTATGGATGTGCACTGCCGAGGAAGTAGTGAATACAATTTATTAGGGTTCGGGCGACTGACGTAGTCAGTCCCGAGAGGACCCTATTGTAACTCTTAGGGGAACATTGGGCGCCGTTTTGAGGGACTTGTTATACTCCAAAACTCACCAAATTTGGGCCGCTTGTCAGGCCTGGTGAAAATCGCCATCTGAAATAGACGTAACAAAAAAGTACCCAAAAATGGCTCTCCAGCGACCCCTAGAAGTTGGACCGGCGACGCCCTTTGCCCAGATTGTCCGATCGACTTAAAATTCACACACGTCCAGCTCCACCTGCTCTACAAAAAAAGGCTCTCAGACCCATAGACTCCGCCGACCAAATTTTCTAAAAAACACATTTTCTCACTTTCATCCGAGAACGCTTGGTCCGATTCATACCAAACTCTCTGTAAATCATGAATGGACTTGTATCTTCAAGACTGCGTTGAAAGATTTTGAAAATCTCATTGTGGTGAGGAAACTCAGACCAATTAACCTCTTAGGGGTGTGTCCTATTTTTAAATACTCATACCATTAAAAGTATAGGGACTGATGACTCCAAACTTTTTTTGTATGTGCACATTGCATCCTCTAACATGCAATAAATCATTCATGCCATTCAAACATTAGGGTGCACTACAGTAATTCACGCAATTTGGGATTTTTGGCGCATTATTGTCATTTTTCGCCTTTTTCTTCAACAGCCCCGACGTGATGTGGACCCAAAGACACACCCGTTTTGTGCGTTTGCTGTGTGAAAGAAACCTGTTGTAACTCCAAAGCACATCATGCAATCAGCCCAAAACTCCTCATGGATGATGCCGATCCAGGCCTGAGCACATGTACATGAAGAAATGTTGGGATTGTCATAGCGCCATCTGCAGCCAAAATTAAATATGCCTCTATATGTGTGTTCACACATGTTCAGCTCCACCTGCTCTACAAAAAAGCCTCTCAGACCCATAAAGTCTGCCTACCAAAATGCTCCGCCATTTTGAATTTTTTGAAAAACACGTTTTTGCACTTTTACCCTAGAACGCTTGGTCCGATTCATACCAAACTCTCTGGAAATCATATATATATATATATATATATATATATATATATATATATATATATATATATATATATATATATATATATATATATATATATGTATATATATATATATATATATATATATATATATATATATATATATATATATAGCTTTTTCCGCGATTAATGCATGATTTTTCTGCGATTAATCACATTATGCCGCTCCTTCTTTTGTCCATGTTCAGTCTGTTGCTTACCTTAAAGATGTATGTTAAAGAGCAGCAATTGTTTCACTTTATACAAAAGCAATAAGTGCTTTTCATGTTTTCCAATTCAGTTCAGGTTTTCTTACTCAGTGAGAAAAGTCCAGTCTGTGTTCGCTTGAACAAGTGCACTAACGTCTGGTTGAATGAGGTGGAGATGTGGAGGACAGCTGACAGGTATCAGCAGTGGCTTTGCGCATGCGCGATTAATGTTCATTCCGGGTCCGCTGAGCTTGCAGAGCGAGCTGCCGGTGACCGCTTGTGAAGCTTTAAGAGGCGACTCACTCGCGCGGTGCTCATTAAGGACAGAAACTATAGAACAATATGTGCTTTTGCTACGGAAGCCCGAGGGCGGAAGTAAGTTATCGCCTTCAAAGTAAAAGCCCTAAATTTTTTATTATTTTTTTTAAATAAAAAAATGCAGTTAACGCATGATCAAAAAATTAACGCCGTTAATTGACTGAAAAGTTAACGCGATATTAACGCAATATTAACTTGCCCAGCCCTAATATATATATATATAGATAGATAGATAGATAGATAGATAGATAGATAGATATAGATATATATCTATATCTATATCTATATATACATATACATATTAGGGCTGTGAAATGATTAAAATGTTTAATCAGATTAATCACGGGTTTCTGTGGATTAATCATGATTAATCACATATTACCGATATTCTCGGTATATTTTTGTAAAAACTAAAAAATACATACATTGTCATTTATACATTGGGTTGCTGTTGGAAACGATGCAGGTATAGGCCATAAGGTGAACCCCGTTGTCGTTTCATCCTGCTCCACAGTCATCTACGCAATCTTAAGATCATAAAAAAAGAACAAGTTGTGCTAAACTACCAAAAAAAAGTTTGGCGATGAAATTCCAGTTGATTATTGATGCAGTGATGTTTTATGCCGAACAAGTTCCTTCAGAGCGTAACAGGATATTCGTCGCGAGTGGAGGTGACAAGGTGCTCAGTGTTGCCAGATTGGTGATGGAGAAGTATCGTACCAAAGGCTCAAAATGGTTCTATTTGGAGGATCATTATCCTGCATCTGGCAACCCTTAGATCGGTCGACCAATGACAGTTCTCTCTACAGTCAGAGCTCGCGCAAGAAGGTGAACGTAAGATACCGTTTCAAAACTTGTAAGAGCGTAATAACTAGTTTGTGAAAGACTCAGAGAAACGCAAAATCCCGGACATTTTGGAATCCCTACCGGACGCATTTGTTATGTCTCGAAAAGAGGACATGTCTAGGAAAAAGAGGACGTCTGGTCAGCAGGTAATTCTCATTACTCACAAAAGTCTAGTGATCCTGTCAGCGCCACATGATCCGTAGCAGCCAAGTCATTTTCCGTTTTGTTCTTTCCAGCTTTATACAGCGCGTGGATTTGTGTCATGATTGTGCGTCTTTGCGGTGCTTTGATGCTCGGGTCCCCCATTGCCACTCGCAAAACTTTGGTGAACCCCTCATCCTCAACAATATTAATTCCGCTACTGTGCTACTCAGCTTGTCACAGGCAGACTTAGTGAGGGCTCTTTGTTGTTCAGTGAGGCTGGTTTGACGCATTCCTCTTGAACGCCCCTCGCCGACCATCGCATGCTGAGCGTTGAGATGTTAAGGCTAGTTGTGCTGGTGAAACGACAACGTCTTCTCGAGTGAACATCTGACATCTACGTCTGACTGCATTAGAGCGGAAATAGTTGCATTCTCGCTCTAATGGAAGCTCATTCTGCACGTGCGTTAAAAAAATGAACGCATTAATCCTGTAATTTAATCACAATGAGTTAATGCGATTTTTTTTTTACAGCTCTATATATATACATATATATATATATATATATGTATATATATACATATATATATATATATATATGTATATATATATTTATATATATATGTATATATACATATATATATTTATATATATATATGTATATATATACATATATATGTATATATATGTATATATATATATACATATATATGTATATATATACATATATATATTTATATATATATATATGTATATATATACATATATATGTATATATATGTATATATGTATATGTATATATATATATATATATATATATATATATATATATATATATATATATATATATATATAATCTCGTTCATCGGTCTACATTACGAAAGAACGAGGTCGCGGGATACAAGCGGCCGAAATGAGCTTCCTCCATAGGGTGGCCGGGCTCAGCCTTAAAGATAGGGTAAGGAGCTCGGACATCAGGAGGGAGCTTGGAGTCGAGCCGCTATTCCTTCGTATCGAAAGGAGTCAGCGGTGGTTCGGGCATCTAATCCGGATGCCTCCTGGACGCCTCCCATTAGAGGTTTTCCAGGCACGTCCAACTGGGAAGAGGCCCCGGGGAAGACCCAGGACACGCTGGAGGGATTATATATCCCGGCTGGCCTGGGAACGTCTCGGGGTCCCCCAGAACGAGCTGGAAAATGTTGCGGGTGAGATGGAAGCCTGGGTCGGTCTGCTGGGTGTGCTGCAACCACGACCCGACCACAGATAAGCGGTGGAAAATGGATATATATATATATATATATATATATATATATACATATATATATATATATATATATACATATATATATATATATCATAGAAATACTATTATCATATTTTTGTGCAATACTGTTATATCTTTCATATTTTTTGCCTTTTTAAAAAAAAATTTACCTTAAGTTTATTGTAATTCTGTGTTAGGAGGACGGAGCAAAATAAGCTTTTCATTGTATAGAATAATACTCTAATGTCTGTTATCCGTGCATATGACAGTTAAAACGTCTTGAATCTTAAATCTTAAATATGTTCATCTGAGGATAGCTCCACTCCTTGCCATTTGTTTTACTGGCTTCATGGCTAATTGCTCGTTACCAGACTTAATGCTGTCTGTTGGGTTAGTTCCCGTCATTGAAGACAGCTCTGCCTTTAATGACGGGCTAGATGATTACATACTGCCAAGCGTCCTAGGAAAAATCCTGCTGGACAGATTATGAGTTCATTAAGTCCACCGATAACCAGTTAACTTTTAAAACCAAACATGGTACTGAAATTGTCAACAAATATAGAGGTCAATACTCATCCATACTCATGTATTTTATTGACGCCTCCAAAGCTTTTGATCGTGTTCATCAAAGATCACAACCTCTGTGATAAGCTCAAATGTCTTAACGAACAGATGATGATATTTATAGTCAATATGGAAGGATGAATGCACAAGCCAACATTCTCTCACGCAGATTTAGTGTGTGTACAGACAGAGTGAAGACGTCTCTGTTGAGAGCATATTACACACACTCACTACTGCACACTGTGGGCAAACTACAGTAGCTCATAATGACGCCGTGAGAATGTCACTAGAGTTGTTTCAAAGTTGTTTACAGATTTTGTGCTTTAGCACTGACATAACAATGACATGTCTTTCAGTGGCGGGCCGTGGATTACCTACACTTTCACTGTCTGATTCATAGTCTTATTAGCTGTTTAACGCCGCACCGTTGCATCTCATTGCATGACAGGAGTTGTGCAATGAGAAAATACGCTTATAGGGAAACATAATTATAACACATAAAGTGTATTTGTAAAAAACAATGACATTATAAAATAGCTATAACTTTTATTATAAAAAATGAAATATTTTTAATTTGTTTAATTCTAAAAAAGCTACAACTTAGTAATTCTGTTTAGGCTAGCAGGCCTTGATGGCCCGTCACTGGTGTCTTTATAACCGACAGATCTCTTGCCCGCTGCATTTTATGTACTTTCCAAACACAAAGTGTGTATTCTTGAGGTCTTACAAAGAAACTATGTGGTCACCAACTAGTGCTCCATAGCACCCCCAGTGGCCAAACGCCATATGGCACCCTAAAAAAGCACTTTTTTGAAAGACAATAGTGAATTTGGATGAAGAAGTAGTAGAATAGTCTTGAATACACCCCATAAAGCACCCATATTAGAAGAAAGGAAGGCGTCTGCTCTCTGCTCACCTCTGGGCGTTGCTGGCAGTCACATGACCCTGAAACAGTCTATCAGGTTGACCCTGTGGGCTGTCCACAAACACAGACGAGGTAGAGGATGACGAGCCACTTCCTCTGTTTCTGTTCACCATCTCCCCTGTGGCTCCGCTACAATCCCATCGCAGGGACCGGCGACAAGGAGACATCCTCTCTGGAGGCACCAGGCCCGGCCCCACCATCTGCTCCTCAACCAGCCGGACTTCTCTGACTCTGTGAGGTGAAGGGGGCGGTGTTTTGGTTCCGAGTTGAGGAAGCTGGCTGTCGCTATACTTCCTGCTCCCCTGCCTGGATGGTGGAAAAACAGCTGGTTACATGGTCAGAGTATGGTGGTTAATGTATTCCAACCAATCAGGTATTCCTCTCAGTTTACAGCAAGATGGATATTTACCATATTTAGTCTAAATCCATATTATTTACCAGGACCAGAAGTAAACTAGCTCAGCTCAGCTTGATTGCTTCTGATTCCTAATGTTGGTTTAGACTGCTAAGCAATGGAGCACAAAAAAGGTCTAATAAAAGAAAAATTCCAAAGTTCTAGGAATCAGACAGCTGATGCAAAGAAAAAAAGCCCCTGCAGCATGTGAATAATCTGATTGATAGCAGCCGCCCTGCTTCTGGATGGGGTTACTCATAATATACATGAAATCACTTAAGCAGGGTTTCTTTATGAATCAGTCACTGTCAACACAACGTACTCGTCACTGAGGTCAGAGCTGACAGCAATAATCCATATTAACAGCCATATCAACCAAAACTGGTAATACTACGTGAAGAGCTTTGTTTGGTCTTCTCCATAACAATGTAATGCAGAGAATGTGTTCCGATTGATAACATGATATTGGTGTCATCCAAGCTCTTGTGGATCTGCAAACCGACCAACAGGTAGTTGCTGCATACTGCAGTTGCCATGGTAGTTCATGACCTTGCCTCCTAATCTCTGAGTCCACCTTCAGCCGGCCTGAGCTCTGTTCCTATAGCCAAAGACAGTGTGTATGTGACTGCATTGGGTTTAAGCCAGCGTGTACCTGTGCGGGAAGCGGGTCTGCTCTATCAAGGGTTTAATGGAGGCCCGGTACTGCTGCAAGCCCCCCGGGATCCCTGTGACCCCCGCATTCACCATATCTGCAGTGAGAGATGGAGGAGCGCTGCACTGGGAGGAGGCCATGCTGAGTCGCCCTCCTCCGTCCTGCACGGAGGAGCGGTAGGAGTCTGGGTAATGTTGTCCTTCTCCACGCAGCACCAGGGACATGGTCTTACTGCTGCCAGCGTCCTCATCTGTTACACACATGCACACACACACACACACACACAGAATCAGAATATAATATATAATATTCCAAATGTAAAATATGCAATGTATTTCATGTGTTATCTAGGCAGACTCCAGAACTGTATCACCCGTTAAGGAATCAGGTCTGTGATGATGTAACATGGACGACACTTTATTAACTCTTTCACTGCTGCTGCTGCTGTGCTTTTAAAGATCAAAGGTCCAGCTTTCACAGCTTTGTGTCCAGGAGCACCAAAGCTGACATGTCACTGAGTCCGATGCTCTCACATGTGTGACCTTAAACTGAAGGACTAAAGAGGGACCGCTCTGTCAGCTTCCTAGCGGGGCTGAACAAAGTGAAGTTTTCTTTCTAAGTTTGACCTCACAGGAAGGTACAATTCCATTGTATCTTGTTAAGAATGAGAGCTAAGAGCCAGTCATGTATCACTTTTATTCCTGACCTCCCTGTCAATGTGCTGTATGTGAGGTCGGTTCTTTTTCTTTGTGAGCTCAGCAAACCAAATTCCTTTCAATTATGTTAGCAATAACATATTGATTCTGGAATCTTGTATAAATCCCTATACCTAAAATGAAAGCTCTGCCTCTTGAGTTACCTGTTGCCATGGTGAATAGTAGTATCTGGGCTCCACTGATGCAGGCCCTTATCTCAGAACACACTAGAGCTGATTGAACGGGAACTGGAAGCTCTTCCAGGTTAATCACCTCAGTTCAGCTTAGAATGAGAGTTTGTTAAAGCTGCTTCTGGACCAGCAAACTGCTCCACTGCCACATCTACTGGGCAGATTTAAACTCTCACATTTGATATGAAACACGTCATGCAGACCACACCCCCTTTACAGTCTGTATAAAGTTCTAGAGTCTAGTTTTGCACGTGAAAGTGTTTAGCATGTTTTCAGTGTATAAGTTCCCTATTAGGTGAGCAACTGGTCCAAGGACTCAACAGGCGTCTTACCAGGCTTCACGTCCCTCCTCTCCAGTATCGCGCTGCTGCTGCTGGAGCACAGAGAGCCGGATCGTCCCACACCGGACAGACATTTCCGTGGTAACGTGGCGCTGCCTGGGTCCCCTGTCCTGCTCCCAATGCTCCCCCCACCGTACACCATCCTGGAGGGGGACGTGGGCATGGAGCGGACTGTGGGTGGGGACATGGAGCCCTGCAGGCTGTGCAGGGTGCTGTGGACAGGACTGTGACGGCTGTACAACACCTCTTTGGAGATCTGCTGGAAACAACCAGGGTCGATATTGTTATTCAGAGATCAGAATCAGAATCAGCTTTAATGGCCACGTACATTTTCACATACATGGAATTTGACGCCGGATTGTGACTCACACCAGAGGTCCATCATATTCGCTACAGCTTCCTCCTTTGTCCCTTAAACCAAACTGAGACTGATGCTGTCGCTCTTCTCAGGAGGTCAGTCGATGTTTACCGTGACTTACAGTTCCATTGTATAGCTGCACAAATCAATTTCCCACATGAGCATGGATCAAATGACTTAGTGACATGTGTCATCCTTGCGATGAGCTTCCCTCAGCTTTACAGTGTTTAGCTTTGGTTGGATTTTATAGTCAAAGTTCTTGTTTGCACCTCGTTTCTAGCAGCAGCAGGAAAGGAGTGTGTTTCAAAATGAGCATCGTTGATATACACATTACAAATTGAAGAAGTAGCCAGGAATACACATTCCATGCATTTATTGTTCATGTTCACCCCCCAAAAGTACAGAAAATTTGATTTTAACCTGTAGATAGGGTATGCAAAAAGCTTCGGTATTTGAACTGGTACATGTAATAGTGGCCAGCTGAGGGAAGCTGTCTCTAACGTGACGTCTGCTTGGGGCACGAGGTGAGGAAACTGCAACCCAAAGGCATGTCAACAGCAAAAAGTGCAGGAAACACTGCATGGAGGTGTGTGTGTATGTATGTGTGTGTGTGTGTGTGTGTGTGTGTGTGTGTGTGTGTGTGTGTGTGTGTGTGTGTGTGTGTGAGTGAGTGAGTGAAAGTTGTGCATGCACTGTGGTGAAAACTCCAAGCATGAAAATACATTGATGAAGTCAGTGAATTAACATATGTGAGCTCAGACTGACTTCAGCTCTACAGCACTGACTAACAAGCCATCAGACTACCAGACTGATCCAAGATCAGCCACTTCCCGGCGAAAGGTCAAGTGTTTGTATACACCTTACGCATATCTTTAATGTACACAGTAAAATCCACAGTGTTAAATATGCAGTGTCAAAGTCCAGTGACTCTTTCAGAGTTATTTCAACAACAGCTTGAGTAAGATGCCGCCTAGTGTTGGTGTTAATTTACGGAGTTAAATCAGGGGGTGTTAGAAATACTCTGAAAAGCCCCACTCCCTTCGTCACCTCATTTCTGGGTGCTGAAAAAGCTCTTGGGGCGGGGTTGTTTCGGTGAGTTAACGCAATGCACTCCTGACTAAGTTATCTACACCTACGGTTATTTCACAATCTTTCTTTTTTACTTACATCCTGTAAGATCCTGTACGATGGAGTTTGACAGGACGACCCGGCATGCAGTTCAGCGGTGTAACTTTATGAATGTGAAACCCTGAATTAAGTTCTTATCCCTGTTCTTATTCAGACTTTCATGTGCCATAAGACAACACTGTGAGTGTTAGATGTTAACACATCTTAGTGTAAAAAATACACTTTCATGTGTCATAAGACTGTGATTGTTGGATATTAGACAACACTGTGAGTGTTAGATTTTAACACTATGAAAGAGTTAAAATATTAACACTATCCAAAGTGTAAATTTAACTCTGAACCCGAGTGGATTATATAAATACTGGCATGGTGTTGATTTTAACACTATGGGAGTTCATTTCACACTTCCGATTTTGCTGTGTACAGCAGGTAATATGGCAATATGTGATCATTTAAAGTTGTTTTTCACCATCTCTCTATCGGCATGCCTGTAGAGGCTCAAACCTTAACCAATTTAAAGTATTAGAGCCACTAGGTGGGCAAACGGGAGAACATGTTTGGACACGTGTTCTGCCACAAACAAATCCAATGTCCAGGTCGATGGGTATCTTTGATCCATTTATTCTGTGATAAACACTAGCAAGTTGACATGAGCATGGTAAAAAAAAAACTATTGTGCTTCCCATCCACACACACACCTGTTCCATCACCTGGCACTTCCTGTTATGCCCTCTTGAAGTGAATGTGCCACCCTGTGTTCAAATAAAGGAACGACATTCACCCAGTGGTTCCCTCAAATAATAAACCCCATTTTGGCTCAAACAATGCCCATTGTTCCTCTTGAGGACTGTTTACTGGTTCTGAAAAAGGGGAGGATCCCTTTCCTTTGTCAGGCCTGAGCTTGTTGCATTTCCTTCACAAGTGTTGGTGTGGTCCCACTGAGCCTGTTACAAGTCAGGCTTGGTCAACCATTTCCCCAGAAGCCAGCGGGACCAGCATCCTCATCATACTCTGCTATATGATATGTTTTATGTTCTGCTGTTACTGAAACATAATTGTTTTGTCTTGATTTGGATATCTAATGGAAAATGCAAAGTCAAAATATGCTGTAGGGTGTAAAGCCCTTTGAGGCAGATTGGTTTGACATGGGTGGTGAGGATGTAACAAAAACATGGTGCTTTACAAGTGGGGTGGCAACTGTTGTAGCATGCTGTGCAGTCCTACAGCTGTGTACTACTCCTCAGGTTCGTACTGGACTCACTGTAAAGAAAAGTGACTCACACCTGAGGTAGCTGAACGTGTTGTTAAGCACGTTACATTGTCCTTACAAACTGTCAATACATCTATTTACTCAAGAGTAAATCAATTTATACTGCTGTAATATTCTATTGTATGTTGTCTTTTATTCATTTAGCAATTTTTTGTCTTATTTTGTGGGACACTTCACTTTGGGAGTTAAGGTAAGAATATTGTATTTTACTGCAATATGTAATACCGTGGTGAGCCTTGTCTTGTCTTGGGTTTTGTCTCGTCATTTCCTGTTTTATTTTGGAAGCCTACCTCCCTCTCGTTTTTCGTCACTTGCCCTTCTTCATGTGTCACTGGTCTGATTGCCTCCCTGATTCCTGATTGTTTGCACCTGTTCCTCATTACTCTCTTTTAGTCTGCGTCTTCCCTTTGTCTTGTGCTGAAGTGTCTTGCCCCAACCTTTGCCACAGCTTTTTGCCACAGCCACTGTGTATTTTCCCGTAAGTGTGTTTTCCTCGAAAGAGTGTTTTTCTCTGTACTTTTATAATCTAGTAATTTTGCCCCGTGAAGAGTGATTTTCTGTTGTACTTTTTAGTTTTGTCCCTTTTTTGCCTTTTTTAATTGTTTTTTTTTTTGTTTTGTTTGACACAAAGTGTGTGCTGTCTCTGCACCTGAGTCCTCATTCTAGTCCCGGCCTGACACAATGCAATTTAATTCAATTCAATGTCAATCTTGAAAAATCATAAATTTGCCTCAGAGGGCTTTGAATCTGTACAATGTATGACATCTACTGTCTTTGGGACCTGACATCAGATCAGGAACAAATCCCCACTCAGAGTCCCTGTGAAGGGACAGTTTTCATCGGGCTTGTCTCACAAGCAGGACAGATGCACCACCAGAGTCCACAGGGAATAATTTCCAGCTACAATCTGGAGCTGTTATGGGTTATGTACCACAGTCTTATAAAGACCAGGAATTTATTAACTTTATACAAAAGCAATAAGAGCTTTTGATGTTTTCCAGTTCAGTTCAGTTTTTTTACACAGTGAGAAAAGTCCAGTCTGTGTTGGCTTGACTCAGTATCAGTGAGAGATGATCTGGATCTGGATTTGTTGAACCTCTTTGAGAGAAGAGGAAAGATCCAGAAGTGATACTGACTTAGTGCTCTGCCATAGTGTGCATCAGACGGCTTTGCGCATGTACAATTAATATTCAATCTGGATGCGGAGACTGTATCGCGATGCTCCTATGAGACGCTTTGTGAGGCGGTGCAGCTCGTGGCAGCACCTGCTGCTCGTTGAGCACAGAAACTGTAGAACAATACGTGCTTTCACGTCAATAAGCAAGTCGTCTAGTAGGCACCACTGCCTGTCGGTGAGGCTACGGAAGCGTGCGTGCACATACATGAATCGCCTTCAAAGTAAAGGCAGTGCCATTGTATTGCATTTATGGCGTGAATCTTATTTATCCTTTTTTTTTTTTTGGATTAACCTCACGCGGGCCGGAATGGGAGAGCCGTAAGATGCCCAGGTCTGAACTATGTCTGGGAGAGATTTAAAGTGAAAATGTCCATTTAAAAAGGACAGCAGTGTGTGTGGCTATGGAGGACTTAAAATGAATTAAGTATGTATAAATACATTTTAAAAAAAGCATAAATAAATAAAAGCTTAAATGAATGTATGAATTAATAAATAAATACAGTAATAAATAAACAAATGGTTAAATGAATGTATGAATGAATAAATAAATGCTTAAATAAATGTTTAAATACATGAATATATAAATATAAGTTATACCTAAACAGGACATCATTAAATCTATTTCTACATTTCTGTATTTCTTCATTTATTTGTCTGTATTTATGTGTCCACATGTATTTCTTCTATTTATTTCTGTCATTACATGCAAATGAGCAGGAGCAGTCCAAACCTCATTGTTAAACAGGATTAGTCAAGTACGGGAGCAAGACGGAAGCAACCGATCCCTAACACATGGCCCCTGTAGATGAAGTCAAAAAGCTGTCTCGGTGAGCAGCACTTGTGGCTTTGACCCGGCGGCCGCAAGCAGACCTGGGTCCTGTTTTTCGTACCTGGTTTACTGAGTTAGCTGGACAATTTTGAGAGATGACGTAGATCAGGCTTTTCGAAGCAAGTTTAGAAAAATCACCATAACCTGGTCCCGAGCAGGTTTAGTGCGTTTTGTCCCACCGGACAAAAAACAGCTCCCTTTCTCAATGATGGAGTGATATTAATTATATTATTTTTATAGGGAGAGAGTTCTTCAAGAGCGCCAAGATCCGTTCTCAAATCATAAAATCATGAAAAGCGCAAATTTATACAACAAGTATAAAGCAGAATTAGTGGTTATTTCCATGGTGGATGACGGCTAGTTACCGTTGTAGTAACCTAGACACAGTTCCTGGAGTCGGTGAAATTCACCGAGCTGTGTGCGGCTACAGATGGTATTTATGAACCCAAACAGGAGGGCATTTGATATTCCCACATTTTTGTGACTTCCACAAAAAGTATAAAGCAGAACTAGTGCTTATTTCTTCCAAAGTTTATAGCATAAAAGATCGTTATTTTCCCAGGGAGAAGCTATGGAGATAAGCCACGCCCCCTTTGTGGCGGCTCGATTAGTCATGCTGCGTTTGGTGTGAACACCATTTTTTTTTGGCGCGCAACAACTGACACGGTAGATGCGACGTGAAAAATTTTGGTGCGTTCGGTGCGAACACAGCATAAGCGACTCGCGGCAGCTGAGAACCGAAACTACATAACAATACGTGCTTTCGCGAATCGTCCGGTGAGGCTACGGAAGCGGGAGCGAGCACCTACATTAATTGGCTTATAGTTTAAAAAAAACAAACAAAAAAAAATGCAGTTAACGCATAATCAAATAAATAACGCCGTTAATCGATTGAAAAGTTAACGCCATATTAACACGTTAACTTGCCCAGCCCTAATTTATATATATATATATATATATATATATATATATATATATATATATATATATATATATATATATATATATATAGTTTGTGCTGTTTGTGACTCATCTGAGCATGAACACAGTCAGAGACCCAGAAGCAGATGAGAGCTGCATGACTGAATGATTCCACAATTCAAATCCATCTCGTTATTTCAAAAGGGTGTTGATCTCTAAACCTACACAGAGTAAACGTGTCACACCATATAAACCACCAGGAGTATGAACATCACACGTAATATCCAGCCATCAGAGTAATGTCCAGACCAGTTACACTGGGAGAGCAAGCTGTCAATAACATTATTAATATCATTGTTCCAGCACGTAGTGAGTTAGCCAATGGCGTAGGTTTGCATAGGGTCCATAGGGACTAGTCACGACCAGTTTGGACCAAAATATTTGCATACTTACTCGTCTGTCATAGCATAAAAACTTTTAAACAGATTTTTCACTGTTCTAGTATAATACTATGTTCGTCGCCCAGAAGAGTAAAAAATCCATGTCCATGTTTTCCAATGCGCCCTTCAAGACTGCAAGTCAGAAACACTACGCCAGTCATAATGCTAACAGTAGTCTGACACGGACCACGGTAAACTACTAAAATACGCCAGGAAATAATAAAGCCTCATATTAGTATTTTGTTTGGTCTTAACATTGATATTGTTGACCCTTTTGTGCTTTGTAGACGAGAAAATGCCACCAAAAAAGAAAACAAATATCTGACGTTTTTTTCACCACGTAAGTAGCTATCAAGAAGCCAGGTTGGTGTTGTTGTTTTAGCGAGTAGGAGGCTAACTACTTACACAGTTCAAACCTCCATTATTTTTAAATGAATTCAGGAAACTTAGAAATCCAGTGAAGAATATGCAGTGCAGGTTGAGGGAGCAGCAGCTGGACCAAATTAGATCCTACTTATGGCATTTTGTTAAGAATGATCTTGCATTGGCAATGCAATTGAAGGATATTTGGGGAATCTGACCTTATGTCAGTGTTGCACCCTTAAAACGAAATGTCCACAAGCACACGTTTTGGTCGCCAGCCTGCATACTGCACCTCTTCTTACTCTTCTTTGTGAAGAGAGAAAGCGCTCTCTTCTACAGGGTCAATACAATACTGTCTTCCCTCCAGTCAGTATATGTACAGGTAATCAATCATTGGAATAACAACTTGTAAATTAACTTAAGACACACATTTAAAGTAAATTATTAGAAATTGACACAGTAATATCAAATCAGTAAAACATATGAAATGACTTATTTCAGGGTGCGATACCAGGACTTTTGGATTGTGAATTATGTGATGTTGAATAGAAAACAAGGCGGTGCCATACAATCTGAACCTATAACCTAAATGTTCTAAATTGCTTTTAAAATAAATACATATACTACTTATAAGGTCTACATTTATTCATTAAGGCATTATTTTTTAAATGCATTCAGGAAACTCCCGTGCAGGTTGAGGGAGCAGCAGCTGGACCTTCAGGGCTTCAGGTGAGGTCTTACATTGATTCTGTGTTGAGGTGTATTATTAAGGCTGACAGTGTAAACATTGTCTACCTGTTTTAAGTGTGTTTTTATTATGTTAAAACATGTATGTTCAGACTAAGCTACGTTTTCTTTGCTTTTTAGGGAACAGTCAGTTTGAGCCACAGTGACCGTCAAGGAAGTCAGTGTAGCAGAGTCCGCCGTGCGCAATACAAAGAACAAATTGGAGTTGTACCGCGACCATGTAGAGACAAAAATGACAGGCTGTCGTGTCGATATGATAACATACGGCTTTTAGTTTGTTTAATAACAGAACAACCTGTTCTCAGTGGCTCGCAAGCTAACAGCAAGCTAGCATAGACCTGCTTGTCATCGCGTGGGGCTGGGAGGACAGCAGGTCCAAGTGTTATTGGACCTGCTGTCCTTATCTGTATCATACTTTATCTGTATCATGCTCACAGATAAAGTCTGCAGCTGCAGACTGAAGGGATCGCAACCAACTTGATGAGGTACATACTGCCACCCACTGTACCAGATTGTGCAGATTCAGGGTGCTGCCACTGAGAATCCTTGTCTCTATGAGGAATCACAGCACAGAACCCCCCATGTAGTTTAACCGGCTTTTCTACCATAGAAAAAAAAGAAATGAAATCTGATTGGACAAGAGTGTAAGCACAGAGCTTAACCAGCTGACAGGCGCAGTGGCGGTGCGTCAATAAAGGGCGCTAGGGTGCCGCCCCTCTTAACATTTTGAGATTTAAAAAAAAAAAGACTAATATATATATATTGTCAAAAAACATATATCAAATAATTTTAATAAGAAACATACCGTGTTGACGCGCTATAAGTGTGTGGGAGACCGTACGCTCCTGTTAACAGCCACCTAAGTTAAACGTGACCAAATATAAATATTCATCATCACTGAGAAAGCCTCTCCCCCTTTCTCGGGCGCAGGCCAAATGGGAGTCTATGGCAGTGAGCAAACTTTTTACGGGTGTAAAGGCAAGGAGAGCTTCTCATTGGCGGATGAAACTGGAATCTGTGGGCGCAAAGGTTTGCGCCCTGGCCAATGACATCGCTATTTATTTCAACGTGACTGGACTATTCGTCGAATCAGAGACCTGTATCATTCCCTCACTTCCTGTATAGCTCCCACGTAGCTACGCGAGCAACATAACTAGCAGAGACATGGTGACTGAAAACTCTGTGGTGTCTCTACTGAACGAGTCGGGACCCGAATGTCCGGATTTAAAAACCCAGCAGCAAAGCACTGACCGCGGGAGGACGTCCACCCGGAGCTTCTCCTCAAGCCTAAGTTACATGCTAACCGGAGTTGGTTAGCTGGATGCTAATAAGCTTTGAAGGCTTGCTGCAGAGGTAAGTGTCAAAATCAGCAGATGCCTGTGTTAAGGCTGATTTATACTCGGGTTTTACGCAGAGACGCAAGCACGCAAGACACGCATGGCCGACCTTGTGTGGTCAAATCGGACATTTTGCGTGCGTCACCCCAAATTTCTGACTCGGTCAAAGCAACGCGAGCCCACAAGGCTGTGATTGGTCAGCTAACCACATCCTTTCTGTCCTCTGAAACCCAACCCAATGTTTCTTAAACCATTCTGCTTTGAACTTCTCATGCGCAAAGTTACAGTTTGTCGATAGTTGTTATTGGACAGTGTTGAGCTGTTTTCTTGAAATAAAGGAGTTTTTTTTAGAATATTCGACTCAAAAACTCTTTTCTTCTCATTGTGAAGTACTATTAAACCGCGCCGCCCAACTGCGCCCACCCCAAAAAAAATGTCACCAGCCGCCACTGGACAAGCGGCACCCACGTGCAGGCCAGAAGCTGAGGAACAGACAAGACAGGCTCTGTGCAATGAGAAAATAAGCTAATAGGAAAAATTATTATAATACATGTAGTGTATTTGTGAAAAACAATTAAATTATAAAATAGATATAACTTTTTGATTCTGTTTTGGTCAGCAGGGAAGGCTTAGCAGGCCCTGCAACCCACCACTGCCTGTTGTATAGATAAGGGAACCTTAAATGACTTCTGTTGTGATCTGGCGCTATAGAGAAAATTACAGGGTGGCGGAGGGTTTGTTCATGCGAGCGGGGCCTAATATAATGGTAAGGGAAACACTGCGCACACACACACACACAGAATATGTGATATGTCCAGTCCACCTCTTCATGGAGAAGTTTAACTTATCTTCAATTGCTACTAGAAAAGTTGTATTGTTTGATACCCTAATACAATTTGTGTCACTTATGATGTACAGTAATACTGATCATTATGAATGTCTGTTGTTGAGTGATCGAGGAAAATATGAAAGTAAAAAAGTGTAATCATTAAAAACGTATAACCATTTGCTTTTTCTTGTACAACCATTTTGAGTTTTTAAGTATAACCATTCTATTTGTATGTATAACCATTACCTTTTTAACCATTGAATGAATATATACACTGTTTGGTCTTCATTTCAAGTACAGTTTGTGATTAGATCGAATGAAATGCATAGGATGCTGTAAGTTGCTATGTTTTATAATCTTTTCTATATTATGGATATTGTAAAAAGTTCTCCTACGTATTAGGATACAGCCAGTGTTACCATATTAGGCAACAAGCACTCAGTGGTTGACCTTAGAGGCAAAATCTAGGATTAACCCTTGAAGAGAAGGAGGAGGGGTTAAGTGTGTCTGTGAGGGACAAGAGCTGATGCACAGAGAGAGGACAAAGGATTTTTCACCATTTCTCGCTCTGAATAGGGATTGCACCAGATTCAGAGAAAACTGGACTTAATACGCAACTTTAGTAGAAAAGGAGAAAAATCGAATTCACCCTGTCCCAGCCCTTAGGGGTTTTCCTCGTAATTATTATTAGATTTTTCCTTCTTTTTACTTTAGACACTGAGCACTGTTTCAATGAGTTGAAATTGTTGTAGGTGATTCAAGCTTAAATAACAAATCTCAGACTTACGATTGAGTAAATGACTGATACAAAACCAAGTTGTGGTTCTTTAGGACAATTTAACTCTTTTTCCCTGTCCATCCACCGTGAGATACAGAAGTGACGACTGAATCTACCAAAGAGACATAAGGTAAATACCTTTGGGTGAAAACTTTGCAGTGTTAGTGTAATGATGAGATGGTGTCAAAACAGGTAGAGAGAAGACCCGTATGGGTTGAAACAAGTTACAGGCCACTGTGGGGACCTGACAGCACCCTCGCCAAAACCTATAACTTAACTCGAAATAATCAAAAATCCTAACGATTTAGCCCGAGGCGAGATAAAAGACTGAAGACATTATACTCATATCGGATGAGGATTCTTATTTCCTCCGAGATCTCTGAGATAATAGTTAACAGAGTGCCACCATGTGAGGTAAAGAGGTCTTGCCTTCCTACCCCCCTCTTCCTCTCCTGTTTCCCCGACAAGATCTCTGATCACGCTACACTGTCTATTTGTAACATTTATGAATATAATTTCTCAGAATATTATCATTTATTATCTTTGAGCCAAGAATGCAAACTTGGGTTAAGGTTAGGCCTGTTCGCTTTAGAATGTTTAAATGTTGAAGTTAGTAGAACTCTCAATACAGAAAATATTTAAGAAGAAACATTATTTGTCATATTAAATACTTTTTACATTCATGAAATTTGGTCTCTGCATTTAAACTATCCATAGCATCTTAGAAGAAGTGGGCAACCTCGTGAAGAGCCTGGGGAGCAACTAGGAATTCAGTGTCTTGCTCAAGGACACTTCAACGTGCAAACTATGGGGAGACCAGGGATCCAAGCGGCTACATTGCGGTTTTAGGACGACCACTTATCCCCATGAGCTACAGCTCATATGATGCATAAAACATACAAGTCTGAAATAAGATCAAAAAAGTAATGAGTTATACGTTTTGTTGTCACTTCAATCAAGATATTCCTTTCAACATCTGTTTGTTAACATCTGTCCTGACAGAGCCAATAAATGAGGTGTGTTGGTGCTACTGCGAAAAAGATTTGAAGTGAAGAGAACCCAAGACTGAATAAAGCTAACACCCATTTTAATCTTATCCTATTTCTACTGTGATTAGAAATTAGCTGATGTGCTGATATGATGCAAGATGTGCCTGTATGTGATGCAATAGGGTAACACCACAGGTGACTAAACAAGGAATTTGTGTCCGTGTGACGAGCAGAGATAAACAACAGGCAGAGGAGAGAGAAGGTCCTTCTTCATCTGCATCTTACCTGCTGGACTAGCTGCAGCAGACCAAACTCATGCTCATGTCTTTATAAGCTCGTATAAGCTAGTTAGCCCAGTTTAACCTATGAGGATCTCTGATGGCTCCTGTAACCTGTTTTGTCATCATGGAGGAAACTAATTTATGAGGAGCAGAAACAGACTGGAGCATGAGTCATATGTCAAGCAACCTATAATGACAGGTGTCCTTTAAGGACATGATGAGAAAATGATAACTACCAGAGGCAATGCCACCCTCCCCTTCAACAAGAGAGTGAGGATTATATGTGACTGATGGACATCAGCAGCACTAGCCAAACACTGTGATGTTCTGACCAACTTTTAACTGTCAGACTAAAACCAGTGCAAAAAAGCAAAGAGAATGTCAGACTTATTATGTTCACATGTTTACTGGGGCCTTGTTGAACCTGGTCTCTGTTCAGAAGGGCCATGCGCTGCAGAGCCTCAGTACTCTGTGATGGAACACCATCTCCTGCATGCTGACCCACTACTGGTTGATTTAACATTTACTGGGTGATAATTATTCATGCATTGTCTTCTTATACCATATTCTACACACAGAACATCTTATTTGCAGCATCTGTGTATTGTTGCAGTTAGTTGTGTTCACTTAAAAAAACTTTGAGATGTTAAGAGAAGCTGGGAAATGAACCAGCAGATCTCTAGAACCTGAGCTATAGGTTTAATGGCAGGAATATATATGTCAGACATATTCTTCTGCTGTCTGTTCGTGGGATATGCATCACCTTAAAGAGTGGAAGGGACAAAAGAAGTATAGAAGTGACATGTTTTTAGAGCTCATTGTTCAGTCTTCCTTTACGAATGCATAATATCAAAGTCTCATCTGTAATCTCAGAATGAGGTTGGAATATGTGTCCTATCTGCAGGACAGAAGCAGACAGGAGACTCACCCAGCCCTCTGCGTTGGCCGGCCTGGCATGGCGGGTGAACACATGTGCTGGGTCTCGATGATAAGCCTTCAAAAAGGAGTGGGATGTGATGTTTCTAGAAGAGAACAGAACACACTCAGTGACAGTTTAATGTGGGATGTCCCACACAGAGGTGAAAAGGCTGGATCACTGTGCTGTATGGAGATTCCCATTAATAAGTGTGCTAAAAGATTATTAAGATTTGGAGTCAGTTTCAGTTTGAGCACGTTGAAATCTGGTGGAAAGGATCAGATGTGAACTCTATGAGGAAACCGGTCATACTGTCAGTAGGACTATGTTCCATACTATGAGCAGGCAGTGTGCAAAATGTCATGAAAACTACATTTAAAATGCACATACTGTGAAGAAAATTCTTATTTTGCGGTAAGTTTTACATAGTTCATATGCAATTATTCCTATTTGACTGGCTCTGTACTGAACACTGTCCTCTGTCGCCAGCTGCTGAGACCTTCTAACCAACCCTTCTCCTGCTAGGTACATTGAGCTACTACTGATGTGCAAAAGTATATTGTCAATCACGTTTTGGCCTCAAGAGGCTTCACAGTCTGTACACATAGAATCAGAATCAGAAACGTTTAATTGCCACATAAGTTAGTACAAACAAGGAATTTGTCCTGGCGGAAGGTGCATCATAACACAACAACAACAACAACAACAACAACAACAACAACAACAACAAGCTCAAGGGGTAACACGATCAATAATAATAATAATAAGAGTAAAGGTAAAGTAAAGTGCACGGAATGAGGTTGTGATTATTGAAAGTGAGAGGTGAAGGTAAAGTGGCTAGTGACTTTAAGTGTGCGGTGTGGAGAAATGTGCAGGGAAGAGAAGGGAGAGAAGGGAAGGTCCTGGAGGAGTCAGTCAGTGGGGGACCCGGGCTCCATTGATGAGCCCGACTACTGCCGGGTAGAAACTATTTGTGTGGCGGGAGGTCTTGGTCCTGATGGACCTCAGCCTCCTGCCAGAGGGAAGAGACTCAAAGAGTTTATGTCCAGGGTGAGAGGGGTCGGCCGCAATCTTCCCTACCCGCTTCAAAGTCCTGGAAGCGAACAAGTCCTGGAGGGATGGCAGATTGCAGCCAATCACCGTCTCAGCAGAGCGGATGATGCGCTGCAGCCGAGCCTTGTCCTTGGTAGTGGCTGCAGCGTGCCAGACGGTGATCGAGGACCAGATGATGGACTCATTGATGGTGGTGTAGAAGTGCACCATCATTGTCTTTGGCAGGTTGAATTTCCTCAGTTGCCTCAGGAAGAACATCCTCTGCTGGGCCTTCTTTGTGATGGAGCTGATGTTCAGCTCCCACTTGAGGTCCTGGGTGATGATGGAGCCCAGGAAGCGGAAGGACTCCACAGCATCAACGGGGGAGTTATGCAAGGTGAGGGGGGTGGGTGGGGCTGCACTCTTTCTGTAATCCACAACCATCTCCACTGTTTTCAGAGCATTGAGCTCCAGGTTCTTGTGGCTGCACCAAGTTGCCAGGTGGTCAGTCTCCCACCTGTAGGCGGACTCATCCCCGCCGGAGATCAGTCCGATGAGGGTGGTGTCGTCCGCGAACTTCAGGAGCTTGACGGACTGGTGACTGGAGGTGCAGCTGTTAGTGTACAGCGAGAAGAGCAGAGGGGAAAGAACGCAGCCTTGGGGGGAACCGGTGCTGGTGGTCCTGGAACCAGAGACGTGTTTCCCCAGCTTCACGTGCTGCTTCCTGTCAGACAGGAAGTCTGTGATCCACCCGGAGGTGGAGTCTGGCACGTGCAGCTGGGAGAGCTTGTCCTGCAGCAGGGACGGGATGATGTTGTTAAAAGCAGAGCTGACAGGATCAGGATCCTGGCGGAAGTTCCTAGGGAGTCCAGATGCTGGAGGATGTAGAGGAGGGCCATGTTAACTGCATCGTCAACAGACCTGTTGGCTCTGTAGGCGAACTGCAGTGGGTCCAGTAGTGGGTCGGTGATGTCCTTGAGGTGGAACAGGACCAGGCGCTCAAAAGACTTCATGACCGCAGAGGTCATGGCGATGGGCCTGTAGTCATTGAGTCCTGTGATCGGGACGGGAATGATGGTGGAGGCCTTGAAGCAGGCTGGGATGTGGCATGTCCCCAGGGAGATGTTGAAAATGTCAGTGAACACCGGAGACAGCTGATCAGCACAGTGCTTCACGGTGGAGGGGGAGACAGAGTCCGGGCCCGCAATTTTGCGGGGGTTCTGCTTTTGAAAAAGCCTGTTGACGTCTCTCTCCTGAATGGAAAGAGTCGTCACTGGGGAGAGTGGTGAGGGGAGAGGGTAGGTGCAGAGGTGCGAACCCCTGATGGGCTGGGGGAGGGGGTCTGGGGGTTTGTGGCTGGATGATGGGCCTGTGGGGAATGGCGTCAGGACTGCTGAATTGTCTTTCAGAGCGGCAGTAGAAGTTGTTCAGCTCGTCTGCCAGGCGGAGGTCGTTCATGGAGTGGGGGGTTTTTGGCTTGTAGTTGGTGATCTGCCTGAGACCTGTACAGACAGAAGCAGAGTCACTTGCTGAGAGCTGATGTTGCAGTTTCTCAGAGTACAGTCGTTTAGCAACTCTCACCGCCTTGCTAAACTTGTATTTTGACTCTGTGAACAAGTCCTTGTCCCCACTCCTAAACGCCTGGTCCTTTTGCAGGCGTAGCGTTCTGAGCTCTGCTGTAAACCAGGGTTTGTCGTTGTTAAAAGTCACCCTGGAGCTGGATGGAACACAGCTGTCCTCACAGAAGCTGATGTATGAAGTTACAGCCTCTGTGTACTCATCCAGACTGTTGGTAGCAGTCCTGAAAATGTCCCAGTCAGTGCAGTTCAAGCATGCCTGAAGATCCTCCATAGTCTCACTGGTCCACTTCTTGAATTTCCTCATCAAAGGTTTGCAGAGTTTTAGTTTCTGCCTGTATGAGGGAATCAGGTGAACCATGGTGTGGTCAGAGTTTCCCAGTGCAGCACGAGGGACTGCGTGATAAGCCCTGCTGATGGAAGTGTAGCAGTGGTCCAGAATGCTCCTCTCGCGACTAGGGCATTTAATTAATCGTCTGTATTTGAGGAGTTCATGGCTGAGGTTTCCTTTGTTAAAGTCCCCTACGACAATAACTAGGGAGTCCGGGTAGGTCCGCTCCGGACCTACCCGGACTCCCTAGTTATTGTCCTAGGGGTATCTGTTCGGCGAGTGTCCACTGTGCCTCCTGCATGTTGCTCTTGGGCGGCATGTAAACACCGATCAGGATGAATGAAGCGAACTCACGTGGGGAGTAGAACGGTTTGCAGTGGATGATGAGGGATTCCAGGTCCGGCGAACAGTGCTGTAGAATCACTGTTACGTCGTTGCACCAGCTGTTGTTGGAGTAAAAGCAGATTCCTCCACCCTTCGCCTTGCTGGAGAACTCTGTGTCGCGGTCCGCATGGAACAGCTGGAAGCCAGCCAACTGGAACGCGGAGTCCGGAAGGGATCCACAGAGCCAGGTCTCCGGAGCAAGTGGAAAACAGAGCAAGTGGAAAAGTCTCTGTCTCTCCCCACCAGCAGCTGGAGTTCATCCAATTTATTGCATAGTGAGCGGACGTTGGAGAGAAATATGCCGGGTCGCGCTGTACGGGATCCCCGTTTGCGGAGACGCACGAGCGCTCCAGCGTGTTTCCTTCTCCTACGGCGTACAGCATGCGTTAAGGTGAGCGCACCTCTGACAAGAATGTCCAGAAGTTCAAGGGAAGTTAAAAAAGTTGGAATTAGGTCCGCAGGAGTTGTTCGTCTGATGTTCATGAGCTCATCTCTGGTGAAAGAGCCTCGGGGATTGCAGCAGAAAACAGAGTTTAAGACGAAAACAACAAAAAACAATGAGCACCAACACACCGAGGCTGCCATTTGCGGCGCCATCTTACTTATAAACATAAGCTTCACATCATGTACACATGAAACCCATTATTCAGACTGGAAAAAAACCTCCAGAAGAGCACCAGAAGATGACAGACATGCAGCAACATAGAGAACAACATAGAGCTGACAACATAAGAGCTCACAACATAGAGCTGACAACATAAGAGCTCACAACATAGAGCTGACAACATA
The DNA here is from genome assembly GCF_023055335.1 of Clinocottus analis. Taxonomy (NCBI): domain Eukaryota; kingdom Metazoa; phylum Chordata; class Actinopteri; order Perciformes; family Cottidae; genus Clinocottus; species Clinocottus analis. Next base: position 12,451,619 of record NW_027175832.1, on the reverse strand, counting down.
AGAGCTCACAACATAGAGCTGACAACATAGAGCTGACAACACAGAGCTGACAACACAAAGCTGACA